>NC_045427.1:254454921-254772421 GCF_902635505.1 Sarcophilus harrisii
CTGCTTCCCATTTCTATATTTCAGCTAGTGAGAGGATTTTATCTGTGGTTTTGTTTAATTATTTACCAATTATCCTTCACCATTGACTAGTTAAGTCAGTTAGTATTACAGTTCCTAATTTACAGCTAGAGAAGAGGAGAGCTTATATAATTAGCCCTGGATTTGGAGACAGGAGATTTAGGAAAGAATCTCAGTTCTGCCACTGATTGTGTGGTGTGAATTTAGGAAAGTCAGTTCATTTCTCTGGACCTTGGGTCCCTCATTCTTTTTGTGCACCCAAATCAGATGAAAATGTAATTAGGAAATATTTAACAAAATAAAATAATAAATAATTATTTAATATAGTATTTTCAGTTGTCAGTCATATCTGACTCTTGGTAATATCATTTAGAGTTTTTTGCAGAAATACTAGAGTGGTTTTTCATTTCCTTCTCTGTCTCATTTTACAGAAATGGAAACTGAGACAGAGTTAAGTGACTTTCCTAGGATAACACAGTTAGTAAATGTCTGAAATCAAATCCAAACTTGGGAAGATGAGTCTTTTTAACTCCAGATGTGGCAATTTATACATCATGCCTCTTAACACTCTTAAATATAATTATATAATAATAAATAAACATATAATAAATTATGACAAATTATAAATGATGTTAATTTGTGGATTAAATAACCTCTAAAGTCCATTCCAGTTCCTATGTGATCCTTGCTGGAACTGAATTTAGAAACCATTATTTCCTGAGTCTCAGGGCAGCAAGCCAACTCACCCCTCATTATTTTAACTTGAATGTCATGTACCTTTGTATGAATTTCTTTTTACCTAGGGGTCCTGCCAGCATGTAAAGGATATCTGTACAGTATACATTGGTCTTAACACTGAAAGCAACAACTTGCTTTATACAGCTAGCAATCTGATCCTTCTCTCTTGTGGGGCCCAGGACCTCTGCTGGCCTCTATCCAGACTCCTGAAGCTAGTCCCAGTTTCTATGATTTGTATCTCTGTATGTACATATAGATACCTGATATGAAGGATGTGAATGAATTTAGTGTCCTTGGAGGCTAGTGTCTTTTGTATTTAGCTGCTCACAAGTAACTAGACCCTCGGGCTTTCTGTTCATCTTCTGCCAAATTGTAGCTTTGTGTTTACATATTCCCTATGGGGGTGATTTCCAAAGCAACTGAGCTCACAGAATGCAGATACGTGATAGTGGATGTTCTTTGCCTAACTCAGCAGAAACCTGACCCCTCAAGTGTTTTATAGACGTTGTCCTGTCGCACATCCTTTTTGTTTTAGCTCACTGCTTGTTCTGAGTAGCCTCAAACTTTAGGATCCATTTTGAATAGAAAAAAGTTCACCAGTGGAGGAAAACTCCTTTTATTTACTTTATAGCTTTGAGTACTCTTCCCTAATTTGCCTTTCCTCTCCTGCTTGTTTTTTTTTTTAAACCAGAATATTACAAAATTTAAGATTTGGAAGAACCTCATTGACTATCTAAACTAATCCAGGCCTCAGTCATAAAGCTAATCATTGGCTCTGGGACCTAGCCTATTTTCCCCTTAAGGACATTCAAATCATCCCCTCCCTCTTACCTCTCCTGCCACATTCAAATGGTTTAAGGTCCCTGCAAAATGACTTTAGAAACCTCTAAGGTTAACTGTTGCTTTCAAATCAAGTTCACTAAGTTCATCAAATATCTTCTACTTAATACAGACCATTTTACTGTGTGAAATTTAAGGACTTTTCAGACAGAGCAAGAAAAAAGAAAATGAACAACAACCAAAAAAAACCCCAAGTAAATTTTTAAAAGCTTCCCTTAAATTTCTTATTTTTAAAAATTGTTTATGGAAACCATCTAGTCATTTGAGTCATTTCAAATAATCTTTTTCAGTACTAAATATTTTATGCTTGGCTAATTTAGATTCAAAACACTTATTGAAAAATCAGGAACAGTTCTCTTATTTTTCCCATTTCCCTCTTAATTCTAGTGCCTCCCCTCTATTGATTATCTCCAATTTATCCTGTATATTTCTTATTTGGGCATAGTTTGCATGTTGTCTACCCTATTAGACTGGGAACTCCTGGAGCTTTTCTTCATATTGTAATTAGCGCTTATCACAATGACTAGTACATAATAATTGCTTTTAAAATGCTTGTTAACTTAACTCTAGCCTTAATCCATCTGTTTTGAGTGAGGAGGTAAGCTTCATTTGAAAGAGTAGATTTTTTAGTGACTGACATTGGATCATAGATTTAGAGCTGGAAAAGACGAGGGCATATGTGGTCTAACCACCTCATTTTATATACGAGAAACTGAGATGTAGAGAAATTTAAGTGACTTTCCCAACTTCAAAAAGGTAAATAGGCAGGCTAGGTTGAACACCAATTCCCTGGTCATTATTCCACCTCCTCCAAAGGCGTTTGTTTAAGGACCAACACTAATGACAGACTCAGGGAAGTAGGTCCAGGAATTTGTGTTGAATGTGGAGAAGACTCCAGCTTAGACTGGGATATCCCAAGAATTTACAGCCTCCAGTTCTCCAATCCTGGGATTGTTCCTGTTTCAGGGCCATATCCCTCAGGCTGGGCCCTAAATCAGACCTGTAGCTTTAGAACCAAATGAGCTAAGAAAAAACATGAACCCAAAATTTCTATTGCTTTTTTGGACACTTTTTAGACTATACTGTCTAGTCTAGCTACAGGAATATTCAGCTAAGTGGGAGACAGCCTGTCTTTTCTCCAGCAGGTTTCATCAGCCAGGAAGATAAGGAGTAGGGCATTTAATTTGGAACCTTCTCCTTGTCACCAGGCCACACAAATACATTTTGATTCCCTCTATCCAAGGGTCATTTTGGCATTTAAAGAAAAGCCAAGTGTCTCCCTCCACCCAGGGAAGGCTCTCCCTGACCAGCAGTCTGGCTGATTCTATATAAGGGTCGGACAAAAGAGTGAGGGACAAGGAGAAGAGGGAATGTGCTGAATGAGTTAAGCACAACACTTGTCCCCCACAGCACGCCTGGCAGGGCTGAAGCTAGTGATCTAGGCAGGATCAGAGCCAAAGAAGGATTAATCCATCACAATGAGACATTCTATTTCGGGCAGGCAGGGAGAGCAAATGCCTGGTGCCTGTAAAACACACACACACACACACACACACACACACACACGTGTATGTATCACAACTACCACTTTATTGCCTGATGCAAAGAAAGGAGCTCTGATGAACCTAAGCCTAAGTGTTCCTGTTAGTTGACTGCTTGCTCCAGACACAGTGGAGAAGGGCACTGAATATTTTTTTTAAGTTGGCAATGTTATTGTTAATATAAGTTTGTATAAATATGTGCCTCTCCCACATGGAAATAAATGATGTCTAATACCTGTTTGGGGATTAGAGAACTAATTGGCAAAAGCTATCATTCTTTTAAAGCTTTTCCTACCTTTTGTATTTTCATTTTATCTTTTGTTGTTGTTTTTATTAAAGCTTTTTTTCTTTTCAAAACATGTGCATGGATAATTTTCCAAATTCTCCCTTGTATTCCAAATTTTTTTCCTCCCTTCTTCGCATCCCCTTATGGGCACTGAATTTGAAACCAGAAGTCCCAGCTGTTCAAGCCCATGAAGGGAAGAGACCATTTCTTCTCCTTTCCTCTCCCTCTCCTCTCCCTCTCATCTCCCTCTCCTCTCTTTTCCTTTATTCTCCTTTCTTTTTTCTCTTTCTCTTTGTTTCCTTTATTTTGGAGGGAGTGTTTGTATCTCTAGGTCTGCCCAGCATAGAGCACATAGTAGGCACCTAATAAATACACTTTCTGTTTATGTGCCACAATCTTTCTGAACCCCAGATATCACACCTGACAAATGGGGATCAAAATCCAGTACCACTTTCTTCCAAAATTGTTCATGAGGTACAGATGAGTTAATGTAATAAGTTACAAGGAAAATACCTTGTAATCTAGGACTTGGAAAAGTCAGTCAGTCAATTAGCATTTAAACACTGGAAATACAAAGAAAGGCAAAAGTGAACCTGGAATTTCAGGGCATAGGGAGCTTCTAGATGAAGAAATTCCCTCTGTTGATGCAGATCTTTACTTTTTCTAAAACTCATGGGAGTTCTTAACCTTTATTTTCTGTCATGGATCTGTCTGGCATATGGGTGAATCCTGTGGATTTCTTCTTAGAATAACATTTTGAAATATATAAAATAAAATGCATAGCATTACAAAGGAAACCAAATATATAACCATTTTTCCCCATCCAAGTTTATGGAGCCTCTAAAATCTATCCAGAATCCCATAGAACTCAAGTTAGGAATTCTGTCTTTGAGGGCTGTCAACACGAGAAGAGGCTAAATGATACTCCCAGGATGGCACAGCAAAAAGAACACTATCACTAGATCACAGAGTAAAAGAAGACTGGAGAATTGAATGTCAAGCCCCTTTGTTTATAGACCGTAAAGGTCACAATAGGAAGTCATAAGGCAGAGGGAGTTATGAGTCACCTAAAATGTAAATAAGGGTATGGAGTAAAACGGAAGATGGCAGTAAGGTAACCCAGTGAATAGAGAGTGGGGTCCAGAGTCAGGAAGCTTCATCTTCCTGAGTTCAAATCTGGACTCAGACACTCACTAGCTGTATGATCCTAGATAAGTTACTTTAACCTGTTTGCCTTGATTTCCTCAGCTGTAAAATGAACTGGAGAAGAAAATACCAAACATACTCCAGTATCTTTGCCAAGATCCCAAATGGGCTCGAGAAGAGGCAGATATGATTAAAAAATGACTAAATAGAGAAGATAGAATTGGAAATTTCCAACTAAACTCCTAGTCTCTGAAAATGGGACAAGGGCCCTAGTGTGGTTACAAGCTGGAATGTATATGCTGGGAACACACACACACATACACACACACACACACCACACTTCTCCCAAGCAGCTTTAACTTCTATCACCTTGTGGGGATAAAGGGAGTCTGACCTGAACTCACACCGTAGGATGGGATTTGGGGGATGTGTCTAAAGTAGCATCTCAACTTCTAAATTAAGAAAGGCAAACCAATTCACTACAGCTATATTTCAGGCTTTATGGGGCTCAAGTAGAGAGCTAGATAAGGTCCCTCTTTAGGGAGTTAACAACCTTCTAAAAGCCTGACTTTGATGTAAAACTATCTTTTTGTCTACTGTAGAGATTACCTTCTTCCCAGTCAGGATAACCTTTTGACCATAGAATTCTTGTTTACATTGCAGTTGACACAGCCGCTCAGGGGACTTCATTCAGGTACTGCTCTTCCCAAATATTTATACGGATAACAGCAAAGGGGTGGTGGGTAAAAGCTGAAAAATAATTGCCAACTTTACACTTACGGGATTTCATAAGAAATGATTTTTTTTTAAAGCTTCCTTAGTTTTGATGGTGAAAGCATACTGTTTTGGCAACTATTTTATATAATGGATTGGTCTGATTTCAGGAAGACCTGAATTCATATCTGGCTTCAGACAAGTCCTGAACAAGTCACTTATCTCTTTTTACCTCAGTTTCTTTATTTTTTATCTTTTTAATTTTATTTGTAAAATTTATTTGTAAAAAGAGGATAATAGCAGCACCAATCTTCCAGGATTGTTGTAAGGATCAAATAAGATAAAAATCATAAAGTTCTCAGCCTGGAGTGTCATAAGAACTATATAAATGCTTAGTCCCTTCCCCTGCTTTTGTCTTCACAACTTATCTCTGAGTCATAAGATCTTGCAATCAGATTTTCTGGTACAATCAAAAAAGCCCAGGATCTGGTCCAGTCAATTGACTTGATTTTGAATTTAGTTTCTGATATTTGCTACTGGCATGATCTCAGCAAATTTCATTTGGACCTACCATGACCTTTATTTTTTTTATCTGCACAATGAAGGGATTGGAAGGGGATGGATGGAAAAAGTTGGTCCGGAAGTCCCAGCTTTAAATCTATGATCCTCTGATCCTATAATCTTTTGATGTGTCTTAGGTCCTGAAGTCCCTTCCAGTGTCCTACTGCACAAAAACATTCTGAATTAATCTAGGATAGCTATCTTTCCATGCAAACTTAAAATCTCTTCAGAGAGGAAAAAATAAAATTCATCCTATTAGAAATGGGATTTTAAGTAGACTAGAGCTATTATGAAGGTTAGAGATGTAAGGGACTGGGAAAATTCAAAGGGAAAATTGTGTACAGAATATATTTCAGGATTCTTCCCCTACCTGCCCCCCCCCTTAGAAAACTAGGAAGATGATTTATCCCCTACATTATCTTTCTTTATCTTTTCTGCCCCTTTCCATGTTCTCTATTACCCTCATTCCCATTTTCCCTCTTTTATCTATTCTCTTTCTTTGAAGGAAAATATCTGAAACTTCAGTGAGATCAAAGACATGGACTTAAGCAGTGACAGAACCAGCCTGTAAGTGTGAAATAGTTAAAAAATTAAGTAATTGTGACTTTTGCAATATTTTTTCATACTTTATAAAGACATATATTTTTATATTTAGAAGGATAGTTGTAAAAGGAGAGAGTGAATAACAATATATATCTCATAGGGAGCTAAATAATGCAGTGGATAGAGCACTGAGTAAGGAAGAATTGAGTTCAAATTTGACTTCAGAAATGTACTAGTTTTGTGACTACTGGGCATACAGATAGCTTAATCTCTTCCTCAGTGTCCTCAACTATAAAATGAAGATAATAGCACTTACCTCACAGAGTTAATGTGAGGATGAAAATTATTTTTGTAAAAAAAGCATTTAATATAGTAATGCCTGACACGTGGTAGATGCTGTACAAATGCTTCTTTACTACTTCATATATTACAGGATAACAGTGTTAAAACTAGAATGGATCCTAAAGGTCCAGATAGTACAGTAGTGTCAAATTCAAATAGATATGGGAAAAACTAAACCATACATACATAAGAATCCCTGTGAGCCACATATTAACTTAAAAAAACACACATTAATATTATCTATGATCTATTATATTTTCACTTAATTTGTTAAATATTTTCCAATTTTATTATCTTGTTCTAGTGCAGGCCAGGGGCTACATACTTAACCCTTCACAATACCCTGGATATATGATATAAAAATGTTATTTAATTTAGTGCTTTAGGCATCTCTCCAAGAACCCAAAGCTTCAAAGACAGCAAAATCTCATCTGAGATTTCCCTATGCTAATTACATCATAGTCCAGTCCATATCCCTTCATTGAGTCATAGAATTTTAGATCTGAAAGGGATCTTAGACATCACATAATCCAAACATCTTATTTTACTGCTGACTTAACCTATTTCTCTGTGAACCTGAATGTATCCTCCATGCCATCAACAAATGGAGAGGACATTTAATTTATGCCATATTAGGAATAGGTTAATTCAAAATTATACCTTACTCAAAAAGAATGAACTAAATAAAAAGAGTAAGGAATAATATTAGAAAAATATCTCCAAGTAAAAAGTTCCAAAAAATTAGAATGGAGACAGAAAGGAAAAAAAGATGGTGAAGAGCACCAGGCTGAGAACTAATAAAAAATAACACTAAAAAGCTAAAACCCAAGGGAGATTGTAGGAGAATCTCTGCTTTTTATGATCCTGAATCACTGGATCTAGGTGATCTATATCTATATCTATATATCACTGGGATAATCTATATCCTACTATACTAAAAGAACTTGCAAATGTGATTGGAAAACCACTATCAATATCCAAAAGATCATGGTGAACAAAGGCAATCCCATAATATTTGAGAACAAACTATAATCTGATTAGCTTGGCTTATATTCCTGGAAGATTCTAATGCATACTACTAAAGAGATAGTTTAGTGAATATCTGAAAAACTATGACCATACCAAAAAAATTATCATGGCCTTATCAAAAACAGCATGCCAGATTAACTCATTTCTTGTTATGAGAAGGTTAATACATTGGTAGGCCAGTAGAACATTAAGGATATAGTTTATCTAGATAGATTAGTGAAATATTTAACAAAGTCTCTCCTTTAATCATTATGAACATATTAGAGAGAAGTTTTATTAAATAATAGTACTATTAAGTATATTTGGAGCTGATTTGGTCAGGACCAAACAGGAATCATTAATGGTTCAAATTCAACTTGGAATTAGGTCAGTAACAGAGTACCAGGGATCTGTCCCTGGCCTTGTTCTATTTAAATTATTTATTAATGAATTGAATGAGGGGTTAGCTAACATGCTTCTCAAATTTTTAAGTGACATGAAGAGAGAACTTCCATGTTGTATGACAAAGCCAATATTCCAAATATTATTGGTAAAAAAGAATAATAAACCAGAATAAAGAAAATTGAATTTAATATAAATAAATGCAAAGGTTATTTACTTATAATAAAAAGTAATTCACTTCAGAGGTATAAGATGGGGCAAAGGACTAAAGTACAGTTCATTGGAAAGATATTGAAAGAATTTAGTGGATGATATACTCAATACTGGTCAGCAGGAGAGATATGGCAACCAAAAATAAAAACAAAAAAATTTTAAGGTTGTATTAAGAGATACATAGTTTTGAAATTGTGGAAGGTAATATTTTTGCTGCTACTTTGCCTTTTTAGGGAGCATCTATAATATTGTGGTCAACACTATGTATTAAGAGGGGAATTAATAAATTAGAATTTTTAGCAAACTAATAAGGCATGATTACTAAACAAATGTACAGTGAAAATTTGAGAAAAAGAAAAAAAATGATCATAATAAATGATGTTGACTTGACCATGACTTTATACTCTATGAGAATCATTTGGAGAAATGGGAGATGATTAGCCTAGATAATAAAATTATAGGGAAACATGATAACTTTCTTCAAAGATCTGAAGAATTGTCTCATGCAAGAGGCATTAGACATGTTTTTATGGTCCTTAAGGTAAGCAACTAGAATTTGGATAGAGAAAAAAATCTTCCAAACAGTATTATTTTATAGGTAGGGAGTTTCATCACTAGAAATCTTTAAACAGAGACTTGAAGGCTACTGGTTATAGAGTATTCTGTTCAGATATGGGGATTAGATGTCCTTTAAGGACCCTTACACCTCTGAGATTCTATGATTTTGCTAAGTGTAGAGAAGAAATATGAAGGAAGTTGAGCACAAGAAAGAAAAGGGCATCAGTAGTTGAAAGGATAATAAAAGACCTCTTGGGGGAGATGACTTTTGAATTAGTCTTTAAAGGAGGGGGAAGAATTGGGCAGGTAGGTGGTATAATGCAGAAGATAATATAGAAAGGGTTGAATAGAATCAGACTGAAAAAGATGTTCAATGCCTAGTAAAGACAACATTCAAAAGAAAGTGGGAGAGAGATGAAGAAGAGATTCATTTTTCTCTGAAAAATCTTGGCTCCCAGAGGTACAGCCAAAATGATGGAGTAAAGGCAGTAACTTGCCCAACCTCTCCCCCAAACTGCTCCAAATTCATTTAAATAATGACTCTAAACAAATTTCAGAGTATCAGAATATACCAAAAGACAGAGTAGAACATTTTCCAGATGAAGGAAACTTAGAAGCTCAACAGAAAAGGTCTATAACAACAGGGTGGAAGTCCAGTGAGCAATCCCTGAGCAGCTCTAGCCCCAAATCTAGCCTTGGCCAACATATGAATCAGCAGCAGTGCTGGTGGTTTCCAGACTTTTCAGTCCAAAGACATGAAAGAGGACCTGGAAGGCTAATAGAAAAGGGCTGTGGAATCAGAGTGGATGCCATTATCAGCAAGGTGGAACATTTGAATCAGCAGCAATGTTGGAGGCTTCTGGACTTCTTAGCCTGGGGACACCGGGGGTAGGGGGGTGGGGAGGGGGGAGAGAGACTCAGAAGGTCAGTGGAAAGGCTCTATGGAAATGGGGTGAGAGTCTGGTATTCAATGCCAGCACAACCCCAGTCATCATCGGAGCCACAACCCAGGCCAGCACTCTAGATCTTACAGCTACAGTGGGGTGGGAACACATCTAATAGCTCCTAGGCAAAAAAAAAAAAAAAAAAAAAAAAAAAAGAGTACTTATGATCAGATTCCTAGAAAGATTTCTGAAAACAGCTGCACAAAACTCCAGAAGCTTGGGACAATGCACCCTTCACTCTGGAGACAGAGCCCTCCTTTAACACAGAGTTGAAAGTAGAGTAATAAGGTAGGAAATGATCAGAAAACAAAAAAAAAAATTCTGAGCATTAAAAGTTATTATGATGACAAGGAAAATCAAAACACATTCAGAAGATGATAACAAAGTCAAAACTCCTACATCCCAAGCCTCCAAGAAAAATAAGAATTGAACTCAGGCCATGGAAGAACTCAAAAGGCACTTTTAAAATCACGTAAGAGAGATAGAGGAAAAATTAGGGAAAAATTGAGAGAGATAGAAGAAATACAAAAATCTAAGAAGGAAAAGAATGCCTTAAAAAGCAAAATTGACCAATTGAGAAAGGAGACACAAAAATCACCGAGGAAAATAATTCCTTAAATAATAGAATTGAACCAATGGAAGCTAATGACTTTATGAGAAATCAAGATACAATAAAGCAAACCCCCCCAAAAAAAATGAAAAGTAGGGAAAAAATGTGAAATATCTCTTTGGAAAAAACAACCCACCTGGAAAATAGATCCAGGAGAGATAATTTTTAAATTATTATTGGTCTACCTGAAAATCATGATAAAATAAAAAGAGCCTGGACATCATCTTTCAAGAAATAATCAAGGAAAAATTTAGAACCAGAGGGTAAAATAGAAATTGAAAGACTCTACCAATCACCTCCTAAAAGAGACCTCAAAATGAAAACTCCCACAATTATTATAGCCAAATCCCAGAACTCCCAGGTCAAGGAGAAAATACTGCAAGTATCCAGAAAGAAATAGTTCAAGTATAGTGGAGCCACAGTCAGGATAACACAAAATTTAACAGCTTCTACATTAAAGGACAAGATGGCTTGGAATATGATATTCCAGAGAGCAACGGAGCTAAGATTGCAACCGAGAATCACCTACTCAGCAAAATTGAGGATAGTCCTTCAAAGGAAAAGTTCAATGAATTCAATGAAACAGAGGATTTTCAAGCATTCATGATGAAAAGACACAGCTGAATAGAAAATCCGATTTTTAAATACAGGACTCTGGAGAAGTATAAAGAGGTAATTAGGAAAGTGATATCATAAGAGACTCAATAAGGCTTTTCTATTTACATTTCTACATGAGAGGATGATACTTGTATTGTAACTCATTAGAACATTCTCATTATTATGGCAGTTAGAAGGTGTATATATAGACAAGAGGGCTCAGGTATGTGTTGAATACAAAGGAATAATATCTTTTTTTGATGATGAAATTAATCAGTGAGAGGAATGTACTGGAAGAAAGGGAAAGGGAGAAGCAGAATGGTGCAAATTACCTGTCATCAAAAAAAGAGGCAACAAAAAGCTTTTACAGTGGAAGGGAAGAGGGATAGGAGAGGGTGCATTAGTAAACCCTATTCTCATCAAAATTGGCTCAAATAGGAAATAACATATATATTCAATAGGTACATAGAAATCTACGTTACTCCTCAGGAAAATAGGAGGGGAATGGGATGTGGAAAGAGAGGGAGAGGGTAATAAAAGAGAGGACATGTTGGGGGAGGGAGTGATCAGTAGCAAAATACTTTTGAGGAGAGACAGGGTAAAAGGAGAGAAAGAATAAATGGGGGAAAATACAATGAACAATAATAACTGTAAAACGAAATTTTCAAAGCAAGTTTCTCTGATAAGACTTCATTGCTCAAACATAAAGGGAATTGAGTCAAATGTGTAAAAAATAAGAGCCATATCCCAATTGACAAATGATCAAAAGATATGATGTATGCCCAAAGGACTGCAAATTCATGCATGTCCTTTGATCTAACAACACCACTACTAAGTATAAACACCAAAAGAGATTCATTTAAAAAAAAAAAAAAGAAAAATGCCCTATATATACAAAAACAATTCTTAGCAGTTTTCTTCTCAAAACCAAAAAAATATTAGAAATTGAGGAGGGGATGCCCATTAATTGATGTATGGCTCAATAAACTGTGGTATGTATTTGTGATGGAATATTATTATCTGGGAAATAAAGAGCAGGATGCTTTTAGGAAAAAAAACCTGGAAAGTCCTCCATGAGCAAAGTGAAATATACTGTATACAAAATAATAGCAATGTTCTGTAACTGTAAATGACTTTGTTATTCTCAGCTGTACAATCATCCACAACTACTCCAAAAGACTTATAATGATATCTCCTATCTATATCCAGAGAAGGAACTGATTGCATCTGAACACAGAATGAAGCATTCTCTATTTCTCCCTTTCTTTTTAACTTAATTTTTTATTTTTATTTTTACTAGAGTGGGAGATCTATGTTTTCTTTCTGTTTTGCATAGCTTCACTTGTTTCTTAATTGTGGGTCATGATAAGGAAGAGAACCTAGAAATCAAAAATCTTAAAAACACATGTTTAAAAAATTGTTTTGAATGTAACTGAGGGGAAAATATTAATTAATTAAGTAAATAAATCTTGACTTCCAATGCCTAGGGATCTTCTTTCCAAGTGCATCCCATCTCATATAACAATGAGTTGACGAAAACTAGTCCTTGCTTAAGGATCAGGTTTCAGACCTATCAATATCTTTTCATTGATCATCATGGCTTGATCTGGGAACTTCCTGAGTCACTGAAACTTATAAGAGGGGGATGCCTCTATTCATTAATCACAGACATTAGCTGGCTGGACAGGAATCCAATGGCAACACTGGTGCAAAGTCTCACATTATATCCTACAGCTGTTATATGCTTTCTTCTGCAGCCCCGTGGTGAGTGCACACTGAAGACTTGAATGGGGATAGGAATTTTGGTTCCAGTTCATTCCCCTCCCCCATGCCAATGCCTACTTCCCCCTACTCACCTTACTCCCCCTCAACCAGTTGTCTGAACAGCTGCAAAGACAACTGGCTGGCTCCAAATTTCTCCTCATTCATGTTATAATAGCATGACTGACACCTGAGATCACATTCTTCTGCTGTTATTTCAATGACAGGCATCAAGGCATAGGCTATAATAAGAACAATTTCAAGATGAGGTATATAACATCTTGGTTGCCCTGTCTGCTAATAGAGGGGTTTTGCAATGAATCTATAGAGCAACATTCTTCACTTTTTTTTCTTTTTGGCAGTTTGGTGATAGAACCTCTCTTCAGAATAATGTTTTTAAATGCATAAAATACATAGAATTACCAAAGAACTTATTATATTGAAATAGTTATCAAAATATTAAAAAACAACAACAAAAAGCAGTTCATGGACCCCAATTTAAGAATGTTTGCTACAGAGAAGAAGCTAGTATTTATACTTTCATTATTATATATATATAAATATGTAAAATATATATTAAATTGTCATATTTTATTATCATTCTATTATTATTTTAATAAAAATCATTTTATCTACTTGTGTAATAGTTACACAGAACATTAGTTACAATAGAACATTATATCTTTTGTAATAGTTACAATGGAACATTGTATCTTTTTTTAAAGTAACTTCTTATTTTTATTTCTATTTTCAGTTTCAAATTCTCTCCTTCCTTCTACACCCATCTCCCTTGAGGAGGCAAAAAATAAGATACTCATTATATGTATGAAGTTATGTAAAACTTATTACACATTAATCATATTGGCAGAGAAAAAAAAGAAATAAAGAAAAGAGGGAGGGAGGAAGAAAGAGAGGAAAGGAGGGAAGGAACAAAGAAAAGAAGGAAGGAAAGAAGGGAGGAAGGAAGGAAGGAACAAAGGAAGGAAAGAAGTAAGGAAGCAACAAAGGAAAAAAGAAAAACCAAAAGAAAGAAGGTTTAAAAAAAAAGTTTTAATCTGCTATCAGAATCCATTAGTTCTCTCTGTAAATGGGCACCATTTCTCATTATGAGTTCTTCAAAATTGTTGTGGATCATTGCACTGATGATCCAAGTAACTGCCTTTCACAGTTAATTATCATTACAATATTGCTGTTACTATATACAATATAGAACATTCTATCTAAAAGAATAATAATTGTATCATATTGACTTATCCCCAGACTATTTCTATCTGAACCTCATTTTAAAAGATGAGTAGGAGACAATAACAAAAATAATGATAAAGATGTATATAGTTTCATATGTGTGTGTGTATATATGCTTTACATATATTCAATCCAGTCACAACCTCCTCTCTTGTAAAGCTATTTTAATTAGATACCACATCTGGGAAGACTTTTTTGCCCTGGGACCTTATTCTCCTGATAAGTGATTGCTTCTCCAGGGGACCTTATTTAGGAAAAGCCCTAGTGTTTCCCTTTACTTTCTCCTTTCTAATCACATTCTCTACAATCTCCTTGCCAACTGCTTGGTGCCCACTCTGTCCTCCCCTCCCACCTAACCCCATGGTTTTGAGATTATAAACCATGATTGAATCACCTCTGCCACTGTTTCTAGTTAGGGGATGTCAATCACCATCCCTGTAAGTTTCTTCCTTAGCAGTCATTATTCAAAATAAGTCCTTTCCACAACTTAAATGTAAACTCCTTGAAAGCAAGAACTAGCTTTGCTTTTCTATTTGTAGTGCTTGGCACACAGAAATTAATGCTTTTTAAATTTATTCATTCTTTTATTCATTACATTTGAGATTCACAATAACATTATAAAGTATAGGTGTTATCTAAAGTAGAGGAAAATAAAACTCAGAGTGAATGTGACTTGTTCATCCTCACAGAGCTAAGTTTTAGAGGTAGGATTTGAATTTAAGGCCTTCCTGATTTCAGGTCTTGAATACTGTCTCCATAGGATAGGGTTAACTATTCTATTTTCCCAGGAGCAATCTAGACTTTTAGCACTCTTTTGGAGTGATAAAGAGAATAGCAGAGGCTTGATTCCCCTGACAATTCTGCCTGGTGATTTGCTATGATGGATGAGTTGTCTCTGTTACTTTTGGAGCAGAACTTTATTCTATTTTGGGAATGACAGGGAGAAAAAAAATCTTAAAGAGAAATAAGTCTTTTTTTTTTCTCTCCCTTTGAAGAAGTAAAGATGACTACTAAGCTAAGTGATTAGTTAGACAGCCATTTGGGTGGAGCACCCAAAGGATGACAATAATCAATAAGTTTCCTATTTTGCTGAATAATAAGTTTCCTCATTCGCTGAACAAACTTGGGCTTGTGGAGCAGATGAATGTTTTCAACCCAGAGTAGCCAAGATAAGTGAATACAAGAACATTTTAGGACTTTAGAGTTGAAAGAATTATTAGTGATTACTTAGTTTGATGCTCCTATTTTATATTTGAGGAAAATACTGAGAGTAATTCACATCTGCATGGCACTTTAAATTTCCCAAAACATTGGCTTAAGATCATGAATGTAGAACTATAAGGGACCCCAGAAACCTCCTAGTCCAATCCTCTTATTTTTGTAATTGAGGGAATCAAAGTCTAAAGAAGTTAAATGACAATAATTTTGTGTGGTAGGTATTATTATACCCATTTTAGAGATGAGGAAATGAAAGGTATGAAATGTGAAGTGAGTCACCTATGATCACATAGCTAATAAGTAAATAAGACAGGATTTAAACCAACGTTTCTTAATTCCAGATCATTTTTCACTGTGCATATAGGGTTGAAGTAATGTGCCCAAAATTATACAGGCTAAGATTTGAATTCAAGTCTTTTGGTTCCAAATCCATGCACTAATAATGACATCTCCCTCACTATATACCACCTTGGAGTGTAGGGGATATTCAAGAAGGACTCTGGTGTGGAGCTGCTGAGACCTTTTCAGGATGTACATCTATCTTAGGAATCCACCTGCCACTTAGCTCTCACCTGTAACTACAAAAAAACTGTAATATGCACAATGATCATACCCCAGAAAACCATTTGAGCAGATAGTCAAAACCAAATTGAAAATAACTGATAGATCTCAAACTTGGCAGTGAGTTGAATGAGGGAGTATCTGTCCCAAGCATGTGAAGATTTCCCAATGGAATAGACAGATGTGAACATTTTGTTTCAACAGTCCAGGAAGGCAGTAGAAGCAAAAGCTGTGAAGCACTTAGAGCTTGATCAGTCAAGCTGATCTCAAATGTCATCCACTGTATCCAGAGTCACAGCCAGTCATGTGATACTGGACTTTGATGACTGGAAGAGAAAGGGAGGCTGATGACTTTAAGCAATTCTGTCTCATTTTTATACAGTTTACTCAAGAGCCAAAAGGCATCACCCTCTCCTCAATTTTCTGGGAAGGAAAATATGATTCTTTTTGAGGAACTAGGAGGGAGCTAGATAGTCTAGGCTTACTGAAAATGAGTCCAAAATGGGTCACAAGAAGTCTAGCTAGAGAGGATACCTTAGAAAGCTTAAGCACAAATATGCTTAAAGAATCCATGATTCAAAAAAAAAAAAAAAAAAAAAGAACCCATGATTCCATTAATGTGGGTACTCCATAGATGCAGTCAACAAACATTTATTAATCACCTATTCTGTGCCAGATATCATTTTAATAGAAAATGTTACAAACTGTCACAATCTTCCCTAAAAATTCTATTGCCTTGTGACCAACCTTATGGTATTGTTTGTTTTTCATATATACTTTTAGTCATCTTTCCTTCTTGAATTTATATAATCTCTTTCCCTTGTAAATACAACCTTAGAAAATGTACTCCTGTGGTTGGAAGACTGTCTGACAAATAAGAGTTGGAAAGGAAAGAGGGAACAAATGCCAGAATCTGGTATCTAGTTTCGATGGTGGTAGTAGCAGTAAAAAAAAGAGAAAGCAATTAAGGATCAAGTGGTGAAGATTCAGAACCAAGGCAGCCAAATGGGCTTACGGACAAAGAAGCTCAAGAGACTCAGTGCTTTGAGGTGGGATTTAAAGATAAGTGAACATTAAGAAAGTAGTGAAAGATGAAAACCCTTGGATCAAGGGGAAAATCCCCTGGATCAATCTGAAGAGGAGATGCTATTCCCAGGAAGCTGAGATGACGCAGACCTAAAACCCAGAATTGGATCCTTCACACCTGATATTGTGAAAATTTGGCCTACTGGGGGAACTTCCAAAGTATTCTAGAGAAAAAAAAAAGGAAATTGGAACAAAGGAACAAAAGATATCAAGGAGGGAAATTATTCTCAAAAAGACAGCCTTGGATTATTGATAAACAAATACAGAAGTGTTAGAGATTGCCTTTGTTTTTTTTTTTAAATCACAATCACTTTAATACTGCTTAATTTTGTTATTGATACAATAATCTCAGGATAATTCCAGGAATTCAATTGTCATCAGAACAATAAAAGAAATAGGTTTAGGAGTATGTATAAATAGTTAATGGACGTATGTAGTAGTTGGGTAGGGCATTCATTTGGCACCACTAAAAGTTAGAAGACATTTCTTTTATACCAACAATTCTTCTAAATCAGTACTTGTCATTTTAATCCAGGCCAATAGCAGAAGGCCAATAAAGGCCAATAAAACATCTTTAGGTCATAGAGGTCATCAGCTCTCTGTAAGAAAGGATCTTAGAGGACATCTAATTTGAGCCCTTAATAAGTGAGAGGAAACAGGCCCAGAGCAGTTAGATAATTTGCCCAAAGTTACACAGATAATAAGTAGAGGCAAGATCCAGACCACTAGAAACTAAGGAGTAACTCAAAAATGAGTAAAGTTGTCAGACTGAAATTTAATTTTAAGGGTATTGGAGGATAGGACAGATTAAGACTCATTTGTTGCTTCAGTTTTGGAATTGAAATAAAACAGCTTGTAACAGTTAACAAAAAGAGGTTTACTTAGCAGCCATAGCATCAGACAGATATTCAGCAAGAAAAGTTCACTAATATAGATTTCCTGTCCCTCTGTTGGTGAGTGTATCATCCTAGTCTGAGGAATACCATATCCTGGCTTCTGGTGGCTTGCTTTTGTACTTAGGCTATCATAAAACTGCTTCAATGGCCCAAGCCTTCATCCCATGAGCCAATTAAATCTCAAGCACAGTTTCAATCCTTTTTGAGGAAAAACTATTCTAGCCCAGGCAGATATGGCTCATACTACAAAAGGCTAAAAGTGGAAAGTGATTGGATAGTAACCCAATGAAATGTCATACCAGAGCAACTGCATTTCAGCCCAGTCCTTTCATAAGAATCCCTTTTTAGACATCTGAGCAGTCTCAAAGGTCCTTCCAATTTCCAAGAAGGATTAGAGTGAATGATTCATGTAACCATGGGAGAGATGTGAGTATGTTAACAGGAGATAGTTATAGCACAAGATGACAGCTACCTGCCTGAATCTCACAAAATACTAGCAAGTCTATGGATATCTCTTGACCCTTGACCAACTGGGCTGGGATTTATGTTTAACATTTTCCATAAATAATAAATTGGCACTTCAGCCAAATATTCTGGAGCGTTCTAGTCTTCTTTTTATAATGCTAGTCTTGGGAATAGTGGGAGAACCTAGACTATAAATATAGGGAAAGAATATAATTTGGGTACATGGAGCAAGAAAGAACCATGTGATCCTAGATGTCAATTCATATTTTTGAGCTTTAGTTCTTTATCTGTAAAATGAGAAGATTGTCCTGAATGACTTCTAGGGTCTCTTCTAGCTCTAGGTCCATGATCCTAAGAGTTATGAGTATTAGTGACCTTTCAGAAGCCTGCCAGCAGGATCAAATAGTTTTCAACTAGTCTAAAATTTAAGTAGTAAATTTCAAACTCTCTCCAATCATTCCAACCAACATCTGTATAAAAAAGAATAATTATTACTTATTGTTAGTTATCCCTTAGGGATAAAATGAGGTAATATTTGTAAAGCACTTTTTTAAAACTTTAAATTACTATTATTAACCTTTAGTTTATGAACTACTTGGAAGCAGAAGAGCACTTTTGAACCTTTGTTTTTATTCCTGCACATAGTAAAATGTCTGGAACATTTGTTGTTGTTATGATCCTATTTGGGGTTTTCTTAGCAAAGATACTAGAGTGGTTTACCATTTCCTTCTTTAGTTCATTTTACAGATGAGGAAACTGAGGCAAACTATTAAGTACTTTATAATAAAGGCTTGTTGATTATGGAGAGAAGAGGAGATTGGGGAGGATATATTATCAATTCAGTTGAATTTAAGATGTTGGATCTAGGACATTCCATTCAAAATGTCCAATGACAATGACAGCTGGAAATGCAAGGCTAGAGGTCAGGAGGAAGTTTTGGGGTGGATAAATAGATCTGAAAATCATCTGCCTAGAAATGATAATTAAACCTTTGGGGGTTGATGATATCACCAAATAAGATGGTGTAAGAGGAAACAGAAGAGAACTTAGGACAAAGCCTCAAAAAACACCCAGCATCATAAGGCATGACCTAAATGAAGAACCATCAAAGGAGATGAAGAAGCAATGGTTAGAAAGGTAGAAAGAGAAACAGGAGGGAGACATTGAAGAAAGTAATGTCACAAAAATCTAGAGAGAAGAGAGTATCCAAAAGATGATGGATTATGTCCAAGTTTGCCCAGAAGTCAAGGAAATTTTCATATTGATAAAATCATCTATTCAATCTGATTATTTAAATACTTTAAATTGAGCTCTCAAATGAGTTTTTCATAACAATTTTACCACTCAACAGTTCCAGTGTGGGCAATTTTTATCTGATTTTGAAAGTTAAGATGTTCTTCATAGATGTATCCCCTATAATATACTGCCTCTACTGCCTCTATGCATAAATGCTATTCTCCTAACTAGGAATTCTAACTAGAATTATAATCTCTTTGAGGGCAGGAAATACATTTTATTTCTTTTCCCCCATATCTCAGATTACGTTGTATATAGTAGGTACTCCTGAAATATTGGTTGAATTTACACACATCCCAACTTTATATTATCAATATAATTCAAAGAAACCTATGACTCACGTTACATTTCTTATAGCATCCATTTTCACACACATATATGCACACATATACATGTCCTATATCTGTTGTGCTTGCAACTGTAAAGAATAACAAAGAAATGGGAAAGAATCCATGTACTCCAAAAAGGGAAATCATTGTTTCTAAATTTAGTTCCCACAAGGCCTTTGCTTATGTTTGAAACTAGCGTGGTTCTGAAAAAATCAGAAAAGAGAAAAATATATAACATCTGCATTGTATATGTTCCACAGAATGTCGAGTTACTGTTATGACATTTCCCTTCAGGAACAGAAAGGGAGAGGGAAGTTATTGTCGACACAGCCAGGAGCAAATTCAGCCATCTTCCTCACCACCAAAGAGAAATGTCATAAAAGATCAATCAAATATTAAAGATGCACAGACGTGTTTTCCTCTGCTGTTTTCTAAGGGCAGAGATGTGTTTGGACACATGCAGAGCACTAAGAGACTGCTGGGATTTCAGCAGCTCTTCATAACTTCAATATCAAAAGTTAAACAGGTATTGCTATCCCAAACCAAAGTAAGAGAGAATAATTTTAAGATATAGACAAAAGAAGATATTAAATATATTTAATTTATAATTTAATATAAATAAATATATCCCCTGCAGTTGAAATTGCCTTATTATTATGAATCTTAAAATAATAACTATTGTAACAACAATATTATATACATACAATACAATACAATATGATACAAATTCAAATTTCAATAGTATTTAAAATTAAATAATAATTAAAATTAAATTGTAATTAAAATTACAAAATACTTTCCTTACAACAAATCTATGCAAAAGTGCCACTATCACCCATTTTCAAGACAAGCTAACTGAGATTTAGAGAGGCTAAAGGATTTAATAATGTCTACCCAAGCAGTAACTTGAACAATCATCTTCTGACTCCAAATACAATGTTCTCTCCTAAGAACTTTCATATCCTTTTAGCTGAGCCAATTATGATGAAATTCAACACATCAAAAATTTATTGAGTGTATATATATATATATATATATATATATATATAATATAGAATATCCTACATATCCTATATACAATATGTATAATATCCTATATATTATCAGAAACTTAGTAGTTGTATGACCTTGTTGCAAGTCATTTAACCCTGTTTGTTTCAATTTCCTCATCTATAGAATGATCTGGAGAAAGAAATGGGAAACTTTTCTACTATTTTTGCCAAGAAAACCCCCAAAAGGCATGGAAGAGTTGAATGTTACAAAAAATGACTAAACAACAATGTTTACAGATCACAGCATTAGGCACAGGGAAGGTTATAACTGTAAAGGGAACTTCTTGGAGAATGCAGACTTTTCCTTTGAGATTCTGGCTGACCACGCATGCATTATTTAGTTCTGTGAGAGCTTGGCACTTTTAGGTAAATGAGCCAATGGTTACCCCAGGCCATGTGTGACTCAGTGTGGAAAGGCATGGGCTTAGATATAACAAAGCAATTCCCATCTGGTCACTGAACCTAAAGAGTCCATGACTCAGCTGATCTTTAAAAAATGGAATGAATCCATCTCTCTTCCTTCAAATCTCTAGATGGCATCATGTAGCTTTAGGATTTCCCATGATGGGCATGGGTAAGATGCAGTTTGAACTGATTAAATTAGCCAAATTAAATTAGCACTCATATGATACTATTGACCCTCTCATGGAGCTTAAAGTTCACTGGAATGTTAAGATATTTTTACAAAAATGTTAACTTACCACATCTCCAACCCAATTTTTTAAAGAGTGCAGCACTGTTGAATTTTTGACCCCAAGTATCAGACTTTTCACATAGTTTAAAAACCTGACCTGAATGATCCCCAAATGTAAGCACCAGATCAATACAACTAGAAGTGAATTTAAAAGGAAATAAAAGACATAGGGAAAATATTTCACCTGAAAGAAATTAACTTGACCTCCACACTTACAGTTTCATCCCATTCTTTAGTTCTATTGATGTTTCTCTATGTTGACATGTCATATTCACTATAAAACAAAACACAATTATATTTATATAGCACTTGAAGATTTGCAATTAATTCAACAAGCATATATTAAGCATCTACTATGTTCAAAGCACTGTTCTAGATGGGTTTGAGGAGAGACTCATCATTTTTAAAAAACTGCCCATTTCTGTAACTGATATAGCAAGGCTTGAAAGCCAACTTTTCACTTTTCATATTGACCTTTCCTTGACTTATATATATTATATATTATATTATAATTATACCATCACCTCATAGCATCTTATGCAGCTATTAACTACTTGTGTTTTGAAGAAAAAAAAGTCATTAGCTAATGATAAGCCAGGAGAAAAAAGGATAAAGAGCTCAATAAAAGAGTTACTTTTCTGTCTTCAAGAAATATCTTATAACCCAAAAAGGTTTTCCTAGTTACTTTTTTCTTTATGCCCATAATATGTATTGCATTAAGCTTTACAAATATCTATATAGGACATATTTTCCTAATATTATTTACTTCTTAATAACAAGGAATTGAGAAAGACTTCCTGCAAAGATGGCCATTTATGAAATTCTAGTTAAGCCCTTTTCTGTCTAAGCCTGCTTCAGGAACAATAAGAAAAAGTGTCAAAAGAAGTGGAGGACAGACAAAGAGGATATAACAAATAAGAGAAACACCAATGACATAATACACACACACACACACACACATGACACAATAAGCCCCAGATCTGAGTTGGTCCCAAGATGGGGCTGATCCTTCCCACCCAAACTCTTTAAGAACTGTAGTCAGGGAATAGCTCAAGAATATAAAGGACTGGACTTGAAGTCAAGGAGACCTAGTTGAAGCCTATCCCAGACTCTTCTTGGCTGTCTACCATACACAAATCATTTACCTGTTCTCAACCTGTTTTCTCATCTGTAAAATGGGGATAATAATGGCACCTATCTCACATGATTATTGTGTGGATAAAATGGAATAATATTTAAAACATTTTGCTAATCTTAAAATCACTATGAAAAAAATACAAATGCACTATGCCACAGTTTATCATTTTTAGTACTGTTATTATCAGTTCTCTCTATGGAAAGGTCTATCTAGAACTGTGTGAGGAAACGTTGGTTTAGAAGTTTTGTTAAAAATTGTTGGAGGGAGCAGGACCAAGCCCTGGGTAAGCATCCCAATATACAATATAGTCAGAGACTAGAGACCACAGGGATTTTAATTCAGATACTTCATTCAGTATTATCAGAAGGTTAAGAATATAAAAAAGTAGAAATTGAACCTGAAGTATCCCATTCAGAGCCATAAAGTCTGCCTCAGTGTTCCAAACCAAGTCTGCTAGAATGAACTAGGTAAAGATATTATTAATGGTATTTGACCAGCCTACTCTAAAGTGAAGACTTAAAACTCAATATGACTGCTCACTAGCCTTAATTTCTGCCTTAGCTCTTGTCTAATTAGTTGTTGTCCTTCCTTCTTGAAGAGGACCAAAATGACATCCTTATGTTAGAGTTGAGTTATAGTGTGTCCAACCATGGCTGATCAGAACAATATGAGCTTGGCCAATAAAATAGATAAGCCTTTGGTAAATCTGATTAGAAAAAGGAGGGAGGAAAATGAAATTAGTAGTCTTAAAAATGAAAAGGGAGAACTTTCCACCAATGAAGAGGAAATTAGAGAAATAATAAGGAGTTATTTTGCTCAACTTTATGCCAATAAATTTGATAACCTAAGTGAAATGGATGACTACCTCCAAAAATACAGACTTCCCAGACTAACAGAGAAAGAAGTAAATTGCTTGAATAGTCCCATTTCAGAAAAAGAAATAGAACAGGCAATTAAACAACTCCCTAAGAAAAAATCCCCAGGACCAGATGGATTTACATGTGAATTTTACCAAACATTTAAAGAACAATTGGCCCCAATGCTATATAAATTATTTGATAAAATAGGGAATGAAGGAGTCCTACCAAATTCCTTCTATGACACAGACATGGTACTGATACCTAAACCAGGTAGGCTGAAAACAGAGAAAGAAAATTATAGACCAATCTCCCTAATGAATATTGATGCTAAAATCTTAAATAAGATATTAGCAAAAAGACTACAGAAAATCATCTCCAAGATAACACTATGATCAAGTAGGATTTATACCAGGAATGCAGGGCTGGTTCAATATTAGGAAAACTATCAATATAATTGGCCATGTTAATAACCAAATTAACAAAAACCATATGATCATCTCAATAGATGCAGAAAAAGCATTTGATAAAATCCAACATCCATTCCTATTAAAAACACTTGAGAGTATAGGAATAAATGGACTTTTCCTTAAAATAATCAGCAGCATCTATTTAAAACCATCAGTAAGCATCATATGTAATGGAGACAAACTGCAACCATTCCCAATAAGATCTGGAGTGAAACAAGGTTGCCCACTATCACCGTTACTATTTAATATTGTATTAGAAACGCTAGCTATAGCAATAAGAGCTGAGAAAGAGATTAAAGGAATAAGAATAGGCAATGAGGAAGCCAAATTATCACTCTTTGCCGATGACATGATGGTATACTTAGAGAACCCCAGAGATTCTGCTAAAAAGTTATTAGAAATAATCCACAACTTTAGCAAAGTTGCT
Organism: Sarcophilus harrisii; assembly: GCF_902635505.1. Classification (NCBI taxonomy): domain Eukaryota; kingdom Metazoa; phylum Chordata; class Mammalia; order Dasyuromorphia; family Dasyuridae; genus Sarcophilus; species Sarcophilus harrisii. Next base: position 254,479,478 of record NC_045427.1, read on the forward strand.
GGTTATAAAATAAACCCACATAAGTCATCAGCATTCTTATATATCACTAACAAAATCCAACAGTCAGAGTTACAAAGAGAAATTCCATTTAAAGTAACTACTGATAATATAAAATATTTAGGAATCTATCTGCCAAGGGAAAATCAGAAACTTTATGAGCAAAATTACAGACCACTTTTCACACAAATTAAGTCTGATCTAACCAATTGGAAAAATATTAAATGCTCTTGGATAGGGCGAGCAAATATAATAAAGATGACAATATTACCTAAACTAATCTATTTATTTAGCGCTATACCAATCAGACTCCCAAAAAACTATTTTAATGACCTAGAAAAAATAACAACAAAGTTCATATGGAAAAACAAAAGGTCAAGAATTTCAAGGGAATTAATGAAAAAAAAATCAAATGATGGTGGCTTAGCTGTACCAGATCTAAAATTATATTATAGAGCAGCAGTTACCAAAACTATTTGGTATTGGCTAAGGAATAGATTAGTTGATCAGTGGAATAGATTAGGTTCAAGGGATAAAACAGTCAACAAATATAGCAACCTAGTCTTTGACAAACCCAAAGATCCCAGCTTTTGGGATAAGAACTTACTGTTTGATAAAAATTGCTGGGAAAATTGGAAACTAATATGGCAGAAACTAGGCATTGATCCATACTTAACGCCGTACACCAAGATAAGGTCAAAATGGGTTCATGACCTAGGCATAAAGAATGAAATTATTAATAAATTAGAGGAACATAGGATAGTTTACCTCTCAGACCTGTGGAAGGGGAAGGTCTTTATGACCAAAGCAGAACTAGAGATCATTACTGATCACAAAATAGAAAATTTCGATTATACCAAACTGAAAAGTTTTTGTACAAACAAAACTAATGCAGACAAGATTAGAAGGGAAGCAATAAACTGGGAAAATATTTTTACAGTCAAAGGTTCTGATAAAGGCCTCATTTCCAAAATATATAGAGAATTAACTCTAATTTATAAAAAATCAAGCCATTCTCCAATTGAAAAATGGTCAAAGGATATGAACAGACAATTCTCAGATGAAGAAATTGAAACTATTTCTAGTCATATGAAAAGATGCTCCAAGTCATTATTAATCAGAGAAATGCAAATTAAGACAACTCTAAGATACCACTACACACCTGTCAGATTGGCTAAGATGACAGGAAAAAATAATGATGATTGTTGGAGGGGATGCGGGAAAACTGGGACATTGATGCATTGTTGGTGGAGTTGTGAACGAATCCAACCATTTTGGAGAGTAGTTTGGAACTATGCTCAAAAAGTTATCAAACTGTGCATACCCTTTGATCCAGCAGTGTTACTACTGGGATTATATCCCAAAGAGATTATAAAGAAGGGAAAGGGACCTGTATGTGCACGAATGTTTGTGGCAGCCCTTTTTGTAGTGGCTAGAAACTGGAAACTGAATGGATGTCCATCAGTTGGAGAATGGCTGAATAAATTGTGGTATATGAAAATTATGGAATATTACTGTTCTGTAAGAAATGACCAACAGGATGATTTCAGAAAGGCCTGGAGAGACTTACACGAACTGATGCTGAGTGAAATGAGCAGGACCAGGAGATCATTATATACTTCAACAACAATACTAGATGATGACCAGTCCTGATGGATCAGGCCATCCTCAGCAACGAGATCAACCAAATCATTTCTAATGGAGCAGTAATGAACTGAACTAGCTATACCCAGAAAAAGAACTCTGGGAGATGACTAAAAACCATTACATTGAATTCCCAGTCCCTATATTTATGCACACCTGCATCTTTGATTTCCTTCACAAGCTAATTGTACAATAATTCAGAGTCTGATTCTTTTTGTACAGCAAAATAATGTTTTGGTCATGTATACTTATTGTGTATCTAAGTTATATTTTAATATATTTAACATCTACTGGTCATCCTGCCATTTAGGGGAGGGGGTGGGGGGGGGTAAGAGGTGAAAAATTGGAACAAGAGGTTTGGCAATTGTTAATGCTGTAAAGTTACCCATGTATATATCCTGTAAATTAAAGGCTATTAAATAAAAAAAAAAAAAAAAAAGAACAATATGAGCTTGGAATAATCTGTCACAGGTCAGCCACAAATAGTTCCTATAAACATTTAGGGTAGAGTCTCTAACTTTGCATATCTCACATTTCTTCCGAGCTAACTCAATTCTGCTTTGCTCATAGAGCATAGCACTTTCTCTGATGAGGGCACACCATGCTGGATGATCCTGTGCCAGTGTCTCCCATATCATACAATCAATTCTAAAGTTCTGAAGAGAAACCTTGAGAGTGTCCTTTTATTGCTTTTTCTGACCACCTTGTGAGTACTTGCCCTGTGAGAGTTCTCCCTAAAATACTCATTTTTACAAGCATATATTTGGCATTCGAACAATGTGGCCAGCCCAATAGAGTTGTGCTCTGTGCAGTAGAGTTGGAATGGTTAGCAGTTTAATTCAAAAAAGTACCTCAATGTCTAGTATCTTATCCTGCCAGGAAATCTTCAGAATCTTCCTGAGACAATTCAAAAGGAAGCAATTCAATTTCCTGGCATGGTGCTGGTATACTTTAGTTTTTAGCCAAAACTAAAGTGCAGAGGATGTTGGTGCATAATTGTTTGCTCACAGATGACTGCTATCTCAAAGCTGAGATGTTACAAATATGGATCAAATTCTCTGCTGCTTGTGCTAATTTTGGTCTAACAATCAACATCAAGAAAACGCAAGTCCTCCATCAGCCAGCACTACACCATCCATATGAGGAACTATCAATTACAGCAAATGGTGAAGTTTTGAATGCCGTGAATAAGTTCACTTATCTTGGCAATACACTTTCCAGGGATGTCTACATTGATAATGAGATTGACACATGAATTGCAAGTGCTAGCTCAGTGTTTGGGAGGCTCCTAAGGAAAGTGTGGGAGAAGAGAAGTATTAAATTGACTACCAAACTGAAGGTCTACAGAGCCATTGTGCCTATCTCATTGTTGTATGTCTGGAAACAGAGTGACAAAACCAGATATTCTAGAACCAAGAGATGTTTGAAAGAAGTATCAAGGAGAGATATTTGCCAGAAATAAAAAATATGGACTACAAAAATACCAAAAATAGATGGGAGAATGAGAAGAAGAAAGAGATAATAAATGAAACTTAATTTTAGGGGGAAAAAACTTAGGCGATAAATGAACAATCTTAGAACAAAAAAGCTAGAAAACCATGCTAAGGTAGTGTGAATACTCTGAAAAACGGGATGGAATAAACAGAACTCAAAAACAAGAAAGGTTAGAGCAAAAGTATGAAAAGCAAGTCAATAAGCTTCTAGAATGAATAGAAAACAACACATATGAGATATCTCTTATTAAATATAGTTAACCTATAAATCTGGACAAGAAGTAACAAATTATAGATCACTCAGTGAAACCAAATAACTGTACAATGTATTCCAAGGAATAATGAAAGAAAACTTTCCCAAGTTACAAAAACCACAGAACAGAATGAAAATGAATGGAATAAGCAGAATTCTGAAAGAAATCTCAAATTTTACATGCCTACATATTGAACAAACTGTAAATGAACTTGTAAAAAAGGAACTGAAAATGGTACATTAAGTAATGTAAACACAAGAATACCAGCTACTGGATAAAATCTTATTTGACAAAAACTTCTCAAAAAACTGGAATATAGTGTGGCTGAAATTGTTTAGATTGTCATCTTACTCCATATACCAAAATAAGGTCCCAGTGGATATACAACTTACCATAAATTAAAATAAAACAAAGGGATAACTTTACAAAAATGTGGTTGAGGAAAATTCTTTTTATTTTTATTTTTCAAATTCTTTCATTTCATGCATTCCTCCCCCCAACTGTCACAGAAAAGGCAAGAAATATGATTCTCATTATATATATTAAGTCATGCAAAACATATTTCCACATTAACCATGATTGGGGTAGGGAGGAAAAAAAAAAGAAAAAGTTAAAAAAAAACATGCTTCATTATTCTGAGTCCATTATTTTTCTATCTGGAGGTGGATAGAATTTTTCATCATGAGACTTTTGGAACTGTGGTGAATCATTGTACTGATCAGATTTACTAAGTCTTTCAGAGTTTATTATCTATTGTTGTTTGTTCTCAGTATAAGTTCATGTAAGTTTTTTGGAGAAGAATTCTCAATAAAATATATGTAATATATTCATATGTATGTAAATATATGTATGTAAAATATATGTAAAAGTTCATTTTAAAGATAAAATGGACAATATTGATTACATAAAACTGAATAGCTTTGCATAAAGAAAATTAATGTAGATAGAATAAGAAAAAACCAATTAGCTGGGGAGAATCTATAGTAAATCTCTCTGATAAAAGTCTTATAACCAAGATATGTGGAATCACATAAATGTATAAGGATAAAAATATTGCCTAATAAATAAGTTGTCAAAGGATATGAATATACAGTTTTTAGAAAAAGAAATCCAAATTATCAATAGCCATATAAAAAAAAATCTTCAAAATCACTCATAATTTAAGGAATACAAAATAAAACAATGTGAAACTTTGAACTGATGTCCAACTGGTCTGGAAAATTGTTTGCAATTATGAGTGTTTTGAGACACTAAACTATTCTGACCTTTCAACCCAGTGATACTACCAGTAGATGGATATTCCAATGGAATAAAAGAGAAAGCTCACATGAATATCTACATATATATGTATATCATATAATGTATAAGATGTATATATAGCAGTACTTTTGCAGTAGCAAAGAACTGGATGGAAATAGATACCCACTTAGTACAGAAAGACTACTAAGTACTTAAATGCTTATTGACCAAAGAAAAAATTACAGTCTGTGAATATGAAGGAACATTATAGCATCATAAAGAAGGACAGATATAAAGAATTCATAGAAATTTGGGAAGACTTATGTGAATTCATGTAGAGAGAAGTTAGTAAAAGAAGACAAATTATACAATGACCCTAGTAAAATAAAGGAAAATATTGAAAGACTTCAGAACTCAAATCAGTGTAGTGACCAATGGTGATTTTAAAGAATTGATTCCAGAAGTTCCAGATGAATGCCTCTCATCTCTCCAGCCATGGATGCATGATTGAAATGTGAACTGATTTTACTTAACTGTACTTCTATTTTGAAAGAAGTGTTCAGTTGAAAAGAGACATATTGGGAAGCGATGGTATATTTTTTAAAAAGCATACATATACTTTTTTTTTTTAAGAGGAGGATGGAATGGTGAGGTGGATTGGGAAAGAACAGAATATTTGAAATAGCCTTTGCAGGGGAAAATAAACAAACAAGGAACTGACCTACCCTTGACCCACTGCAAGCTCACTACAATTGGGAATTTTTTTCTTTACAGGTCACTTAAGAATGTATGAGATAGACATTCTTGTCACTAAACATTAGCAATACTTGAGTCCTTTCCTCCCCACTCTAAGTTACTGTAGACAAAAGTTTGGAAGTTTTTGTTTTTCAATTTTTGAGTTATTTTGGGGGGGTTGCATTTTGGGGGTTTTTTGGTTTGTTTTCTTGCATACTGCCTTTTTTCCAACAAAACTATTTGAAAAGTTCAGGGAAGCCCAAAGGATCCTGCTCTTCCTTGTCTTCAAACATGTGCTAAAGTCAAGATGATGGGACAAATCAGAGGCAACATGATAACAATAATAGTCAAAATATAGGGTCTAAAACTGGCATCTTAAGGTCTAGATTTGAATCCTGTCTCTGCTGTATGTCCTTGGAATGTCTATTAATCTCTTAAAGTCATACTAAATGGCCATTTTTCATAAATGATATAGAAGGTTTCTTGTTGAAGTATTATATTATATATTATATATATTATTATTATTACATGTTGTATTAAATTATCTCTAAGATTCCAGTCTATTCTTATCCTATTGCTTTCTATCACCCCTGCTTACTATTATTTTATGACTTTTTTTCAATTTTATCACTCTAAAAATTCAAGATTCTTCCTACAATATGACAGTTATCTGAGGTTATAGAGAAGGATAAATATTATGGTGGGGTGTCTCAAGATCATACCATAGAACTTTCTATTGAAAGAACTGGGATAGTACACCCCAAAGAAGAGAAGACTTAGAGAGTTATGATAACTGTTTTCAAATATTTGAAAGGCAGTTGTGTCAAAGAGAAATTAGTCTGCCTCTTCTCTATTAACAGTCTTTTAGGTTATCCTTGATGCAAATAGATTACTCTTATAAACATTTCACAGAAATGGAATTATAATCATGAATGTTAGTAGTTGCTAAAATCTTCTTAGTTATTTGGTGGGAGAGGGGAAGGAATATTATTAAAATTCAAGATTTTTCCCCATGATGGTGTCTTCCTCTCATTCAGCTTTCTTGCAAATTGATTTTTCAATACTTTCACACTTATATTGTCTTAAGCATAAATTTCCTTTTTGTAGTGTTAGTCTCATTTACTACTTTTCTCCTCTTTGTCCTACTCAAGATCATTTCAGGGTCAAGCACTATCTTTGATGATGTAAGAGAATGTCACAAAAATCTTTTCTATTTTTCTTCAATTTATTGTTCGTCTTTAATTTTTTTTTTAAATGTCATTAAGATGATTTTATTTATCTGGGTCTCTTGACAAACCATCTTAAAATTGTTTTACCATATATTCTTTGATTTTTGTGTGTGACATAAAAAATTTAAGAGACAGTTTCTGAATAATCATTTTATTAATTAGATCTATTTGCTTAATAAAAGAATGTTCAATTTGACTTTGGGGTTTTTTTTTTGTTTGTTTTTTTTGAGAGGCAATTAGGGTTGTTACTTGCCCAGGCTCACATAGTTACTAAGTATTGTCTGAGGCCAGATTTGAACTCCTCCTGATTCAGGGTCAGTGCTCTATCTCCTATGCCATCTAGCTACCGAAATTTAGCTTTCTTTTGTAAACCAAAGACCATATGAACCATGGAGGCATCTTGATATTTATATAGTCTTGGAAGATTGACTGTTCCCAATCATTGGGAATGATTAGTTAATTGAAACTCTAGTTAACTCTGACTGGTTAACAATTAATGAAAGAATGAATTTATATTGAGAAGGGAATCTGTCAAATGGCGGTTGGGGGGAAGGGGTGGAGGGAGGTGAGTTTGGAGCTGGCATTATTGTTCTCTTACTCCCAGACTGCCCCCAGCTTCAGGCAATCTAGACCTCCCATCCAAGCCAGTCTGATTGAAACGCTATGGGCTGGAATTTATCTAGATGATATTGTATTTGTCAGGCTTTCTGGTTGGGTGGGATAACAATTCTACCTGGATATGTTGGTTTAGGTGGGGTAACTTCTGGGGGCTTATTTCTAAATAAAGAATTAGAAAAATTAATGATTGGTTATTAATATAAGAGAAACATAAAACATTTCTCTCAAGTATTGCTTTTAGGCATTTGGGACCTACTTATCAAAGTAATTTATTTATACTGACTAAATTTCTACATGAAATTTTCATTGTTTGTGACTATGTTCTTTATTTTGCCCATTGTCCATTTTTTGTTATAAATTATTTGGATCTGTCAGCTTGAAAATGATTCAGTTGTATGTCAAGTCTTTTTCTCATTTTTATTCTTCTAGTTTTGCATTAATTGTAATCTCTGCTCTGACAAGTTAGTAGTATATTGTATACAAACAACTAATTTATTAATGATTCTAAGATCAGTAAGAAATAATTGTGTATGTGTGTTATATATATGTATATACATTGTATATGTATATATGTATAAATACATATATAGATATATATGTGTGTGTATCTCAATATCTTCATCTATTCCCATTCTATGAAATTGTAAACATTTCATTTGGAGGTATTTTCCTCAAGTTCTTCATAGAGTTTCTTTACCTCTTCATCATCCAGAGTGGATGTTGATGCATAAGCTCCAATTGTTTTCATGATGATCTTTTTGCAAATACTCATTATGAGCACTGAAGTATGACATAACCAAATGTCCCATGAAATTGTTTCTTATTGCCTTTAGGTGCCTAATAAAACCAACTGTACTCCCTTTATTTTCTTCTTTCAAAGAAAACCTGCGAGCCATCTTTCAATTTAACTGCAACTTCTTTTTTCTGGTTTCATTTATAGAAGAGCCTGTCACAGTTGATATGTTTCGGTTCCTCAAGGGATATGGGCAATTAGAGAGGGATCTTACATTTAGAATACCAACAGTAAATTAGTTAAAATTAATAATCTAAGAAGAGTGAGTTCTTAGAACCTTGACACCCTTTCCCACCATTCTGTCACAAGTGCTTTAAAAGTACAAAGGGTTTGTGGTTGATGAAATATACTAACCACCCCCGCCTCCTCCATGCAAGTTGGGTTAATTTTTTTCTTAAAAAGTATTGATAACTTCCCCAAGACTTAGTTGGCTTAGGAGACAAATTGCTCTAACTGTGTTCATTCATGACTCCCTCATCATCTGGGTATAGAGTAGCCATAAGGAGCTCCAGAGGCTCAGATACTTGACTGATGGATCACAATGGAGAAGTCAACCAAGGGAGCTTTCCTCAACTGAATCCCCTTGATATGTAATAAGATAAGATACTTAAATTTTTCTAAATACCCATAAGATACCTAAATTTTCCTTTTGAGTATCATTTTCCTGCCACATTTAGATAAATCTTTTTTTGTTAATTTCTGAATGACCTATGAGTATGTTATTTTATTCTAATATTGAATCTAAAGATGAAAGAGATTGGAACAAATAAGAATCATCTCACAACAGGTCACCAGGAGTGAATCCATTTTGTGGTGGTTGTTTTTTTTTTTCTTCTTTTTTCTTTGTTTTATAGGTTTCCATGACTTCATCACCAAGAGACCAGCTTACTAGTAATAAGAATTTCCGTTGGTTGGGCCTCAAAAATTTGATTTTTTTTTTGGCTCATATTATGCTCAAAGCCTTTCCAAGCTGGTAAAATCTGCCAAAGCTTGTATTCTTGTGGTTTAGCCTTTGACAACTCAAGGTCCTCTCTAATAACAACAATAATAATATCTGACATTTATATAGCTCTCTATATAAAATACTGTATGTACATTATTTCATTTGATTTTTACAGCAACCCTGTAAAGTAAATGCTATTATTATCCCAATTTTGAAAAGGAAGCTGAGAATGAGAAAGGTTAATACCTTACCAAGGGTCCTACAGCTAGGAAGCGACTAAAGTTGGATTTAATTCAGATCTTCCTTACTCCAGGTAAAGTGTTTTATTCATTTTGTTACCTAATTGCCTATCTTCTCTATAAGAAAATCAATTAATAAGTCAATCAACAAGCATTTATTAACTTTCTTTTTTTAATTACGGCAAGTTTATTTATTTTTAATATACATTACTTTATGAACCATGTTGGGAGAGAAAAATCAAAGCAAAAGGGAAAAACTAAGAGAGAGATTTAAAGAAAAAAAAAAACAGAAAAAAGAAGTGAACATAGTATGTGTTGATTTATATTCAGTCTCCTTAGATTTTGGGGGGGTGTAGGATGGCATTTTCGAAACGATATTAATAATGGTGATAATGGACATCCTTGTTTCCACCCCTGATCTTACTGGGAATGTTCAGCTTCTCTCCATTACAATAATGCTTGCTGTAGGTTTTAGATAGATACTGTTTATTAATTTAAGGAAAGCTCCTTTTATTCCTATCTCTCTGGTGGTTTTTTAATAGGAATGGGGGCTGTATTTTGTTGAATTTTTTTTCTGCATCATTGAGGTTATCATATGATTTCTGTTGGTTTTGTTATTGATGTGGTCAATTTTGGTGGTAGTTTCCTAATATTGAACCAGTCTTGCATTTCTGGTATAAATCTCAATTGGTCATCATGCATTATACTGCTGATAAATTTCTGTAATCTCTTTGCTAATATTTTATTTAAAATTTTTGCATCAATATTCATTAGGGAGATTGATCTGTAATTTTCTTTTTCTGTTTTGGCTCTTTCTGGTTTAGATATCAGTGCCATATTGTGTCACAGAAAAAATTTAGCACTACTCCCTTTCTACCTATTTTTCCAAATAGTTATAAACTGTCTCTATTATATATACTAAATGAGGTGCTAGGAGTACAAATACAAAGACTAAGACAATTTCTGCTCTGGAGGAGCTTACATCTTGAGGATTGGATATAGTTTGCTCTTAGACAGTCAATGATTAAATAATATGGACATAGGTAAGGTCACAAGTGGCAGAGCTTTGTTTGTCTTGGGGATAATAGTAAGTGGCAAATGAATTGTAATGCTTACAATCTCCATAGAGTAATATTGTACAGCAAAAAAACAGGGCTAATAGGGCTTGACTGGGTCAACCTTACTGGGTGGTTTCAAGGAGGAAGAGTGGGGGAAGATTTTGTAGGGGATGGAATTAGTAGAGGGAGAAGATTCATAATAAGGCATTGGTCTCCTCCTTAATAAAAAAAAGTATTCTGTGTCACTGTGTGGTATTGGCAGTTTGCTGAGCATGGTTCTTCAATCAGTTCTTTTGAGGAACTTCAGAAATAAGAATCACAAGTCATGAGTTTGGCAGGTTGAGAGAAAATAAGGGGTAAGAATAAGGTGGGAGGTAGATCAGAAGACCTATAGATATCTCTTCCAACTTTAGGAGACTATGCTGAGAATAGGGAGTGGGTGAGTGGGAGAATGTTTTTTATTCTAGGGAAAAAAATTATGTGTGTTAAAAACCTAAGGAGACTAGTGTTTGTTTTCACATGACAGGACAGCACAGCATTACTTTGTGATTTTCAGCTATCTTGATGGCATGACATTAGAGATAAAGGATTTTGAGTCAAAGGATGCTGATTCAAGTTTTGATTCTGCTACTACTAAGTGACATTGGTCAAACCACTTAACCTTTTGGGCCTTCTTTTCCTTATCCTCATAAAATGAAGGAGTGAGACCCAATTGACCTCTAAGCTCCCTTCCAGCTCTAAAATTATGGTCTTGTGATCTATCTCTAGTAAATCCTAATATAAGATTGATTCTGAGAAATTGCCATCTGGGGTATAGTCTCAGGAGAGCACCGTCAGAGCAGGGCCTAATGAGAAATCTGTTTGTTCCGTTAACCTGGCTGTGGTCCTCTCTCAGTCTGGGTTAATGATTTACAAGGAAAGCCTTGACAACAGTTAAGGGAAACTCTTCCCCAGAGGAGCTCTTCCTAGATGGTTCTCTTTAAGACTTAAATCGAAAGGACTAACCTTGATACTTAGGGACCAAACACATTAGCCTCCATTAGGCGTCCTGCACATCCGACATTGCTGACAGTGGTAAGAGTTTTGTTCAGCAGGACAGCAGGTCTTGTACTGACACTGTGCTGACAGCAGCTGTTTCCCTCTCTCTGGTGCCAGAGAGACAATTATGTAATCACCCCTGCTTTTGCCCTTAAGGAAATCAAGATAACAAACAAAATGGCTGAACTCAGCAGTGTTGGTTTGCGCCTTGAACATACAAGTCCCATTTTCATACGTCAAAGGCCCTTAATCTAAGAATGGCCAAAACTTGCTAGAGTCACCGCTGGTTCCATCCTACTAATTCTCTCTGATTCCTAACCTCCACAATGTCATCTTCATATATTAAATAACAACTACAGGCCCTAGTGGTAATAGCAAATATTCCTGTTTTAGCCAGAAATTCTGAAGACTTTCCCCATCCAGATTCTTTTGTGAAAGAAAACTAGACAATGTTTTGCCTCAATCCTCACCTAGTTTTTAATTACTAACTGGGTACCTCAGACAAAATGAGATCTGGAAAGGTCAATGTCACTATATCTGGGGCCTACCACAGGACATGGATGGTCAGTGTGTAGCCACTGCATTCCAGTGACTCAGGAGAAGAGAGGAAAACTAATGAATTTGCATAGCCCTAACTCACTTAAATTCAATTCACTTGCAAACCAAGACAACATCTTCCTGAAGTAAGTGAAAGAAGGACAAACAACAGACCCTAGTCCTTTGTTGCATCTGGAAACTAGTCTCCTCATTCAGTAACTACTGGAAATTACTGTTCTACCAACTGCTTTTTCCAATTAGCACTTGAACTTCAAGACTCCCACGTACTTAGACCGTCAACAGTATCTCATGTCAGACATCATATCTAAAGCCAATTAATTTTTTTTCTCCAGAGACTCATGTTCAGTCATTGATTTTACTTCTCATACTTGTCATGTTATTTTGCTATGCCAAACAGATACCATCTTGGAATCTGAACAGAGAGATGGCAGTGAGCAAAAGTGCCTTTGATAGTTGACTCTTATCTGGTCTGAAGGAGACTGAGCCAAGAGAGTCTCTAAGGCTTCCATCTCTTGGGATATAAACAGAAATATCCAGAGATAGCTAAGTCCCTAAATAGCTGTAACTGTGCCTGGGACACATTCAGCTGATTACAAAGTAGGGAAGAGGGCAATATGATCGTAGTGCACAGAGGAGGATTGTTGATTTTGAGGTAGAGGATTCAGATTTTGATTTTGTTACTTCTAAGTGACATTAGTCAAATTACTTAATCTCAATTTCCTCATTCTCACAAAATGAAGGAATAGAACCAAAAAACTTCCAAAGTCCCTTCCATATTCTTTAATCTAGCAATAACACTATTAGATCTGTATCCCGAAAGAGATTTTTAAAAGCTTCAAAAAGAGTCTTATGATCTATTTCTAATAATATCTCATATCTGATTCATTATGAGAAACTGTCAAAAATCCACAGGGTAGAAGAGGAGAATGCAAAAGATAGATGACATTGAGCACAAGCTACCATGGACCCTGGGTCAGCAGCTTAGGGTGAGAGGAAGCATGCCCTCTTGAGGAGGAAGTTTATGAATGGGGAGGAAGCACATTCTCACCATTCTCCCTCTCTCATGTATTAACAGCCTAGGAAAATTCTCCATTTGTTCAATGCTAGACATGTGTCTGGAAGCAGGAGGGTCAGTGCTGCTTTCTTTTACCATCAAATTCTTGATCAGACCTGAAAATTTCACTAACACAACTCTGAAAAATTTAATATCTTTGTACATATAGGACAGTTTCCTCTTTATTTGGGATATAGTCCTATTAATTATATAGTTGGGACAAAGGAAATGCAGTTTGTCAACAAAATTGCTTTCCATAATTGTAATACCAATTCACAGCTCCACCAATAGTGTACCACGATACCTGTTTTCCTACATCTCTTTCAATATTTGTTATTTCCCTCTTTTGTCATCTTTGCCAGTTAGATAGTTGAGAATTGGAGCCCCACAGTTGCTTTGATTTGCACTTCTCTGGTCCTTAATGATTCCAATCATTCTTTCATAGAATTGTTGATAGCCTAGATTTCTTCCATTGAGAACTGCCTGTTCATATATTTTGACCATGTATCTACTGGGGAATAGCTCTGTCTTAGATGTTTGAATCAGTTCCTTAAATAACTTGAATATGAGATCTTTATTCAGTAAACATGTTGCAAAGATTTCCCCCCCCCCAGTTAGAAGCTAAATTATTTAGTATTTCATTTTTCCCCAGCTACATGTAAAAATAAATTTTAACATTTGTTTTTAAAATTTTGAATTCCAAATTCTCTCCTTTTCTCCCTTCCCACCCCACCTTTTTATTGAGAAAGCAATCAACTCATTATAAGTTATACATGTATAATTATGTAAAACATTTACAAAACAGTTATGATATAGAAGAAAGCACAGACAAAAAAAAAAAACCTCAAGAAAAATAAAGTAAAAAAAAGTATTCTTCAATCTGTATTTAGAAATCATCAGTTCTTTCTCTAGTTGTGGATAGCATTTTTCATCACAAATCCTTCAGAGTTGTATCACTCTGTTTAAATGTTTAAATCATTGTATCACTGAGAATAGCTAAGTCATTCACAGCTGATCATTTAACAATATTTTAATTACTTTGTACACAGTACATTTTACTTTGCATCAACTCATACAAGTCTTTCCAGGTTTTTCTGAGAGCATTATGCTCATCATTTCTTATAGAATAATATTCCATTATAATCTCATAATACAATTTGTTCAGTCATTCCCCAGTTGATGGATATCCCTCAATTTCCAATTTTTTGTCCCCAGAAAAGAGTTGTTGTAAATATTTTTTTGTACATATAGGTCCATTTCTTTTTGGAGTTTTTAAAAATCTCTTTTGGGATACAGATCTAGTAGTGTTATTGCTATATTAAAGGTGATGCATGATTTTATGACCCTTTAGGCAAAGTCCCAAATTGATCTACAGAATAGTTGAATCAGTTTACAACTCCATCCAAATTACATTAATGTCTATTTTTTCCTGCATCCCATCCTTCACCATTTGTCATTTTCTTTTTCTGTCGTATTAGATGATCTAATAGATATGAGGTGGTACCTCAGAATTGTTTTAATTTGCATTTCTCCCATCAGTAGTAAGTTAGAGTACTTTTTCCTATGGCTATAGTTAGCTTTGAAAATTGTTTATATCTTTTTTTATCATTTATGAATTAGGGGATTACTCATTTTTTTTAATAAATTTGACTTGGTACCCTATATGTTTTTTTTTAAATAGGTTTTTCAGTTCCAATAGACTTGGGATGGAAAATGCCATCTACATCCAGAGAGAGAACTATGGAGATTGAATACAGATACACACATATGTGTTTGTTTGTTTGTTTTCTTTCTCATGATTTTCCCCCTTTTGGTCTGATTTCTCTTGTATAACATGACAAAGATGGAAATATGTTTAAAAGGATTACACATATTTAATTTATAACAGATTATTTGAAGTCTTGGTGAGGGGAAGGTAAAGTAGGGAAAAAGAAAGATTTAGAACACAAAGTCTTACAGAAATTAATCTTAAAAACTATCTTTATGTATTTTGAAAAATAAAATAGTATAGAGATTTAAAAAAAAGAAATGAGGCCTTTATCAAAGAGACTTGCTTCAAAAATCTTTTTCAGTTACTAAATGTAACTATTTCTTTCCATCCTATTCCTCTTCCCATTTATTCTATTCTCTTTGTCTCATTTACTCTCTCTCCTCAAAAGTGTTTTGCTTTTGACTACCACCTCCCCCAATCTGTGTCCCTTCTATCACCCACTCACATCCATTTCTTATTCTCTTTCTCTCCTACTTTCTTGTAGGGTAAGATAGATAGATTTCTACACTTAATTTAGGGTGTATGTCATTCCCTATTTGAGCCAATTCTGATGAGAATAAGGTTCACTCACTTCTTACTATCTCCCCCTTTTCCTCCTCCATTAAAAAAGCTTTTTTCTTGTGTAAGATAATTCTCTCTCCCTGTGAAGCCCTTTCTCCCAATACATTCCTCTCTCACCCCTTCATTTTATTTTTTTAGATATCATTCAAGTGCTGGCTCAGCACTCTTATTTCCATAAAAGTCATGTTGTGAAAGAAAACATAGATCTCTCCCCCAAAAAAAGTTCCTCATGAAAAGTAAAGTTAAAAATAATTATGCTTCAATCTGCATTTAGACACAATCACTTCTTTATTTGGGTTGGCTCAATTGTTTTTTCAATGGGATATTTCAAATTGTCTTCTATTTTTTCATTCTTTTCGTTTTGTTTTATCAATTTTTGATTTCTCATCAAGTCACTGGCTTCCATTTGCTCAACTCTAATTTTTAAGGAATTATTTTTGTCAGTGAACTTTTGTATATCCTTTTCCATTTGACCAATTCTACTTTTTTAAATCACTCTTTTCCTCATTGACTTTTTGTACCTCCTTTACCATTTGGTTTAGTCTTTTTTTAAAAGATGTATTTTCTTCACTATTTTTGGTGTCTCCTTTACCAGGTTGCTGACTTGTTTTTCATGATTTTCTTGCATCACTTTCATTTTTCTTCCCAATTTTTCATCTCTCTCTTAACTGATTTTCAAAATCTTTTTGAAGGTCTTCCATAGCCTAACACTAATTCATTTTTTTTCTAGGAAGCTTTTGATGTAAGAGCTTTGACTTTGTTATCTTTTTCTGAATGAATGTTTTGATCTTCCTTATTACTATTGTAACTTTCTATGGTCAGAATTTTTTTCTGTTGTATGCTCATTTTCTCAGTCTATTATTTGATTTTTAACTCTTTGTTAAAATAGGGCTCTGCTTCCAAGGTGGAGGATGCACTGTCCCAAGCTTCAGGGATTTTATTCAGCTGTTTTCAGAGATACTTTCTAGGGACCTGAAAGTTTTCAGTTCTTCCAAGGTCTTATTATCTAAGGAAAGGTGTTTACTTCTCTTCTGGCCTGTGCTCTGGTCTGTGAGTGACCACAAGCACTCTTTTCTGGCCTAGAACTATGAGGAGGGTCCCTGTCTACTATGGCCACAAGCTCTGGTATGCTAGTGCTCCTCCTTACCCTGGGATTGCCACCCAGAAAATCAACCCTGTCCAAAGGTCAAAGGATCAGAGTCTTGCCTTAGTGCTATTAAAGAGACTGCTGTAATCTCCTTCTGACCAGTTTTTTGATGCCTTTATCATCTATGGATTGAGAGCTCTGGAGTCCACTTCTGCCACTGCTGATTTGGTGACTCCCAAGGTCTTTACTGTTTTCTAGGATGAAGACTGTGCTGGCTCAGCCTGTGCTAGATTATACTCAATTCTTACCCAGGTGCAACAAATCTTTCCTGCTAAATACAGCTGTGGATCATAGCATCTGAAAGAGTTACAGGGCAGTCTTTGCTAACACATGCGTTGCAGACTGGGAATGAAATAAATTGGAGGCAGAGGGAAGAGGAGAGAAGTCAGACAACTCAACAGCCTCTCAGTCTCCTTGTATCATCCTCTCACAGGAAGAGATCCAACATCTGGGTTGGATGTCCAGCAGCCACTATCAGGTGACTCCCGTGTATTCCAACAGTAGAGGAGTGGAGCTGGCAAGCATGGCAGGATCTAATAAAAAGGATTGTTTTATTTTAAGGATGAAGGAGATTTGGGTATATTTGTAGACATCACAGAAGGAGCCAATAAGTAAAGAGAGACTGATAACTATAGAGAAAGTGAGGATGATGGTTATCATTTTAATATAGTTCAGCTATACTCAGTAGTTATGCAACCTATTGGCCATGTATTGACACATCTGCTGTAGAATAACAATATTTAAAGGTGAAAATAAAATAATAAATAAATAATTGGTAAAAATAAAATAAAACAAAATGAGGAACCTCAACTGCCTCAGATTCCTCAACTGTAAAATTAAGATAATATTAGCACCTACATGCCAAGGTTGTTGTGAAGATAAAACAAGGTAATATTTATAAAAAGTACTTAACACAGGGCCTGGCACATAGAAAGAATTCTTGTTCCCTTCCTTTTCCCTGACTTCAGTTTATCTTTCACATAGTTGCCCAAGTAGCTTTCTTAAGTGTAACTCTGACCACATCCCTCTCCCACTCAATAAATTCCAGTGTTCTTCATTGCCTCTATCATAATCTCCTATGTCTTTTAAAGTCCTTCACCCCCTAACCCCAAACTATCTTTCTAGTCTCATTTTATGTTGTTTCTTTTCCCATATTCTACAGCTCAGTCAACTCAGTCATCTTCCTATTCTTCACACATAGTACACCATCTCCTTTCTCTGCCCTTTCCTTGGCTGTTCTCTATTTCTGCATCAGGGGCCATTTCCAGTCATCTTGTCCTACATCTTGGCACCCAGATGGCTCTAGAGGAGAAAGTGACTTTGTACACCCCTCCCTCAATTAAATTCAATTAACTCTCATGTCATGACATCACCTCCCTGATGTCATGGTCCTTTTTAAGAATGAAAAACAAACAGTAGCTCTATTTGTAATGGCAAAGAATTGGAAAATGAGTGGATATCCATCAATTGGGTAATGGCTGAATGAGTTATGGTATATGAAAATAATAGAATGTTATTGTTCTATAAAAAATGTTGAACAGGCTGATTTCAGAAAAACCTGAAAAGACTTATATGAACTGATGTTGAGTAAAACAAGCAGAACTAAGAGAACATTATAACAGCAAGAGGAAGACTGTATGATGATCAACTATGATGGACTTGGCTTCTTCTCATTCTGCATTCAGTGATGCACAGCAATTCCAATAAACTATGGATGGAAAATACCAATTACATCCAGAGAAAGATCTATGGAGATTGAATGTGGATCAAATCATACTGTTTTCACCTCTTTTTTCCTTCTGTTTTTTCTTTCTTTCTTGTAATTTTCCCCATTTATTCTAATTTTTTTCTCCCAACATGATTCATGTGAAAATATATTAAAAAAGTACATCCATAACCTAAAATTTTTTTTAAAAAAATGTTAACTGAAAAGAGGAAATAAGTGTCAAACATGTTGAATTAAAAAGGGAGGAGAAAGAGAATAAAGGACAAACAATCTATATTCTTGGAAGATATTCTCTCCTCACCTCTAATTCATAAAATCCCTCTTTTTCTTCAAAGATATTACAATCTACAAGAGTTTTCCTTAGACTTCTCCTAAGCCTCTTCTCCCTAACTAACTTGTATTTTATTTTATAGTTATTCTGTGTATAGTTTTATATGCACGATTGCTCCCTCAGAATAATAATAGCTAACATTTATATGGCAATTGATGGTTTGCTGAGTGATTTATGTATGGATATCATAATTAGAGATTGTTTCGTTTTTTGTTTTTTGTATACCTAGCACATAGCATAATGTCTGACACATAGTACTTGCTCAATAAATATTTGCTGATTGATTTTTATGTGTGTTATAACTTCCATTGGATTATAATCTCCTTGAGGACAACAATGATGGCATCTCTGTATATCTAGTATTTACTTCAGTGCCTTAAACACAGTACAAAATTCATACAAATTTGTTGAATTAAATAAAGCTTTTGTTATTGTATCATTGGCCAATTTGTGCCATCAAGAGGGGCTTGCTTGGATTTGATTCTCTACAACCTGAACTTTTAAATCAAAAAGGTGGCTGAATAAAATATTCAGTCTTCACATCTCTTAAACTCTCCCTGACCCCCCCTTTTTTATAAAAGTTATTACATCATTTCTTTCTTCTCACTTAAGAGAGGTCTATTTGTGAATAAGTCACCCTCATTTCAACACTCTGGGACTCTAGGAGTGCCAGAGAGAGGTGTGGTATGGGGAGCATAAATATCACAAAGTGAGGAATAAATGCCTACCAGGTTCATTAACACCAGTATACAGAGAAAAATTTTGCTATTTTTACAAAATGCACTTTCTCATAAACCAATTGCAAACCAACTTGAGGCAACAAAAGGTTGGAGATAGTCTCATCCTTTCTAGGCTAGGGTTTCTCCCTACTGTGTGCCATTCAGGGTAATAGGAATGATCCACTTGGCACTACTCAAAACTCAGCTCATCTGTTAGAGGCAGGCCAGGGCATATGCATGCCCAAGGCAAGGTTTGAAAATTGTGCCTCTTTCTGACTGAGAGCATACATTCTTATAGAGGAAGACAACAGGGTCTTTGACAAGAAAGTCAGAAGGAATAGGGATTTTAGTCATTATGCAATTGATTATTAGGAATTGTAGTATTGATTTGATTTTTGCTATCAGCAAGAATTGAAAGAGGAAAGTAGATGTTAGCACCAGAATATCCACTGCACATCTAACCTAGGTAAGATAATGAAATCCTCCCTTCCTCCCTCTCTCTCTCTCTCTCTCTCTCTCTCTCTCTCCTCTACAAACTCCTCACCTGCTCTACATGCACTCATTTATGCTGCTGATGCTGCACTAATTATAGTTCCCTTGGTGAAGCAGACAGGATCTTGGGATACATGATCTGTTCTATGTACACTTTAGTTTAGTTTAGTTGCTTTGCTTCTCCTGGTTCCATCAGACCAACTACCACCCTTACCCCCTTATCTCTTCTGCTAGTATGCTCCCTGCTTCCTAGTTGCCTGCCTTACTTTTTTGTTCTAACTTACTATTTGGTTCTAAACATTACAAAAAATAAAAGAATATACTATTTGTTATTAATAATAATCATAGCTAGTATTTATAAATTATTTTAAAATTTATAAAATACTTTTCCTTTATCTCATTGTATCTTTCAAAATTACCTTTTGATATCAGTACCAGACCTTGTTGTTGATGGTGGTCCTTTGTTCTTGAAAAGGATCAATGACATCAGCAAGTGAATTGGATTTAAGTGAGGCAAAGCTGTGCAAAGTCATCAGCCTCACTCTCTCCTCCAAAGTCCTCAGTCCAATGGCAAGACACAGATCAGAATGACTGGACATGGCACCCAGATGCAGTGGGAACACATTGTTCTTTTTAAGCTAACGTCTTTTCCAGCTTTCAGTTTGTCTGCAGTACCCATTCAATGAAATTGTATTATAAGGTGAGACCATTGAAGTGTAAAATGGTTAATTTGTATCATTTTAAATTAAAATTTTCTTGTGTAAATAAAACTAATGTAACCAAGAATAGAAGGAAAGCAAAACATTGGGGGGAAATTTTCATAGACAGTCTCTCAAATAGGATATAACTGTGTAGAAATGTTGCTGTGATATAAGAAATAATGAGCTGATTGATTCAGAAAAACAAGGAAAGACTTCAATCTATGAAAAAAGATGCTTTCCACCTCCAGGGATAGAAATGACAAATATAACTATGTATAGTGTGCTCTTACACATTGTATATATGTAAATGTGTGTATATTTATAGATATTTTTCTATAGGTAACTATATCTATGTTTAATTGTAGCTTTTGGTGGGGAAGATAGGAAGGAAGGGGAAAAAAGTAAAAAGTGAACAGCAGAGAGCAAAAGAAAACTGAGGACGCAAAAAGATGGGAAGCTTTGAAAATAATATGTAGGATTTATTATAAAGAGTTTCTTGAAATGAAAATTTATTATTTTATATTGAATCTTTTCAGGTTCTGTTATATATATGGAAATGTTTATTTTTTTCTTAAGATTAAAATGAATAAAAATTTCCCCACACATATGAAGAAAATTACCTTTTGAAACAGATGCTATTAATATCTTCTTTTTACAAATAATGAAACTAAGACAGAAAGAAATTAAGGGTCACATAATAAATGTCTAAGTATTCAACCTCAGTTCTTTTGACTCATGGCTATTTATTTTTATTGACTAAAATTATTCCTTATTTAAGGTATCAATTTTTGTAAGTTTATTTTATTTTTATTGACACATATTATTTTTATATTATCTTCATATCGATCTTCCTTCCTTTCTTTCCTTCTTTCTTTCTTTCCTTCTTTCTTTCTTTCTTTCTTTCTTTCTTTTTTTCTTTCTTTCTTACTTTTCCTCCTCAAAGAATCATCCTTTGTTTAAAAAAAGAAGAAGAAGGAATTAGGGAAGAAAGCAATTCAGCAAACTAATCAACATATAAGTCATGTATATATTCCTCAGTAATAATCTCTCATTTCTGAAAAGTAGGAAGATATTGTGGTTAGACAGATTTTTAATGAAAACTGGTTTGCTTCTCTATTCCCTATATTATTATCTTACCCATTAATGCTTATACTTTAAATCTTTATTGAATTTTGATACTCCAAGAACCACATATTGATATTTTGTAGTATATCTGCCTTTATTTCAAAATATTTTATATATTATTACAATCTTACAATGTTGGGCTGCATCACTATAACAAATGAAATAATAAAATCACTATACTTTATACTTGCCAGATTTTTTTCATATTTTTCTTTGTAGCTCTAGGACAGTACCTGAAATATAGTGAGCATTTAATACATGTTTATTATTTGGTTGCAATATTATGTTTACTTCAGGACACCACATTATAAGAAGAGTATGGGATTATATACTAGAGTTTGTCCAGAGAAAAGTATACAGTATTCTACAGGATCTTGAAACCATATCCTGTGAAAAATACTTGGAAGAATTTGGAATGTCTCTTCTGCCAAAGAGAACGTTTTAAGAGAAGCATGATAGATATCATAAAATATTTAAAAATCCAGTTAGAGATTTAACTTACTCTACAGCTCCAGCAGTCAAAACAGGACCAATGGTTGGAAATTAGAGGTAGATTTCAGCTCAATATAAGGAAGACTTTCTCATAATTAGAGCTGTCTAAAAATGGAATGGGCTGTTTTCACACAATTTCAGAATTAATGAAACTTCAGTGGCCATTTAGTCTAGTCTGGAAAAGGGTTCTCTTCACAACCCATCTGGCAAGTGATTATATAATTTAAATCACTCCAGTGAAGGGGAACTCATTACCTCCTGAGGCAGGGGTTCTCGACCATTTTTGTGTCATGAATTCCTTTGGAAGTCTGGTGAAATTTATTGAGCCCCTCTTCAAATAATGTCTTTAAATGTACAGGGTTTATAAAAGAAACCAGCTATATTTAAATAGAGTTATCAAAACTTTTTTTAAAAAACAAGTTTATTGAACCCAGATCAAAACTCTTGCTATGAGGCACTTTGGGAATAACAAATTATTTGGAAATATTTCTTTACATCAGGCCCAAATTTACTTCCATTCATCTTCCATTCATCATTCCTAATTTTATCCTCTGGTGACAAATATAAGTCTCATCCCTTTTTTAAGACAATCTTCAAAGACTTGAAGACATCCAGCAAATAATTCTAAGTTGTCCCTTCTCCAATCCCAAATCCCCAATTTTTTCAATTCTTCCATATATGAACCTAACTGGAAACCTCTAACTGCTCTCCAGTTTATTAGTGAATCTTCTTAAATGTGGTACTTGAAACAGAGCATGGTGCCTCCTTTGTGGTCTCATTAGGTCAGTTACATCACCTCCTTGGGAACTGAAGCCTTAATCTTCATAAAGTCATTTATTAACATCCTTTGCAAATAAATGAAAAAAAAGCATTTGTTAATGTTAACAAATAAAAAGCAAAAAGAAAGATAGTGCCAGATCTCAAGGAGCTTCCATTCTAATGGGTAGAGAACAATACATTAAAAAGAAATTGGAAAGCAAGGAAAAGAATTGAGCTGACACTCATTTAATTATTTATTCACCATTTAATTATTTCACTATTCATAATTCACTATTTAATTATTCACTATTCATAATTTATTTTGTATATATTTGATATCTAATTATAAGTGAATACAGTCTCACCAAATGGAATGAATATAATAATCTAGACAGTTGAAACTTTTATTTTTTTATATCCTCGGTACCTAACATAATACTTGGCCCTAAGCAGGAGTTTAATAAGTACTTTTTTATTGAATGATTATTCTATGTATAGATAGCTATATGGCTGAGAGACAATCTTTATGATTAGTATCTCTGATAAAGGTCTCATTCTTCAAATATATAGAGAACTAAGGTCAAATTTACCCAGTTGGTAAATGATCAAAGGAAACAATTTTCAGATGAAGAAATCAAACCTATCTATAGTCTATGAAGAAATGTTCTAAATCATCATTGATTAGAGAAATACAAATTAAAACAATTCTGAGCTACCTTTGCACACCTATCAAATTGGCTAATATTACAGAAAAGGAAAATGATAAATGTTGAGGGGATGTGGGGGGAATAATGATACACTAATGCACTATTGGTGGAGTTGTAAACTGATCCAACCAGTCTGGAGAGCAATTTGGAATTCTGTCCAAAAAACAATGAAACTGTGCATACCCTTTGATCCAGGAATATCACCACTAGATCTATACTCTAAAGAGATCATTAAAAAGGAAAAAAAAAAAGAAACTATATGCACAAAAATCTTTATGGCAGCTCTTTTCATAGAAGCAAAAAAAAAAAAATGGAAATGGAGGGGATACCCATCAGTTAAGAATGGCTGAACAAACTGTTATATGAATGTAATAGAATACTATTGTGCTATTAAAAAATGATGAGCAGGCAGATTTCAAGGGGAAAAACTGGAAAGAATTACAAGAATTCATGCAAAGCAAAATGAGCAAATTATGGAGAACATTTTATACAGTATCAGCAACATTGTGTGATGATCAACTATGAATGACTGAACTATTCTTGGCAATACAATGATCTAAGACAAAGAACTCAATGGAAAACGCTGTCCACATCCAGAGATAGAACTGATGAAGTCTGAATTCTTATTGAAGCATACTATTTTCACTTTATTTTTTCATGTTTTTTTTTTCTTTTGGTCTATTTCTATTTTCACAACAGGACTAATATGGAAATGTGTTTTACATGATTGCACATATATAATCTATGCCAAATTGCTTGCCATTTTAGGAAGAGGGGAGTGGAGGGAGAAAAAAGGGAAGGAGAAAAATTTGGAACTCAATTTTTTTAAATTAATGAAATGGAAATTTTTTAAAGAAAAAAGAAATTCACATGATAACTTTAATATATATTTAAATGAATAGCAAGTTGTATATAATAGATCTGCAGTTTTATATATACTCTTTTATGGAAATGTTTGTTTTATCCTATTAATTAAAAATAAAATAAGTAAAACTTTTAAAATGAACCTTAAAAATTGTTATCTATAATTGAAAAAAATACTATAAAAATAAAAATAAATATATGTTGTTCTCTAGCTTGCTGAAATATTTAAGTAAGACATTGATCAAATTGATGTGGAAGCTTCTTTCAACAATGCAGATGATAAACGCATTCATGCCTGCCCATCTTGTTGTGACTTGTACTCATATCTTCCTAAACTTTTATAATGAGAGTTCAACTAATATGCAAAACACTTTGTCTTGATATTGCAAGGAATCTTATGAAGCATATGAGTTGTCTATTAGTTATCCCAAGCTCTCACCTTACAACCTTTTCATCTTTGTCAACCATTCCCCCCCCCATGTATTTGATCATCACAAATGTAAACATTTTAATAAAAAAGGAAGAATTATATGATAAATTATGGACTTCTCTTACATTAAGCTTATTTTTAAAGAAGCTACTTGTTAAAAGTTAAACTTACCCTTCAGTTCAATTCCCCTATGTTACTTAATTGGTATATATTGTATTCTGCTCACATTCACTGTGTAGTTCTCTATTTTTCTCTGTATAATACTTACTTATAATTCATTGGAAACATTAGTATTCATGATTTTCAGTCATAAAACTAAACCAGCACAATATTGGTATTAAAATGACGGGTCTTTTATCTGAATGAAATTTGGTATCATGAAAAGAGTTTGAAGTTTCCGAAATGCAATTCTGTTCTTCTCTGTCTAGAATCTTTTTCCAATCTTGTATATAGCTTGCTTGTAAATAAATGCTTCTATGTGATCTCCCTCTTATGTGAGCTCCTTGAAGGTAAATAAAATATTTAAAATAAATATAAAGCTGATTTGATGATAATTCATTCTTTTGGTAGTACTACTCATTCTTTTGGCAGCATACTAGGCCTTGCTAT
This sequence comes from Sarcophilus harrisii, assembly GCF_902635505.1. NCBI lineage: Eukaryota > Metazoa > Chordata > Mammalia > Dasyuromorphia > Dasyuridae > Sarcophilus > Sarcophilus harrisii. The sequence continues at coordinate 254,504,804 of NC_045427.1, forward strand.
ATGTCTTATTTGTTATAATTTATTCTCTTTGTGAGACACCATGGTTTAGTCAAAAGTGTGTGGAAATTGGACTCAGGAAGACAAGTTTGATATCAACATTGACATTTATGATCAAGATAAATTATCCCCCAGTTTACCCTGGTAATTTCTTGTTTGTTTTTTCCCCACCTTTGTATTCCAGGCACTTTGTCTAATGCTTAACATGGTAAATGCTTGTTGACTGACTGCATGACTATAGGAAAATTACTTAACTTCTCTGAAACTATTTCCTTACTTGTAAAATGGAGAAAGTAATACCTACAAAGCATGTTCCTTATAGTTACTATAAAGTTCAAATGAGATAATATATAGAAATATATATCAGCTATTATTTTCAAATATTATTTTGATTCAGGTCTTGCGTTTCCTTGGAGATAGAGAAAATGTAGTTCTCCCCCCCACTCTCCGTCTTTCCCTCTCTCCCTTCTCTCTCCCTCTCTTCCTCCCCCTCTCTCTCTCTCTCCTTCCCTCCCTTTCCCCCTCTCTCCCTCCCTCCTTCCTCTTCCCTTCTCCTTCTCCTTCTTCTTCTTCTTCTTCTTCTTCTCCTTCTCCTTCTCCTTCTCCTTCTCCTTCCTTCTTCTTTGTCTCTCTCTCATTTCCTAATGGTATCCCCAGGAAATAAACACTCAGGCAGATTTGGAAATTACAAGATATAAACTAATATGATTTTTGATAAAGCCCAATAGCATTATCATGCAAAGGCACATTGTGGTTCTTTTAAATAGTAGCTCCTCTATGTAGTTCAAAAACTAAGTATCTCTAAAATTAGAATATAAATCAATGAGGGAAATAGGTTTTGTGTAGATGCTTAGAACTGTTCAGTAGTTAGGGATCTTCTAAAGCAGTAGCATCAGATGGAACCAGGCTACTGAACCATACATAAGGATCTTTGTGGCTGCATATTGACTTAGAAAGCCACAAATTGACATTGTTCATATTTTAATATATTTTTATTAATTTTGTTAAATATTTCCCAGTAACGTTTGAATCTGGTTCAATATTATAGTGAGCATTCCCCTGGGCAGTGTGTTTGATGTTTCTACTCTAAATTATCTCCATAATTTTCCAGATAATGAACCTGAGGGCCAGAAAGGTTAAGCAACTTACCCAGCATCAAACAGTTAATTAGAAGCAGAACTCAGGCATAAATTCTAATATCTTGATTTACTAATCCAGAGTTTCTTCCAACATACCATGCTGCTTCTACTTCATTTTTAACAACAAAATTCATTTCAGGTACAACTCTGATGAAATTCTCTATCACATGTTACTTAAATAAGTAGTGGCTGTGGAATGCTGAACACATGGAGGGTGACTAATAAATGCTTGTTAACTAACTAATCCTTTGTAAGCAACCATATAATCATCTGAATAAACCAGCTCTCTCAGGCAGGCAATTTTCCATAGTACTCCTCAGACTTTCTACCTCCTACTCTTTCCAATGCATGTAATATCAATGGCTACAAAAAAAAAAAAACCCAAAAAAAAAAACAAAAAACCAAAACTTTAGAATCCTTTTTGTTAATGTGTCTCCATTCTTCCCTCATAAAATACCAATATTCAAGTATGTCAATATAAAAATGGGTCTGAATGCATATTCACTCTAATGATACTGATCAACTTCCATGTCTTCAATTTTTGTACAAGCCCTTCTATAAGTTCATCACAATGGGTCCATCAAATAGGCTGAGGCCTTTCTTTCTCTCTTCATCTCAAGAATACCACTGAAAAATACAAACTGCTCAACAATTATCTTTCATTCTTTATATGTGATCATCTCATTATCTTTTTCACTTACATATATCCTTGACAATATCCTTTATTCAAAAGAGTTTCTCATTTCTCCTTTATAATTCCTTGCTGTGATCCTTTTCATCTTTTGTATTGCTTTCAAATTTAATGTTTTAGAGATTATTCTATAACTTGGGCACATAATAACATGGGAATAATACTGTTATTTAAAATATGGGACTTTCTCTCAGGGAGAAGTTTGGACCAAAAAGAAAGAAAGAAAAGAATTTTGAAATGTCTCCCCTCTCCTCCCAGTTCCATTCTGGACTCAATTTATTCTCAATATGCAAAGTTTATTATATATACAGTGTGTACATGTATGCATATACAGAAACACTCATATTTATATGTGTACATGTAGCTATACACATATAATAAGAGAGATAGACCATCAGAGAGAGAGAGGGAGAGAGAGAGGGACAGAGACAGAGAGATGTCTGTGCATACACATATGAATAATCCAAGCAACAACAATATGGAACAGAAAACCTGAAAACGAAGCTGTTTAAGGAAAAATTGCAACCAAGATAATCAAAGTATTAATCCATATCCTAGAAAGAAAGCTGTTATATGATGGTAAGAATTCTGGGAATCAAGAGACCATACTTTGCCATTGTTTCTTGAATTTCACCTCCTATTTATAAAAATAAAAGGCTTGACACATAATCCAGTTCTAAAATTATAAAACTATAAATTTAGAACTAAATAGGATACTAGAGGTCATCTAGCCTAAAACATTCATTGTATGGATGAGGAAACTGAGGGCTAAAAATATTAAATGGGTTGATCAACCCCATTATTATTATTATACAGGTAGTGAATAGAAGAGCTACAGTAGAATTTGGACCCTAATACCAAATCTAGGAGTCTTTCCACAGCATCATTCTGCCTCACCTTGCATTACTTATATACAGTTGAAATATCACTCTTTGTCAAATAACTAGTTAATGTTTATATGTTTTACATTTCTAACTAGAATATGATTTTCCCAGGGACAGGCATTGTATCTCATATGTTCTTCACCCCAGCCCTTTCACTTCAAGTATAATGGCGGGCATATAGCTGGTAGGCAATAAAATATTTCTGAATGAGTAAACAAAATAAAATAATTACCTAAATTGGGAAACACTTAACCTCCATATAGCTCATGTCCTAACCAGGTTCATCTGAGCCCAGAGTTGGGTTATTTCTCTTGTGTTTTCTTCCCTGAGTAGGTGATTCAGGATACTGAGATTGAAAGATTTTAGGAAGCCTTATGAGTTTTTAAAAGGCCTGGAGATCTGTGAGGTAGCAGTTCAGTATGTGCTGGAGAGGCTAAGGCTGATGGCAAAAGAAGCATCTATATCAAGCATATAGAGACATAAATACAAATACAGAAAGACAGTTCTTCCCCAAAGGAAGAGACTTCAAGGAGTATGACTTCTTGGACCAGCAAAGACAGCTGAATAGGGATTTAGAAAAGGACTTCTAGGCTATAAAGTAACAGGAATTGTGAATCATCCAGAGCTCTTTCCAGAACTGGGGATATGGAGAAATATGACAAAATACCTTTGTTAAATTGCTGGAGGGCTGTGAATATTTAATAAGGGAGAGAATAGCAGTCAGGTTTTCCTGACTCTAGACCATGCATTTTCCATTGCACCACCTAACTTTTGCTTGCTGTCTTCTACTTTTTACCATGAGTTCCTAAAAGGGACTCTTAATCCTTTTAGGAAGGGTCCAGACATAGGTTATCATACCTAAGCTATATTGGGAGATTATTCTGCAGTAACTCCAGATCAAGAATATGAGCCATACAGCACAAGAAAAAAAAAAGTCTGATCACCTTTTTGGGAGGCCAGCCTTTTCCAGGACTGAACCAAGTCCAACTGGGCCCAGAGTCAGGGACCTTTTGCAAGATAGAAGACCCTATCGTAGCCATAGGTAGCTTTCTTTCCCATGTTGTACTCATTCATAAGCCATAGTAATAAAATCTAATTTTTACTCTTTATTGACATTCACCTTCACCCCCCCCCATAGAGATTTCATAGGACAAGAGAAAGAACACTAGACCAGGAGTCAGGAGAGTGATGTCCCAATCTGTCCCTACTGTTTTTCTGATACTGAGAGATTTCTACAAAAAGAATAAAATAGTCAACATTACTAAAAGCAGCAGGCCTTTATTAAGAGCATATTTGACCTCACATAAGGAAAGATACTTAACCTTAAGACAACTGGGTGAAGGAAATGAAAAGGAGTGACGGGGAATATCAGAATATCTGCCATCTGAAAGACAAGAATCAATTATATCATTGGAGGGGCAATATACATCAAATAAGTGAGATGATCTTGAAGACATGGCAAGTGGGAAAAAAAGAATTAGTATATCATGTGACAGACCCCCTCTGACCACAATACATTCATTAAGTCAGATTCTTATTACTCTTCTCTACTTTAGTGTGAATATATGCCTGGGTCAGTACCATTTAATGGAATATTACTCAGATGTGGAGTAATGTGGAATAAACTCAGATGCTATACAGGAAGATTTGAGCTCTCACTCAATCACATGTGATTAGTTTCCCACCTTTAGTAGCATAGGCAGGTCAAGCCATGTCAATAAGCTTTTTAAAAATATTTACTTTAGGGGCAGCTAGGTGGCTCAGTGGATAGAGCACCAGCCCTGAAGTCAGGAGTACCCAAGTTCAAATCTGATTTCAGACACTTAACACTTCCTAGCTGTGTGACCCTGGGCAAATCACTTAACCCCAATTGCCTCAGCAAAATATATATATTTCCTTTATGCCAGATACTATGTAAAATGCTAAGGGTACAAAGAAAGGCAAAAGTAGTTGCTGGTCGCAAGGAGCTCCCATACTAATTAGGGAAGCAACATACAAGCAAATATGTATATTCAATGTATGCACAGAGTAATTGGCAATAATCTCAGATCAGTACCTAAAACCTATGTACCTGAAAGTTGTCAACAAGGAAAATTACAGATATTGGGATGCATGGAGAGAATTCTAGAGACAGAATAAGTTGGAGGGAATGGTAAGGAGTAGGGGCTGTGTCTAAAGCAGAAATCACCTATCACCAAAAAAATCACCATTTAGCCCTGGTTTTGCCTTCAATCAATGAATTAAGTAATAAGCATATAATTTGTTAGATTATTTACTAAATTTAATAAATATTTATTGAACACTTACTTTATGACAGGCACTGTCCTAGGTGCTGAGCATATAAAGACCAAAATAAAATAGTCCTTCCCTTTAAGAAGTTTATGTTTTAGAATAAGAAACAACATGCACTTACAAAACAGAAATAAAGTAACCTTGGGTGAAGGGGAAGGAAAAGCAACTATTAAGACCAGGAAAGTTTTTATGCATAAGGAGCTGAGTCTTGAGGGAGTAAAAGAATATAAAGTAGAAATAAAAAGGGAGTGCATTCCAGACATGAGGGACCAACAGTGTAAAGATATAGGGGTGGGAACTGGAATCTTAATTTTGAGAAAGAACAAGAAGGTCAGATTGGCTGCATCATAAAAAAGTACATGGATGGCAAAAATAATCAATAAGGCTAAAAAAATAGGCTCTGGCTAGGTTGTTAAGGACTTCAAATGCTGAACAGAGGCAGTTATTTATATTTGATCCTGGAGACAATAGGGAGTCATGGAGTTGATTGAATGGCAGAAGAGGACTTGGGTGGCTAAGTAGAAGATGGATCAGAGAAGAGAAACTAAAAAACTAGAGATAGGGAAACCAATTAGGAGGCTTATTGCAGTAGTCCAGAAATGATAAAGATAAGGACTTGAACTAAGGTGGTGGCTGATCATGGCTGCATAAGGGCAAAAAATGGGATGTATGTGAGGGATTAGTCATGTAACATTGGGCAAGACCCATCCCCTCTTTTGGAATAAATTTCCTCCTCATAAAATGAGGGAGTGGACCAGATGTCTAAATTCCATTCTAGCTCTAATATTAATTCTAACATAATTTCAGGTGAAGACACACCCATCCCTAGTTTCCTCAAAATCTACTTAGTAAGTAAAACTCTTTTTTATAATTAGAATTAACAAACACATTCAGATTTTATACAATGATTTTTGAAAATTGCTTTTATTAGATAGTGAAGGTGAGAAAAATTTGAAAGTGAGAAGGGTCTACTAGAAGACATTTGTTAAAGGTTTAATTCCCACCTTCATAATAGGTAAATCAGAAGAAGCTCCTCTGATCACACATATCAGAGGTTTCAGAATTGACTTGTTTTCAATTAAAAACAGTCTATATTTAGCTGTCCATATGCTCCTACTTGACCGGTGATGCCCACAAACACAGACGTTTCAGTGTACACAGAAGCAATTCTCAGCAAGATGTCCTTTTTAGGAACAGAGACAGAAACAGCAAAGCTTAATTGTTTTTAAGTGGTTCTGAAACATTTTATCAATTTATAGCAGGAAGGTAATCTTGGTGAATGAAAGTGAGTTTTTCACTCTATACCCTGGATTTAGCTGCCTAATTCCCATTAACATTTGTAGGAGTCACACAGACAAATCTCTAGCCATTACTCTGGATATCTGTCCCAATCCCTTGTTGTTCAGATTGAAATGTATCTTCCAAAGCAGAATTCACCTTGAGGGGAAACAGAGGGAAACCTCAATCACAGCCAGAACAGTGCCTACAGCATGCAGGGGGGTCACACATTGACAGAATGAAAGTTGATCCAATTTTTTTTTTTTTTTTTTTTTTGCAAATTGACATATTAAAAGGACTTTGCTTATAGACTTGGCCCTGGACTAAGCTGATCCTTTTAAAAGGGGAAGGATAAGCTAGTGACAGAAAAACAGTTGATAACCAAACACTTCTTTCATATTGGGATTTTAGTCTTATGAGGATTGTCTTTTCCAAGAGGTGATGCAAACAGGTGATAGACTACTCTGGGAAAGGTTTGGGTAAATGCACTCACAACAGAGAGGCATCCTCCTCCTAAGAAGACCACAGCACTCCCTCCAAAAGACCCGAGTTTGTTTGAGCTATGACTGTAACTTACTAATGGTAAGTCTCTTAAAACCTCAGATTCCTCATCTGCTAAAAGTAAAGAGCAGAGCCTTGTAGGGTAGAAAGCTGGTCTCTAAGTCATTTAGAACTGGACTGAAGTCTTGTTTCTGAGTTTCCTGAATATATTACTGCAGACAAGTTACTTAACCTCTTGGCACGTAAAGCAATTTTCTAAGATTATAAATTGCAGACATTGAAAAGGATCTGCTTTCTAAGGCGATCCTAACAGAACTTCTTTTATTGATGAAATCATAGGTGGAGTTGTGTTTTAATGCATTTCCTACTTCACAAGATTGTTATGAAGAAAAAGATTTATCAGCAGTAAAGTACTACCTATGAGAAGCAGAATGGATTCTCAGGGGAGAAATTTGGCTTAAGAGTTAGAAAGCCCTGTGTCTAAATGATACCTCTTGACTTGACACATACTGGCTGTGCTCCTGGGTAACTTAACCTCTCAATGCTCCAATCAGCTCTCTTAAGAAACAAGTTGCAGGGCTGTTGCCAAGCTGCAACTGATAGAGCAGCTAGATGGGTGCAGTGGTTAGAGCACTGAATTTAGCACTGGGGAAACCCAAGTTTGAATTTCCCCTCAAACACTCTCTAGATGTCTGACTCAAAGCATACTACTTAATCTCTCTCAGCTTCAATTTACCCATCTATAAAATGGGAATAATAGAAGTATCTACTTTACAGAGTTATGAGAATCAAATGAAATAACAAGTGTAAAGGGTTTTTCAAACCTTAAAGTTGTTTTTTTGCTTTTTTTTGTTTTTTTCACAGAGAAACATATTTCAATAGCAGATTCCTCTGAAATAACAGATTCAGACTAGGAAAAAAAAGTACTATATAAAGATGACCTTCAATTATTCCAAGCTGACATCAGGAATTGAATTGTATCACTGGCAGAGACCCATTACCCATGGGTCTGATACAGTGTGGCAATCCTTGATTTCTTTTTCTTTCAGTGCTAACATATTCTCAAAGATCTAAAGTGAGGCCATCATCATATCACCCAGAAGATTCCTAAACAGCAAGGAACATAATTCAAATCATGTGTAGATTTAATTCAACAGCTTTTGCTTTGGTGATTATTTATTCCCATTCAACCTCTAAAAGAGTCAATTCTTTCTCCTGCTAAATCAACATGGGCCAACCCATAAGGTATGAGGTTGTTGTAATAAAAGCACTTCGTATACCTTCAAATGGGCACCTAGGCATTGTAGTGGATAAAATGTCAGGACCAGAGTAAAAAACAAACAAACAAACAAACAAAAAAACCCTCATCTTCCTGAGTTCAAATATGACCCAATATACTTACTAGTTGTGTGATCCTGGGCAAGTCACTTAACACTATTTGCCTCAGTTTTCTTGTCTATAAAATGAATTAGAGAAGGAAATGGCAAACCACTCTAGTATTTTTGCCAAGAAAATCCCAAATGGGGTCACAAAAACTCAGACAAGATGGAAAGAACTTTAAAGTGCTATACAATTGTTAATAAATGCTGGGTTTTTGTTTTGTTGTTAAGATAGATTTAGAAGAGGTAGAATTTGGGATAATAACTCTATCCTTATCCCCTTATTATTTTAAAAGATGCATACCTAGTCATAAACTATAGTGCTTGGCACATAGTAGATATTTAATAATGTTTGTTGATTTATTAAAGTCATGATTATATTTAGACAAAGATATCAGAGGTTAAGAAACATTATTCTAAAGTTTTCTTGGCTTTTTTTTTTTCTAAAGCAATTGGCTTTCTTCAAAGTACTATCCAGTTGCTATCTCCTACATGAGGTTATTTTTGATCCCCACCCACCTCCCCATCTCCTACCCTTATTACTCAAAATTATTTAAAAAATTACTTTGTATATGCTTTGTATTTGTATGCATGATGATTCCACTACTCATAGAATATAATATGTATTTTTTCCCTTTAGCTTTTGTATTTTTAATGCCTTAGACTGTTGTGCCTGACACATAATAGATGCTTAATAAATGGTAAATTTGTTGTTGAATGGGATTTATTTTCTCCCAAATCAACATAGCTGGAAAAGATTGGTGATGTGCAGATAGAAAATTAATCAAGGGAAAATGCAATAATAGCTGATATTTCAATGGTATTTATGGTTTCAAAATGTTTTACTTACATAATCTCATTTGAATATATTTACAAGAAATCCTTTACTATAGTCAACAAAGGCATGATTATTCCCATTTTAGAAATGAGAAAACTGGAGTTCAGAAAGGTTAACTGACTATAGCTATTAACTGACAAAACCAAAACAGAATCATCAAATAATAGGATTGAAAAGGACCACAGAGACCACCTAGCCCAAACTATGCTTATAGCAATCCTTTCTGCAGAAGTACTTACCCTTCAACTAGACACCTCCCCAGAGGGGGAGTTCCCAAACAGGAACTACCTTTGTAGGCAGTCCATTTCACTTATGAGTAACACTATTTATTGGAAAAGTTTTTCTTACATTGAGCCTACATGTGCCTCTCTGAAACCCAGAGTGGGCTGATTCCAAGTTCAAAATTCCATTCTCTGCTCCTTCACACTATTTGGGAAGAGAGATAACATTTCAGCAGATAATAAATCATATTGCAAAGGGAAAAAAATAAAAGGCTATGCTGTTGCCATTAAAAAAAACTGAGAGATATTTAGCAAATTGGCATGATTATTCTTCCTTGTAGGGTTGGACCAGTAAATTAAGGCCTTCTCTGATCAAAAATAAGTTTTTAATCCACAGTTCTGTTGCTGTGATCCTACACTCATCAAAGATCATAAACTCTCCATTCCTTAGTAGATGGCTATCATGTTTCTCTCTGGGGCATAAAAGAACCTCTTATTGTGATTGTTACGGAATATTACTTTGCTGTAAGAAAAAATAAGTTCATTGATTTGAGGAAAAAAACATGAATAGATTTGCATGAAATAATGAAGAGTAAAATAAGAAGAACCAAGAAGACATTTTAAGAGTAATTTTGAGTGAATAAGTCATTTTGACTACTATAGCCATCTAATATAATTTAATATCTAAATACAAAGGACATATGAAGCAACATACTATTTGCAGCCAGAGAAAGAATTGAAAAGTTGAAGTCTGCATAGGACACACGTGTGTGTGTGTGTGTGTGTGTATACATATATATTTGGTCTAATTAGTCATCTCTAAGGTAAGGGTGGGAAGAAAAACATAAATTTACATGATAACCTTAGTATATATTTGAAAAGAACTTCAAATTCAAAGTTCCATTCTCTGTTCCATCATACTATCTGTCAAGAAAGATAACATTTCAGTGGACAATAAATCATATTGCAAAGGGAAAAAAATAAAAGACATAATAGATTTGTATTTTTCACATGTAATCATCTTTTTTTATTCTACTGTGTTTGGAAATGCTTGTTTTATTTCATAAATTAAAAATAAAATAAACTAAGATGCTTAAGTCTGTCTTTCTGGATTTTTCCCCAGGTAAATCTTTAATTATTTTGGATCATCCTGTTGTTCTCTGTGGATAAGTCTAAGTGTTCCTTCCAAATTAATTTCCAGTTCTTGGGTTTTTTTTTAATTAAAAGGAGAATTACAGAATGGATTCAAAGCATGAAAGAAACCTCTCATTTTACAGAAGAAGAAACAGAGGCCCAAAAAAGGACCTCACAGGTTATCAAATCCAATTATTTTATAATAAGTGAGGAAACCACTAATTTTAAGTGACTCACTCAGGTTACACAAGTGGAAAAGCTTAATAGAAGTTGTAATAATAGAAGTCGTGGCAGTCATAGTAACAATTTTATATTGATTAGATCCCATTCCACACACAGAAAAGCTTATTCAAAGATGGCCTGATGATGGCAGACAAAAGTCATAATAAAATTAGTATAAGGATTTCCATTATGTTGCTAAAATTCTATTTGCATTTTTAAAAGAAGATAGAAATATATCCTTTCTTAAATAAGTACTGACATACTTTTTAAAACCCACAGTTTCAGTGGTATAGTTTCTCCACTGACACAGATCACACATCAGCCTCCAATGTCTTAGTATATGGCCTTCATGAAATGACATCATCTAATGACCAGTTTTCTGGTGATGGACATCACTGAAAGTGATGAACTAAATTGATCCTTAGAACACATATTCTATTGGATAGGATTAGGAGATAGGAGACAGCCCTGGAAGCCTGTCTATTTTTACAGCACTGTTCAGAGGTGATTCTTCACTGTTATAGACATTAGTACCCAAGACCACAATATTCCCATATGTATGGAGGTTAATGGCCAAGCCTAGACCTTATGAGTTTGTCAGCTATTGAGTCAGACCAGGCTGTGCACTGATACCACACAAAGAAAGCCCCTGAGAGTCTCGTGTCCAGGGCCCATAGCTGGCATGAAACTTCCAGTGAATGACTTTAGGTGAAAGAATATTAGAGTTGGAACAATCTAAGCCATAACTTTATGAACTTCCAAGGGTTGATTCTTTTGAGTTCGCATCCCCATTCTGCCTCAAGAGTTGATCAAAATTCTTTTTCTTTATTACATGATTATCAGACTAGAAAAAGGAAGATCTCCTCATGCTCTGAAACCCATATGAAGACTGACCACTTCAGCTAAAGTACATTCTTCATATTCACAAGGGATAGATTTAGCCATTTCCATCCTTATATTCTCAAGTATGCACAAATATGGAGACATTACATCCTATCTGTGGCAGCCCTCTCACCCTCTTTATTAGTGTTAGTCACCTGAATTTAAGCATGCTAGGATAAAGGAGGAGTTTAATAGTTCTTCATTTTTCTTTACTGCAGATCTCTCATATTTGATAGAATAAATAGTTACTTTCTTCATAGGAAAAACACACTTCTTAAACACAATCCAGAGAAGTTCCTTGTGTATATCAGAAAAACATAATGCAGGAAATCATAACCACTTTTTAATAAATGTTCCTCTAAACCCAGAATTTTAATTTTAAGTATGTGAACTTTAAAAACTTTATATTTCAATATCATTTACTTCTTTTGTAATCCTAGGTATTTTATTTTATGTATTAAAAACTGTTATCCTAAGAAAATGTCAATAGGCTTCACAGAACTGCCAAAGAGGGGCCATGACTAAAAAAGAAAAAATCGGGTTTAGAATCTCTGCTCTAAATATATGCCTTGAATTTAGTAAAGAAAAACACAAATCAAGGACAGCTTAATTATAGGAATTTTTTTAAGACTTCCTCTGGGGACTTTAACCCAGGTTCATACAGTAGAACTTCACTTTGATACTTCCCCTCCCTAACAAGTATACTTTACTGCCTTGAATATATTCTTTATTACTTATTAAGTATAAATCTAAATGTGTTTTTGTTGTCTACTGCGATAGAATATAAATTACTTGAGAGCAGGGATTCTTTTTATCTTTCTATCCTTGGTGTCTTTTGTAGTAGTTGGCACATAGTAGGCATTTATTAAATAAAACTTGTTGAGTGATTGATTGTTTTTCATGCAGTTGACTGAGGCAGAATTTGCTGTATTTTATTTGGAACTACAGAATATTTTAGCACTTAGAAAATCGTGACTGAATCAAGTTCTATTTCCCTTCTAGTTCAAAATTTGTGGACTGATAACCAGTATACCACAAGGTACAATGTGGTATCAGAAACCCCAAGTACATTGGGGTAATAAGGTGCTAATATACCACAGAATAATCCAGCTTTATTGGATTTTGAGAAATTATTTAACTCCTGCCCCCTAGGAGTTTAAAACTCCCTGAGAAAGATTCTTGTTTTCTCTCACCTTTTTTCAAACTGTACAATTCCCAGATAAAGAAAATCTATAACTTTCCTTGATAATCCTCTTTAGTTATTCTCAATTCTTATAGCTGGGAAATTCTTTCTAACATCTTCCCTAAATTCCCCCCCATTCCACCTAGAACTTCATTTTATTTGCTCTCTAGAAATATGAACTATCTCTGCTCGTTTCCTTTGGTAGTTGGATGATGCAATGAATAGCACTAGAAGTCCTTAGTTTGAATCCCAACACAGAGCCTCACTAGCCATGTGACTCTGGACAAGTCACCTAACTGCTCCACCTCACCTTCTTCACAAAATGAGTAAAACCAAGAGAATGTGTATATACTAAAAGTAGTATTGTTTTAAATGCATCTTTGAATGAATAAGTCATTTTGACTATTATAAATATCCAAATTAGCTACAAAGAATATATGAAAGAAGATACTATCTGTACACAGAGAAGGAACTGATAAATAAAAGTATTCATAAAATGATTTTATATTTATATATATATATTTATATGTATACATATTTGTGTATATGTGCCTAATGATGGCTATCTCTAGGGCAGGAGAGGAGGTAAGGAAAAAAGGGGGGGGGGGAAAGTGACATTATAACTTTATTATATGTTTTAAAATAATAACCAGTTGTACATACTAGATTTGCAATTTCATATATAACCATCTGTTTTTCTGTTCTACTATGTTATGAAAATGCTTGTTTTATTTCTTAAATTTAGAACAAAATAATTTTTTTTCAAAAAGGAAGGATATAAACATTTATAAAGCACCTGCTATGTGCCAGGCACTGAGCTAAATACTTTATAAATCATATCTCATAACAACCCTTGGAGGTAGGTACTATTATGATCCCCATCTACAGTTGAGGAAACTGAGGTGGACAGTGACTTGTTTAGGGTCACACAACGAGGATATGGATAATAATAGTAAGCACCTCACCAGATTGTTGTGGAATCAGATAAGGAACATAATGTAAAGCACTTTGCGAAAATAAAGCACTATATAAATGCTAGTTGCTATTATTATTATTTAATACTTCAAAAGTCTAAATCTCTACTATAATCCTACTTTAATAATTCCCCAGGGTGTGGAAATGACCCTGGGTTTGTGTTCTCAGTCTATGCTGATGAACCATAAGCTCTGGAAAAATCCTAATAAAGTTAGAGAAGATTCAAATGGAACCAGTGAATGATTGTATGTTATTGTCTAAGGACATGCCCAGCTAAGTTTGGAAAGGGTCATCAAGTGACTATTCCCTTTCCCCTGCTGCCACCCTGTCAAATTATGAAAACTAGCAAAGTATAAAGAGAATTCGCATTTATAACAGTGGAAAGAGAGAGTACTCAAACTGATGTAGTCATAAGTCTTTTGAAATATTAAATTATAAATTTAAAGAATGTAATCAAGTAAACCCTCTCCACTTTCCTATTTTGGGGCCTAATAATTCAAATTCTTTCAGCCTATTCCTGACCTTGGATCTTTACAAGTAATGAGAACAATCTACCTTCCCAGACAGTTCCCATCATCTTCTCTATATTATATATTACACACTATATTCCAGCCAAACAGGTCTACATGCTGCTCTCCAAACTTGGTATTACCAAGGGAGGTAGCTCCCTCTGTATCTTTGCTCATGATGTTCTCCATGCCCAGAATTCAATCACTACTTATATCTGCATTTAAGAATCCTTCTTCAGGGAGTCTTTCATTATTCTCTTGGTTGCTAGGAATCTATTATTTTTCTGGTTATGTATTATGTTTTTCTAGTAAAGGGTAAATTCCTCAAAAGCAGAAATAATTTTCATTTTGCCTTTGTAGTCCCAGTACCCAGGATAGTGTTGTGTATATAGCAGTTACTTAACAAATATTTGTCTTAGTGAATTGAATTATATAAGTTCAATCAGATGGGGCATGGAAAGAAATTTGAAGAGGGTGGTCAGAAAAATATCAGTAAGGCCCGATTTTTCAAAAAGGTTTGTGAATCAATGGAAAAAATAACTTTAAACTTAGGAACTCATATGAAAATACTTCTCCAACTCACTCCATCGTAGAGAGCCCCATTGATGACATCTTCCTTTGTCCTACCAGTAAGTTTTCCTTATTAATAATAAAACAAAAGAGACAATGACTAATATTTCACAGATTGTGACATGTTTGCTAAGATAATGGTACAAGGCTCTTCTCCTTTAAGATCAATGTATGGACATTTTTTGAAGTGCCTGCCTAAAAAAATTAGATATCTAAAAACTAGTGTGAAATTCAATTTTCCCAGAAGATATGATAATTATTGCATATGACATAAGAGCATAAATACAACAGCCCTTGTTTGCTACACTCCCATTTCTTTTACACCAAACCATATGCTTGGTGCTATCAAGCAACACTCTTTCTCCAGCTCTCAGAGGTGTTTTCAAACATTTTTTTTTTTACTTTTTAGTTTACAAAAAGAAAAATAGAGAATTGCTTTCTCCAAGGAATAATATTCTTGGGAAGCATATTTATATTAAAGATGAACGCCTAAATGTTAGGCCATCCACGTTTTTATTTCTAAAAATATCATGCTGCATGAATTAAGAATGACATAAGATTTGATGTATTGGTAGAACAACCATTTAAGAAATTCCATAGGAGCTTTGCAATGAATGACTAAACCAAATTTTAAGCAATAATAATAATAGCTCACAAATTTTTAGCACTTTATAATTGCAAAAAACCTTTGCATACATTATCTGATTTGATATTCACAAGAGTTCTGGGAGTTGGATAATAATGTTATATCTATTTTATATATGTAGAAACAGGCCCAGAGAATTTGTGACTTGGCCAATGAATCACAGAGCTGAGACTCAAACCAAGGTTTTAACTTAGAATTTAGAATTTTTTTTCAATATCCTGTCAAGTTCACTAAACTTGATATCACACGTTAGTAAAGAATTCTATCACTCGAAAAGCATGGAAAACTCTAAAATATGGGATATTTTCAGACAACAAAGAAGTATTCCTTTTTGAAATATTATAACATAAAATAATGGATTAAAAGGCAAAAAGAATTTTCTTTGTCTTCTATGAAATAATAAAGTTGAGGCTTGGAATGTGGGGTCTGGAAGAAAAGATGGGTTCTGCTCTGCCTATTCAAAAGGTCTGTTATAATAGAAATAAAATGGTTGAAACAGATCATTCAACTCAAACTAGTTTCTGCTGGCTAACTCATATATTACTAGCATATACATTGAGAGAAGTTTTATCAGACACACAGAGAACATACAGATAGAAAACCAAAATGAGAGGTTAAACATGAGATCACTAACAATTAAAATACCCCACTACTAACTCCCACCCCCAATGTTCCAAAATACACTGGTTTCTGAAATATGATTCATGTTTGACTGATTGTTTGGGATTTGTAGTCATCATCAAATAAAGTTAATTAAGTTATCCTCTCCTCCCAATTCTCTGCTAAATATAATATTTTCATGGTTTCTATAAATAAAAGAGGCCCAGCAAAGGAAAAAGAAAGCTCAGAAAGTCCTATTTTTTTTTTTACAAAAAAAGGCAAATCCTTTATTTCAGATGGATGACTGTTGTATGTTACACCACTGTCATATCTAAATCAAGGGTCATAATGTAAAGAAAACAAAGGGTGTCATAAAAACATATTATTCCAAATGGTACCTCTGGCCACCTCTTTAATTAAACACATAGTGAAATAGTCAAGGTTATTATATGGCACTTAAATTAATAAGAGCAGAGAGAAAGTAACATTTATTCACAGTCCCAAAGAAATGACTTTTGAGCCTTTGGTATATGTCTCAAATAAGCATCAGTAAATAAATAAGTTAGCTGGATAGTATTTAGTTCCAGGTTACTTAGGCCAGTGCTAGGGTACATGCATATGTTCATGCATGTGTGTGTGTGTGTGTGTGTGTGTGTGTGTGTGTTTAAAGAATTGACAAAAGTTAATGAATCCAGAATTCACATGGGATGATTAAGGTCTCTGGTGTGAGCACACAGGCAAATCCAAAACATGGCAAAAATCAAGCACTGTAGTGCTGTGCAAGAAAACTACATTAGAAAACAGCAAGTGAGATACACCAAGTTACAAACTCTGTGGCTCTGAAAGACTTCCAAAATTAAAAAAAAAAAAAAAAAAAAAAAGGACACTCAAAAATTCATGAGCTAGGCAGCAGAAATGTCCTGGGGCTCATGATTCATTTCCAAACAGTGCAACAACCCTCCTATAAATATTTTTGTATTTGCATATGACAATATACCCTCCCCACCCACCCCTTACCCCTAATAAACAGCACCAGTGCAGTTTGAGTTAGAAAATTGGAAATCTGAGACATTCTACAGGTTTTCATGATAAGTAGGGACCATTCAGTTGGGGTTCAAATGCAAACCTCTTCTATAGTCAGTCCCAACACTGCACCCCAAACAATTCCCTCTGTTTCACTGGTAAGAAAGCCATAGTAGGTATGCTGTAAGTAAGGTCAGATATAGAAAAAGCTGGCAAGCTGTCCCAGGGTGTTGGAGAGGGGCTTGCTGGTGGAGAAGAAGAGGAGCACTTCAGAGAAGCCTGTCCTGTTTTCCAGGAAGAAGGGATAAAATGAGGAGGTCAATCACAATCTTTGTAACAAGGAAGTATTTGACTCCCACCATTCGCCAGTGTCCTGGATCCAGCCAAAGCTCAATGTGGTCCTAACTAGTAAGCTTTGGTATCCATTACTAGTCAGATCATACCAACTTATGGGATAAAGAGGACCCATTTCTACAAGAAGCCTTTTCTCTACCCAGTTGACTCTGTAAGGTCAATGGTGCAACATTTGCCCATGTTTCTGCTGGATTGGGCTTCTTTTTTTCTTTTCCCCTTCTTGAAATCATTGTCTAAAAGTTTCTCTAGAACCAACCTTATTCCACCATTGGATGGAGAGAGTGAAGCTACTTGTTATCTCTCCAACTCCTCCCCCTCCCTCCAATCTATCCTTTCACACATAGGCAGAGTCACTTGACTGAGTCCTGCCAAAATTGGGAACACTGACCCGAGGCAGGTCCTTGTTGCGGATCTCATAGACTGATTTCCTCTTGGCCTGTGCACCACGCACAGCCAGCTTAATCTTGCGCCAGCCCAGGTGATTGAGTTCAGCCAGATTGAGGACAACACAGATACCACTCACAGCAAACATGAAAACGAGGAAGACTGTCTTCTCTGTGGGCCGGGAAACATAGCACTCTACTTCCTTTATACAGGGATAGCGGTCACACTCATACAGTCCAGGGACACTGAAGCCATAAAGGAAGTATTGGCCTACGAGGAACCCAATTTCTAGGGCATTCCGGAAAACCACCTGAATAATGTAGAAGCGGGAGATGCCCTCTTGGCGACGGAGCTTGGAGCGGGCTGCTGTGCGCAGCCCTGATGGGTGTGGGGCCAATTCCTTAACCTCTAGACAGTCTGGCTCATTCTCCTTGCTAGTGTTTTCTGTATTCTGCAGTACTCCATTTACAATGGCATTTTGCAGCTTCTTATTGTCTTCCCGTTTGCCCCCGCCACTGCCCCCACCCCCAGCTCCTCCAGGACCCCCAATCGACTCAGGAGGATCCCTGTCCAAGGCAAGGAAGACAGTAGAGTAACGGCGTTCTCTTTGCTTGGCAGATTGGTGCACTGAGTAGGTGATGAAGCAGAGGCTAGGGGTGCACACCATGATGATCTGGAAGACCCAGTAGCGGATATGAGAGATAGGGAAAGCTCGGTCATAGCAGGCTTGGTTGCAGCCTGGCTGCAGGGTATTGCACACAAACATGGTCTGTTCATCATCGTACACTGTCTCACCCACTATGGCCACAATAAGGATCCGGAAGATCACCACCACTGTCAGCAGGATCCTAGGCAGGGAAGGAGGGAGGGAGAAAGAAAGAATGTCATGGGCTGAGAGTCACTCAGTGGCCTGCTGCTGGCTTAGGGATCCCCTGCTCCTCCCATCCCATCCATGGTGTTTCCCTGGTGTTTTGGAGCTGTCCAACATTCAGTGGTCCTGAACTAAGAATCTGAGAGCAAATGATGCTTTCAGCTTTCTGATCATCTGGGATTCGGACACCTCCGTTTAAGAGGTCCCGTGTATGCCCCGCTATATGGATATATTGAAGACCTGTATATACAAGACATATTGATACTTCTATACATAATGCATCTCTACACAACATATATATCCATTATGTATATGGCATATACACACAACTACATAAAATGCAAACTAGGGATATGCATAGTGTGTGAATGAATTGTATAAATGTTTATTCTCCTCTATGTAAATATTGTCCCTAACGTTATATTTAAAATAGTCTATTTTTATGTATAAACACACAAAAATAATCCTGGTATATGTGTGTGTTTCTCACACCATAAGCTTTCTGGAATAAATCGAGGAAAGAAGCTTCAGCCTCAAAGGATGCCTCCATCTCCCTCTTCGCCCTTCTCTCTCCAAACACCATACTCCCTTCCAGCTTCTATTTAGGAAACACAAGGGAGATCAGCTCTGACTCGGAGCACTAGGGAACCCAACAACCCGTGCCCAGAGTTCCGGTTCCGATGGGGAAAGAGTATCCCACCGAAGGGGCCTCCCAGCAAGAGATCAACTTTCGGGAAGATCCTGGGGAGAGAAGGAAATAGCTGAAAGAGAGGGGAGCAGCTCTGGGCTTGGGATGGTCCCACCATATCCAGAACTCAGGGCTCAGGCAGGGGGAGGGGAAAATGGGGGAGGGAAAGGGAGCGCGAAAAAGGATTGGAGTCGGTGGGGAAAAGGGGCCATGGGAAGGTATGGAAGCTGTCAGGCTCTGCTTCAGTGCGGCTTGGCGCCCTTACCTCCCAATCATAGTGGAATGTTGCTGTACGGCGGCTTCCAGCAGCCTCTCTAAGATGGTCCATTCCCCCATCGCTGTGCATTCGGAGGCAGCAGACAAAGACTGGGCAGCGCTGGGCACGTCCCTTCTCCTGGCCCCCTCCCCAGTCACCACCCGAAAAGAGGGGGCTAAAGATCAAAAATAAAAGCAAAATAAACCTAATCCACTACTCTTCTCCCTCCTTCCCTCTCCCTTTTTTCTTTTTTCCACTTAAAGAGAGGGGGGAAATCCAAGCGACTCCAGAGACGTGAGGTAGCAGCTGGTGCTGTCCAGGGACTAGGGCACCAACCGGTCAGTTGCTGTCCAGCCTAGGGAAGATTCCCTGTGTGGCTTCTGTCCAGGAAGGGGATGGGGACGGCTGGAAGAATGTACTGGTCACTAGCCTGCTGCTGGCTGGAAACAGATTTCTCGTTCCTGTTTCCAAGTCGGGTGGGTTGGGGGCGAAGGTGGGGGAAAGCCAAGATCCCTGTCTTGTCTCTGTCCCAGGGCAACCCGCCTCTTGTCTTTGCAGCCCCAAAGAGTGTTGGTTGCTGCCTTACTTCCCGCCTCGGAGACCGGGCCAGGATCGCGACCCTGGGTGCACAGAGCGGGGCAGACTGGGAATCCGTGTCTTGCCGCCTCTAATCCTCCCTTAAGTAGTCTCTGCCTGCGTCACTCCAGGTTGGTGGAGGGGAGTGAGCGCCGGCGTGCTGTAGCTGCTAGTCCAAGCCAGAGGGCCAGGGGACTAGTCGTAGAAAGAGAGAAAGGGAGGGAAAGAGGAGGGATGAATGTGAGTCCCGGGTCTCCCAACTGGAGGAGGGGCGATAACGATCGCAGCATCCCTAACAAGACAGCTCCAGTTTCCTACCTGCTAAGCGGTTCAAAGCATTCCCTCCCCGCCAGTCCAGAGCCCAGGTAGCAACGGGAGCTCACCTGCCCGCCAGACTCCGCCCGTAGCCTGGGAGAAGATGGGAATGGGAGGTGAGGAGTTTGGGACCACGACTGAAGGGATGAGGGTCTTTCTTCTCAGGTGTCCTAGTGTTCAAGCCCATTTTTCTCTCATCTATTGCATTCACGGTGGGCTCAGAGATGGGATTTCCCTTCGAAAGACGCCTAAATGGGGCTGATTTAAAAGCTCTGGTGAAAATGCAGGTAATCAGTTTCTGTAAACAGGACTGGAATTAAGGGACTCCGTGGGCCTGTGGAGATTTGGAGATATTGGTGTGAATATGTTTTTGTAGACAGTGAACACAGCTGTGAACGTACCTTGTGTATGTCTACGTCAAGAAGTATGTGTACACTTAAGTATATGCATCTGTCTATCAGAATGGGTACTAATGCATAGGCACTGCAGCGATTGTATGTGGATTCCCTCTTATTTATGTTAGTAGTCAGAGTGAAAAGGAAAGCTAAGGAATAGGACCACTTCTGAAAGATTGTTCATAACCACCTCCTATTTTGGATAAGAAATAGTCACAAACATTGTCTAAATTGGAAATTAGCATTACTCCTACCTTCTTCTTTCTCTTTTTACACACTCATCCCCTTCCCCAAATAAGCCCAGCTTAATTTCTGAGCCTCTATTTGTTTTGGGTTGCCAGGTCTGCCTGAGCAAACTAGTGGCTAGAAATTCTTTCACATCAGGATGTTTATTAGCTTAAGGCTGAAAATTAAAAGACATTGGTAGCTTTCAAGTTTGGACGTATTTTCCAACAGTATAAGAAAAGAAAATGCTTAGTGTTCTTACTTCAAAGGAAAAAATGTAATGTGTCTGGATTTTCTTCTTAGGAATATAATGATGTCAGAATTGTCTCCATCTACATGAGAGGTCACATATATGTACAGCTTAAACCACACATAGTAGAAAGCATTCAGTGAGTCTTTTAGTTAAAGCATTCTCTTAGTCTTGTTTTAGACTTTGATTTAGAACTTACAGTCTTGATTTAGACAATCTCAGGCTTTTGAGATGACAATTCTGAAGCATAGACTCAGTTTGGGAAATGATTTTATCTATACATATCTCTTCAAAGGAAAAATCATTTTAGAACCTAGGGAGTTTCATTTTTCTGTTGTCCTCAGAGTTGGCTACTATTTCTACTTAATATTTAATATCAAAAGAGTAGTTCCATGGCAGTTCATACAAGCAAATAAAGAAGTAGAAATAGAATAGGAAAGATGTAAATGAAATATCAAGTGATGAACATGAAGGTAGAGTGAATATCCTCCAAAGATATTCCACTTCTTTTGTCTCTGACAAATTGGCATTGTCAAGGAATTTGATTTGTTTTGATTCTCACTTTAGGGCAAAAATGATCACAAACAGCTAGAAGAGCTTCATCAAAAACAGATTATGTGA
Organism: Sarcophilus harrisii; assembly: GCF_902635505.1. Taxonomy (NCBI): domain Eukaryota; kingdom Metazoa; phylum Chordata; class Mammalia; order Dasyuromorphia; family Dasyuridae; genus Sarcophilus; species Sarcophilus harrisii. Next base: position 254,526,703 of record NC_045427.1, read on the forward strand.
AACTAAACTTATTTCCATTTTTGACAGGATTACTAAAATATTGACCCAGGAGAATGCTATAGCTTCCATAGATTTTTATGAAGTATTTTACAAAATATCCCATTCTGTTGTGAGAAAATTGAGATATTGTCCATGACAATTCAGTTAAATGGATCAGGAACTAATTAATTGGGTACATTCAAAAAGTAATTGCTAAAAGTTGGATCAGCTTGATAGAAGGTTTCCAATAAAGTGTTCCTGGAATCTGTGTTTGGTTTTGTGCTAGTTAATATTCTTTTTTAATCATTAATTAAAGGCATAGTTAGCATCATGTTGGTTGAATTTGCAACTAATACAAAGTTGGTAATATAAAAAATAATGGAGTTAAGATTCAGAAAGACTTTGATAGGCTAGCAGAAAGGTTTAAATCTAATCAGATGAAATTCAACAAGGAAAAATATAAAGATTTTACTTTAATTCAAAAAAATCAGAGGTTTAGAAATTCAGCATGGGGGAAGCATCCCAAGATATCAATTTATCTTTTTAAAAAAGACCTGGGGATTTTAGTGGACTGCAAGCTCTTTATGGATTAGAAGTATGATATGGGAATCAAAACAGCTAATATAATCTTGTGTTACATTTTTTTAAAAAAAGGCATGGCTTCCAATAATGGAGAGATTGTAGCATAGTCAATTTAGAGTTGGGAGATACTTTAGGGATTATCAAGTCCAATCTCATAATGTCTTTTTTTCCCTTTTTTTTTTTTGTGGAAGCTGTTGAGGTTATGTGATTTGCCTGGGATCACACAGCTAATGAGTATTAAGCGTCTTGAAGACAGATTTAGAACTCAAGTGCTCATGATTCCAGGGCTGAGCCATCTAACTGCTCTCAAATTCTAAATCTTCAGGGATAAGAAAATCAAGTCCTAGAAAGTCAAAGTGACTGGTCACACATGGTCATAGTGGATATTATGTGTCCATGTGGATACTGTTCTCCAATTCTAAATCTTCAAAGATAAGAAAATCAAGTCCTAGAAAGTCAAAGTGACTGGTCACACATAGTCATAGTGGATACATATGTGGTCATACATAGATAATGAAACTAAGATTCGAATTCAGGCTCACTAATCCTAAATTCTTTGTCTTTTCCACTATACCCCACTGCCTCTGAATAGTTCCTCTATAATCTGCCCTGGTCAAACTCAGATGAAGTATTGTGTTCATTTAGCTCTGAATACCATAGGTTAGTAAAGTCATTTATAAATTGGAAAACTCTTAGAGGAGGGCAACCAGGATATTGGAAGATCTGGAGTGTGAGTTACATAAGGTCAATTGGAGAAATGCAATGAATTTACCTTGGATAAAGGAAGACTTGAAGGTAAGGGCCAGGAGAGTAATAGCTGTCTTCATGCATTTGAAAGGTCATTAATGAAGAAGAATTATACTTATTCTTTCTGATTCTTGAGAGCAGTGCCAAAAAACAATGGTTAGGAATTTCATAGAAGCAAATTTAGGATTTATATCAGGAAAAACTTCCCCACAATTGGAGCTGTGCAAAAATGGAATGGATTATCTCATTGGTTTCCCCCTCATTAGAAGTCTTCAAGTAAAGGTTCAGTAACAATTATTGGATATGTGATAGTGGAAGTTGGACTAAATGGCTGCTGGGGTACCTTCCAACTCTATAAATTCTGTGATTCTTGTGCTCCTTCAACTAAGACTTCCAGAAGGATTTCCAAAAATCCTCTTTTCCCACCATATCCTTGTGTTGTGATTCTTCTGGTCTGGAATATGATTTTGATGAAAGGAAACTCAATTAATGAACACAAGTGGATTTTTAAAAAGTGAATAAAAATAAATCAAAGACAACCTGAAGGAAAAGTAATGGTAATATTTTTATCTGGATCTAACTGAGAATATCAAAATGATACATTGATAATTATATAAACATATATAGTTATCATATTTTGTGTATTTGGATGTGGCCCTAAGAATTTTTTTTATCTTAATCTATAATTTTATGAAGGAATTCTCAATGTAGAAACTCCCTTCATTAATATGAATCATATGCTCATGTGTCACTGATTGTCCCAGGGCTAAGATATTGAGTAACTTTCCCCATTATCATAAAAAAGGTATATGTCAGAAATAGGACTTAAGTTGAACCCATCCCGCTTCCAAGATTGATCTTCTATAGGTTACATCCCATTGCTTGTTTAAAAAACACATATCTTGTCATATGTGCAATAGGTTTTGTTTTTGTAGACCCCTTTGTCTGATATGAAGTTTGCTGTGTTTCAATAAACCAACTATCTGTATCCTACCATGCATTTGGAAAAGATTTAAAAGTTTTGCAAAGAATATTCATTTAAGTGTTCTATAGTAAGTATGGGTTATATCCTCCTTATAGGATATAGAATCTCTTAGAATCATAAATTTAGAATAGAAAAGCACCTTAGCAGTCATCAAGTTCAAACTCTCCATTTAGAGAAGTTAATAATTTGCTTTAAGTCATAGAGCTAATGAGAATCTACAGGAGAATTTGAACTAAAGCTTTAAGTCCAGAACTCTGTTCACAACCACAAAAGCTTCGTAGCTTGTTCATTAGATACCTATCTTGGACAGAGACTAAATAGACAATTAGCCAAGCTCACGATTGAACAAGAGGAGAGCAGGTCTTGGAAAAATTGTCGTGTTCTGTTATTAGCGACTAGCTTCTGCCTGAAACAGAGACTATCATTTTAATTCCAACATTCTTCTGGTAATGTCATAAGGTTCTAAGTTATCAAACACTACAATCTCCAAAGAACTGAAGTTAACATCACCCAAAGAGCAACAGAAAGGCAAATGCTACTTGTGAGCTAGCTGCAACATATTATGCAAAACAATTTTACAGAAGAAAAGTATGTAATCAACAAAAATATATGATGACAAAAGATAAGCTGATCACATTTTGATAGTGAGGATAACCACTGGGTAAGCCACATGATCCATTGGAAGCCTTGGCATTACTGTCAAAAGAAAAATAAGAAAGATTCCAGAGCTTTGAGTGGATCCCCCATGTATAGAGAATGTACAGATGGGCAGGAAAATATGGCTTGTAATCTGTGTAATTGTTGAGAATATTCACATTGATGGGATCAAAGAGCTATTGGAGTATAGGAGTGAGTGCTGGAGAATGCTTAATCTAAAGCTGTTTGTGACTGTCCTGTGACTTCTAACCCAAGCATGTAACACAGTCATCACCACTCAAGCTTACTGTTCTTAAGGCCTCAGGTAACTTGCAGCACAAACCAGCATACTATTTCCAGAATATATACAGTACAAGGGAAACACTGGAATAAAGTCATCCAGAGACACCAAAATCCCATAGCTTCATTAATCTATCAGGTTGAAAGCTTTCTTATTTGTCTCTCTCTCTCTCTTTCTTTTCTTATGTTTTGGAAAGCTAATTCTACACACAAAAATTGAATAGGCTAATCTAGAACACCAATTCAAGGGTTCTTATTTGCCTTGTTTAAAAAAAAAGCTGTTACATTTTTAACAGAATAGCTATTTCCAGGGAGAACTCCCACTATTATCATTAAACTTTCTTTTATTAAAAAAAGAAAAATAGTTAAGTAAAGCCAATCAGCATGGTAACCACCTCTAACAATATATGCATTATTCATAACCTGTAATCCCCCAATTTCCACTAGAGGAGCTGCTGTTTTGCATGGCCTTCAGAAAGTCAGTCAGACAAAAAGCACCAACTATGTACTAAGATACTGGGCTAAGTATTGAGGATACAATGAGAGGCAGAAAACAAAAGTCAAAAAACAGTTCCCATGTCCTCAGGGAGTTTATAATTTAATAGGGGAGAAAGCAAGCAAATAAATTTGTACAAATAAATTACATACAATTAAGGGTATTTTCAGCAGTTGCTGATTTATGCCCCCATAGCTCAATTTCCCCCACTTCCTGAAGTGGTAATACTTGTATCATGCTACAAATTGAGCTCCTATTTGAATTATTTCAGAGGTTCTGGTTTCACCTAGATCTGATTGTAAACTGTGATCTCAGTCTTCTCACCTCCTATTTCTAAATCCTAAAAAAAATATACCTCACTAGCTATAAGAATTCTCCTTCCACTGGACTTTGGGCTAGACATTCTATGAACATAGTTTCATAATAATAATCAGACAGTTGTCAAATATCTTTGTTATTATATTTTCAAGGAATTTTATATTATTTTAACATATATAGGAAACACTTTAAAAATTTTTAATAGTCAACAAACAAGTAGAGTAATAGCTAATTTTTCCTATGGTTCTTTCAGTAAATTGTGTGAAGGTAAAGGTGTAGTATATTTTGAAATATCCTTTGTGAAAATCTACCTTTAACTTTTCATACCTTCTTCAAAATGTAATAAACAGACATGTCAATTGTACTCAAGCAAATTTAATAGAAATGGGAAAGTAGACATATGATTATTGGTATGTTTTTCTAAGTTGAACTTTAAGTAGCAATGATATTTGTCATTTCCCCCCAAATATTTAGTATCATCTCATCCTTTAGAGATCTCAAAAATCAATCTCACAATGCTCTCAAAACTAAAATACAACTAGAATATACCTTTTGACTACATTATCTGCTCTTCTTGTTCTTTATTTTCTTTGGAATTCTACTTTCTCGTATAGTACAATGAAGGCTATGGCATTAGATTCCAAGTTAAGAAGCTCAATCACTTATTGAAAAAATTGTTTAAACTCTTGGTAGATCTTGTTTTCAATATTACCCTGTTTATTTTCCTGCTTCTATTTTTATACTAAAGTGATCTCAGAATGATCTGAATTGACTCTTTCTCTAAACTTTCTGTTGGATATTCCAGAAAGGTAAATTTAGGCCTGATATAAGGAAGAACTTTTTAGAAACTTTTTCAACGTGGAATTGATTGCTTCTGGAGTGATAGTTTCCTTAACACTGGAGATCTTTAAGCAGAGGTTGAAAACATCAACATTCTTACTCTCATAGAAATTAGACTATATTATTTGTGGGGCAAGAGATGATAGATTAGGGATCTTTAATCCCTTCCAACCTTTAGATCATATAATTATGTGAAATAATAGTGGTGTCAGTGGATTCAAATCTGTATTTACTACTCAGACAACTTGATAGTCTGAGGCATAAGATTTAGAGAGAGGAGGTAGATTAAATGTAATCTAATCCAACCTCTTCATTTTACAGGAAATGAAATTGAGATTTAAAGATGGAAAAGGTATATTGCCCAAGACTGTACAAGTAGTAAATATCATAGATACTACTTCAATCTTAGGATTCCAAATCCAATATTTTTTACTATACCATGTTGTATCATGATTTTTGTTTTGGTCTCTTTCTGTGTTTTTTGAGCTTTATCCACAGATTTTCTAACATGCTCATTTTCTAACATGTTCTTTTTCTCCAGCCCCTTGATTACTTCATATGAGTTTATTTTCAGAGTATACAGTACCACTCTAAATTTCCTGCCCCCTTTTGCGTATCTGCTCTCTTTTTAATAAAGTATACCTTTTTGCCTCCTGTGATCTTTTTTCAGTGTCACTATTGCTAGTATTCCCGCACTGTACTATGGAGTACCTTGCTAGGTAGATAGATGTAAATAGTTTTCTTCTTCCCCATTTTTTCAGCATAAAGTCTTTTTGTTTAGATTTGTAAGACTTCTGACAAATACATTCATACTAGCCTCTGTTAGGTTACTCCATCCCTGGTCAGAAGCCCACCATCTTTTTAAAATATAATTCATGGACCAGAAATCCAAATTCCATTATCAAAGACTACCTCCCTAACTAACTGTTCCACTTCCAGAGTCTGCCTTCCTTTTCTAAAGCCTTCCTTTAAGCAGAAATAATTCCAAAAACACTACTTTTGCATTAAGGTTTCTAGTTTCTAATTCAAGAATGCACCAGACCAGGGATGTTCTCTCAGGAAGCTGCTCTCCAACACTGTATTCCTTGTTTTCAGTCTCTAAAGTCACCTAAGTATATATCATTTTGGTTAGTTTAATCTTTGAATTAACCAAAAGAATAGTATTTTGGATAGTGAGCATTGGATTGGAACACCAATGAGAAGCCATTTCGGAAAGCTGAAATTTCCTCTGAATACATCTGTTCCCCTGGAAAGTCAATAATTGCAACCTCCCTAGATTTATGGGACTTGGTACTGCATGTTGTTTGGGATTGGAACCAGTGCTCAAGTCATCCACATTTCATTCATAAACAGCTGGGATTAAGCAAGATTTATCCTCTGCTGTGGCCTACATAAGTTTGTTTCCTAATGAAGCTACCAAATTACCTCTCCCTAAGAGGGGCAAACCTGCTCTGTGATATTAAAAAGAAAATAGTTTTATCATAAAGAACATATGAAGATGGCACTTGCTTCCCCCAACCAAATGATTCTTTTTTGCAGAATTACTTTCTTGAATAAATTGTCTAGTGGAAAAAAGCATTAATGGAGACCTGGATTCCAGCTTAGCTACTTACTACCCGTGTAACTTTAGGTACTCAATCTCTCATTTTCCTCATCTGTAAAGTGAGATAATTAAATTATGTGATCTCTAAGGGCTCTTTCTGGTCTAAATCTATGTTTCACTTTCATGTTGCTTTAGAAATGAATAGCATTTGCTGTTAAGATTCTTTACACAGCACCATTTCACACAAATAAAAAAGTGAGTAGGTAACCAGGATACCACTCTATGGAGGCATTATATGTGTATATGTATAAACTCACACATATGTATGTATGTGTATGTATGTATACATACATACATACACACACACACACACACATATATATATATATATATATATATATATATATATATACACAATATGTTGATTGTGGTCCTTACCATGAAATGAGAAAACTAAGACACTTGCCTGGGGCAAACACATACTGTTTATATAGTACTGCTCAACAGAAATATGGTGAAATAGTCCCAAGTTTGCTTTTTGGTTCTATGCTGTTCCCCCATTTGTGATGCCCACACTACTCTTTCTCCAGCCCAGGTTATCTGGATGGGTCTTCTGAAAGCTTTCACTTCCTTCCATCTTTTTTCCATATATTCTGGGATTGGTTCTTGCCTTAATGAGATGGATATCTAAGTCTTCAGTATCAATTATATGAGTTCTTCCTTAGTCATGGATACTGTTAGTTCTACTGTTTTTTTTTTCCTTTACTCCTGCATGTCTCCTTTGCCTGTTTGCTTAGACTTTGAACCCAACACTATAAATACATACATATATATGTGTGTGTATGTATATACACACACATATATATATGTATTATGTATGTATATACACTTGTACACACATATATTTAAGTATGTATTGCAATATATATATTAGATGTATAGGTTATATATATATATACATATATATGTGTGTAATATATATATATATACACACCTATTAAAAATGAAAGGCAATTTCAGAGGGACAAGATTGGTGCATGATTGGGGTACCAGGAAAAGTTACTGAAAAAGGTAGGATTTGAGCTGAAGTAATCAAAGGTGAAAAGGGAGAGATATGAGGATCAACTAGTACAAGTGGACAGAGTCAGAGATCAACTAGTACAGACTTATACAGAGTACATGTACAGAGTCAGGTGTGAAGAATAACAAATAGGCCATTGCAATTGGATTGAGAAGTAAAATAACATATAAGATGACTAAAGGGAGGAAGGGGTTTTAGAAACAGTTGGAGAAAATTTCAGTTTTAAATTCCTGGTTACAAATCTTTTAAAGCATAACTTGTATGTTGCTTGAGAGAATAAAAAAAATCACATCTCTTGCTCCACTTTCTGCATTAGTCAAATATGTATGTGACTCTTTAAAAGACAACACATGAAGGTATCCGTGTATGTGGAGACAATGCCTTAGATAGTAATATCTTGGGTATTAACATAATGTTACATTTTGGCTGAAGCAGATGTATGAAATCACAGCAAATAAATTAAAGCTGTGTTGAGAATCAAGGCATTGCTTTTGATGTATAATCTTTCACTTCTCTGTCAAGTCGTGATCTCCATTCACATTGGAAGCATCCCAGGGGGTCTCATTGAACCTGCATTGAGAGATTTCTCTTAAGTCAACTGTATTAAGAAATCATTCAACTATACTGCGCCAGCCTCAGTTTAGAAATTGGGCAGTGGCTTTGTTGGGTCTCACGATTGCTGCTATTTAACCTTCCTCTATACTTGTTGGTATTCAGGATAAAATTGGTCGTGGTCCTTATCATGAAATGAGAGAGCCAAGACATTTACCTGAGGCAAACACACATTGTATACAGAACTGGTCAACAGAAAAACAGTGAAAGTCCCAAGTTTGCTTTTGGTTCTGTGTAGTTTCCCTGTCTGTAATGCTTACACTAACTGCTCCCCTCTCTCCCTCAGACCCAGCCCAGATTATTTGGGTGGATCCTCTGAAAACTTTCATTTCCTTCCGTGTTTTTTCCACTTCTTCATTTTAGCCCAGGGTTCCTAAATACATTCTGGGATTGGCTCCTGCCTCAACAAGTTACATATCAAAGCTCTGGGGCTGAGAAAGTTTTCAATGTCAGTTATCTGGGTTCTGCTTTAATTCGGGTGCCACCAGTTCTACTGGTTTCTTTCCTTCTCTTCATGCCTGTCTCTTATTCCATGACTCTGCCTAGATTTTGAAGCTGACATTTTTGCGCTGTGATGTTTGTATCTTCCTGGCTTTCTCATCAGACTCCTGTTACTATAGCTGGTTTCTTACTTACTTGAGTCTGATTCATATTTTTGATCTTGAGAAATTGGCCATAATGCTACTCTAGAATGTTCACTTGCTTTCATATCCCATCTTTTTTTTTTCGATCACTAACTTCCTAACTCTCTCATGGGTCAAACTATGCTGACTGATTATTTCTTAATATGTAGGCCTTGTCTTGTTCCAGTTTTCAAATCCTGTTTCTCACACTGGATCCATCACCTATTATCATCTAACATTCCCGCTACTGATACTCAGGGCTCTTACACTTTCCCACAACCACCATAAAATAAGGTGATAACCATAAATTCATATCAAGATGTTAAAGACTACAACAAATGAAAATATGGGATAAATTCTCCCTTCACAAAGAAGTAAATCTCTAATGAAGAAGTTCAATCAATAATCCAAGAAGGTAGGAGAGGGGGTGAGAGGATGATCACCAAATTTTTCAAGACACTTATTGTAGGTATCTATATATCCTATTATTAAAGAGATTGTGAGATATGCTGATATCTGAAAGACAGTTGGTTACAGAGTGGATAGAGGGGTCACTTTGGCGTCAGGAAGGCCTGAGTTAAAATTTGGCCTCAGATATTTACTAGCTGTGTGATCCTGAGCAAGTCCCTTAACCTCTGTCTTGGTTTCCTCAATTGTAAAATAGGTATAATAATAGCACATACCTCACAAGGTTATTGTGAGGGTCAAATAAGATAGCATTTGTTTTTATAAAAGTACTTAATACAGTGTCTGGAACAAAGTAGGTATTCTATAAATGTTTATTTCCTTCTCCTTCCTTTTCCTAATGCATATTCTATCTATTTATGGATATCACCGTTATTGGACAAGAGTAAAGCAGGTTCTCTGGTACCAGTGAAGGTTAAATGACAGGATGTTTGTCTGGACTTAAGACCAGAATTTTATTCTGGAAAACGTGTGTATGTGGTTCAGTTGGTATTTAGTATAATCCATACAGCCTAAGTAGTTAGTTGCTAAACTGCAAACATCCATCTCGTTTCATCCCAGACTACTCATGGCCATCTGGACCACTATATTTCTATTACACAAACATGTGTATATTAATGAATTGATTGCATCAGGTTATGTATTTTATTCAGAAAAAATAAGTAGTCCATCTATTCTATTGCCCACCATCAATATTTCCATCATGAGATTCTTTCTTTCATGTGATTACTGACCAGTCACACTCAGGCAATACACACATACACATTATTAGTATCCACTAAAAGAAGTGTGCATACACTGGAGAAACATATTTAATATTGAGTTTGGGTCTTTACAAAAAAGCATTGGGTGATAGTCACTTTCTAGGTATTTTTTCACATGTTTAATTCAGACATTTAGACAGTTAGGGTGGGCAGTTCCCCAGCACAAAGGATTTCAGGAAAATAGAGCGGGGTCACCAAAAAGCAGGCAAAATCAGGTGGCTAGAAAGTTGAGGTACTTGAATTTGTTGAGTATAATTAGAAAGCAAAATCTGATCAATAATCTGCAGTCTAGCTAAAACCAAAATAAAATCTGAGTGCAAGTTAAGAGTATTCTCTAATGTGAACAATATGCCTAAATACTTGTGTTTTGGATATGCCCTAAAGTTTGGCAATTAATTCAAATTATACAAAATGTATAATAAAGTAACAAGATGAGGGGTGGAAACTTTTAGTGCATAACAACAACAATAATAATACCTAACATTTATACAGTGCTTACTGTATCCAGGTACTGTGCTGAACACTTTATGATTATTTATCTTATTTGGTCTTCACAATAACCATGAGACATACATACTATTATTATTTCTCATTTTACAGTCAGAGAAACTGAATCAAACTAAGGATAAGAGATTTGCTTATTGTTACATAGCCACTAAGTGTCTGAAGGCAAATTTGAATTTAAGTAAAGGTCTAGTACTCTATTATACCACCTAACTGCCATCAGAACTTATATATATAATAATAACACATCAGAACATGACATTCAAATAATCCTTGTCTTCATCAAAGAAGGCACTTTAGGAGACAATAGAAACTCATTCTAAGTGTCATAGCTCAGAACAATTTTGGAATTCCTCTTTTAGAATTGGCTTCAACACAACCTAGAAGAAAATCAATCTTATACTTTATAATCAGACCTTGTTTTTTTTAACTATAAAAAGGGTTATTCATGTCAATAGCAATCTTATTTATCACATAATTTTAATTTATTTGAGATTTTTCCAAAATTGTAATGACTCCTCAAGTTGATGAAGTTTGCCTGTGAGGATTTTCAAAAGAATGTGCTGTAGTCTCAGGAACCATTTTTAACACAGGAATTTTAAATATATTTTCAGTAATGGAGCCATCACAGGAAAAAATATGTACTTAGGCAAGGTGACTTCTTTGGAGGAGAAAAGCTTAGTTGTATTTATACATTCTAGTAAATCACACTACAACATGAGCAAAGACTGTCCTGCTTTCTCCAGTGCCATTTAAGGAATGAAGCAAGAAAGCTTGGACTGTTGTAATACAAGGTTGCATCAAGTGTTATGAACCTAACTGAAGGAGAAAATCAAAGAAAATGTAGGAATCAATGGACAAATAATCACTAATTATTTATTATGTACTAGGTACTGTGTTAAGTCTTATGGATACAGAAACAAAAGTGAAGTTTATATCTTAATAGGAAGAGGTGTCACACAGAGGGGAGTAGTGGCCAGATACAGGAATTTTGGTCAAGGGGAGTTGAGAGATTGTGATTAGAGCCATAGTGTTCTTGACTATCAAGCTTTTTTAGTAGCAATAATTGCCTTGATATTATTACTGTTCTCAGAGCAAGAGATGGAAATCAGAAAGAGAGAGGGTATGTATTTGGAGCAGAATACATGGCAAGATGCTTGGGTATTCACTTTATTCCTGGGACACCATTCCATTGGTGGAATATGAAGCAACTGTTCCTTAAAATTATGTTGTAACACTCCCAGTGCCATTGTTCCTTGAGTCTATCCTTGAGTCTACCCTTGAGTTTCTGAGAGTCAAGTTCAGAGGGTGATTGTTTCAGGTTGAGGAGTGGGGTTTCAGTAAGTCAGATAGCAAGATATCCAGGTAAGTTCTGGTCTCCTACAGAATGATGGGTCAAAGAAAAGGAAGTAAGAGACAGGGAAGAACACAAAGGAGTGACAGGGATGTCCTAAATATTCCTGGGGTTCTAAGAGATGGAGAGGCAAACTCTGACCTGGAGTTAAAATAAAGGAATAGAAAGGAAAATGTAGGGCAGCTTGGCTATGGTTATTCCAAAATGCATGAGTATCAGCAAAACTAATGATTCCAAAGGTGTAAAAAGAAATTACAGCAGATTCAAGCTTGCTCTTAGAAACTTCTCTAGCATTTCATGAGTTAGATGGCATAGAGCCCTTGAATTCTGAAATAGACCTCTCTCCCAAGATGCTAAGAGAATTGGGTGGAATTAGTTCATATGAAATTGACTTCTTTTGTTCATGGAGTTAGGGTACGGATAATTATAATTTGATTCTCTCTTGTTTTTCTATATTGATATCATATTCTAATGGTTTTGTGACTCCTCCAAGGTCTGATTATAGAGAAAATGTACTAGATGGGGACTCATACTAGTCTTTGCATAATTGATTATACAAAACAGCCACACTGAACTTGGGAAAGTAACAAAGGGATTCAGAGCCTGAAATTTTAAAATTTCAAGGAGCCCCATTGTTAATTTTGTTCTGATTTATCTATGTTCATCAATATTATATCAATAATTTGGGGTTCAGAGATATCATGGTTATATTGTTCCACACATATGTGTGTGTGCAGTCACACACATATACATAGTATATGTATTATATATAAGTATATAGGAACATGTAGTACTTAAAGTGAAAGGCTATGTTACATAGACTTTCTCTTAGTCCTATATGTATTTACTAGGAATACGTAACAGAAAGATTTATAACAGAAAGAATTGTACAAAACATTTTAGGCTCATTAATAGAGATGATGTTATAATGTGGATAGGAAGTCTCATCTCTGATACACACTGGGCATGTGACCCAGAGCAAGTAGCTTAACATAGACATTATAAAGTACAGAAACAGTGCCAATCTGAATTAAGAGAGGGAATTTTCTCACTGGGAGTTCTCTATATTGGTGAAATCAAAACTCCTGTATCCCTTTTTTAATTCTATAAGGGGTAACCAGGTGGTATAGTAGATAGAGCATTGACCCTGAAGTCAAGAGAATCTGAATTCAAATCTGGCCTCAGACCTTTACTAGTTGTGTGACCCTGAACAAGTTACTTAAGCTGAATTGGCTCAAAGAAAAAAAAAAAAGATGCCACAACACTGCAAGTGCCATTGTTCTTGAGATTAATCTGCCAGTGCCTTCCAGAAGAGTTCTAGTTTACAAAGTAAGTACTTTGTAAGTGTCCCTATGACCCAGCCAGTGTCTAGAATATAGAAGAAACTTAAGAAATGCCTGATGAATTTAGTTTCTTAGGATGTAATTGAATTGAGAGAGCAAAGTAGATGGAACAAAAATGGTAAAAATGTGGTTTAAATAAGTCCCATTTTACAGTCCCATTGTACAACGAAGAATAAAGGGGGAAATGAAATGAGGATTGTAATAAACACAGGGTCAGGTTCCAATCCTTATCAATGCAATCTCTAGGATTTTTACCATTGAACCATTCTTAAAACATCCATCACCAGGATTTAAGAGTCATACTTGTTTCAAGCCAGTCAGAAAGAATAATCAATAAATGGCATTTGTTAGGTCATCCTTAAGCTGTAGCTATGTATTCAGTGTCTCTAAAGAATGAATTAGCTTGACAGGAGAATTCTATGTCCTTTGTCTCTTCTAGGAGAATGGCATCTGTTTGGAATGATCTGTGTATAATCAGTGAGAAATGTCATAAAAAAGATTCCTCATTTGGTGGGAGATTGGACTAAACCATTTTCTATGGCCCCTTACATCCCCCAAATTGATGATTCTGTGACTTCCATATGATGTCAGGAAGATTAATTAGATGACCTTTCAAAGCCCTTTTCAAACCTCTGATACTATTAATCAAGTAGACAGTAAATATGCCTTCCTTGAGATTAACAGGCATCCCAACGTAAATATTTCAACAGTAAATTCATGAGATTATTATTTGAGGCAGATTTCCTGGAATGGAAAATTAGCTCCTTCCCTTGAGGCTTCTCCCTTAAAGTACAACATCTGGAAACCAATTTCCCATCTTGCTATGGGAGCCTGCAGTATTTTTACCATAGAGCATTTCACAACTTATCAAGCACATGAGGAAACTTCACTTTAGCCTGGAAGCATGCATCAGTGCTCCTAAATAAAGGGTTGTAGGATGAAGTAAATTCATTCACAAATAGAATTAATAATTGTGGTTTGTACACCTATTATGTGTGCAAAGTACCTTGTCATATGTCATCTTTGGTCCCTCAAATCTTGTCATTTATGATTTAAAAGTGATTGTGATTAAAAATACATGGCTAATCTAAACACTTGCAGCAGACTAGTGTTGTGGCTAGAGTGTTGAACAAAACTCAGAGGAGACTCAGCTTCAAATCCTGCTTTTAACAATAGCAACATGGCGCCAGGTAAGTCATTTATTTAACCTCTTGAAGTTTCAATTTCCTCAGTTATAAAAGGAAAATAAAGCAATTGTCTCACAGGATTGTGGGGAGATTCAGGTGAGATAATGTGTGGAAAATGTTTTGCAAACTTTATGGTCTATATAAATGTCAGCTGTGATTATTATAGTGATTTTAATATCAAGATAAATTTATTTTCTTTTCAAAAATATGTATTTTTAATTTGTGGATTAATTTGTGGACACACATACATAATCAATCTATATATACTTCTATTTATCAGCTCTTTTTTAGGTTTCTTTTTCTTAAGGAAATTCACCAATTTGAAATCCTAGTAGGAGTAACAATAGAATCCCCACAGTCAATACAGTATATTTATTTTGTATTTTTGAGACTAGATCTCCCATCCTGCCCAAGCTAGAAGTATGGGGGCTATTCCCAGGCTTGATTTTGCTATTGATTGGCAAGGAGTTTTGACCTGATCTATTCCAACCTCCTTAGGCAACCTGGTAACACTGCTGCTAATCCCAGCTCTACTCCAGGGGAAAAAATCATATTGATGGTAAATTTAGTGTGGATATCAAATTGGTTTAGCTCACTCAATCTCAGAACTCCTGAATTCAAGACATCCATTAGCCTCAGTCTTCTCAGTAATTGTAACTAGTCTCAGTTTTCAATTACTGGTGTTTAAAGTGACTTTGAGGAACAAATCACACCAAAGCCAAGAAGAAAAAAAAACAATAGAACAAGCATTTTCTGCTGGTGGTCTTGGAAGAAAGGAAGGAAGAGAAAAGGAAGGAAGGAAGGAAGGAAGAGAGGGAGGGAGGGAGGGAATATACACCAATAGCAATACTGCCATAAAGCCAGCACCCATTTACCAAAGTTCTCCACCTATAAGTCTGGTTCTTGGTACTGTCCTTTGATGAGTTTCAAATGAGTTCCAAGGCTTGTAATCTGCCCTGGATTTCCACATTGTGTGCAACTGCCTCACACACCAAGTGGGGTGTCATCAGAATCAAAAAACCTATGTTACAAGAGATGGAAAGGAGCCAATATTTCTCAGGTACAGGGTGTGCTACATGTTTCCTTCACACTCTGGCTTCCTTTCTCACAGGGATGCAAGCAGCCACCCAGCCACCTACCAGAGAAAGGGGGGAAAAGCAGCAAGGCTGGACAGCTCATACTACCAAAAAGAATGTCTAAAAGTTAAAGTGGCGAGAAGACTGATAAGTACTGCAGACCAACTAATGTTGGAGGTAGGTAAATAAGTTGATATTCTACAGCCACTGGGAATCTGGGCATTACATGATATGGATTCCATCTATTTTAAAAACAGAAAAGGGCGATTCTCTGGTACCATGGCAACAGCAGCATCATTAACAGTTCTCTTCAAGAAAAATATATAGAAGTGTGACCCGCACTCTTACAGCCTTGGTATAAATTTTACAAGCCTGAAGCTTAGAGTTTGAGATTGGGTTTGAGGATACCAATTTTCTCTTATAATTGTATTTTGTCTTTCAATTTAGAATTCAACAATCTACTAAGCACTACCAGCTTTCTGTTTAGTGGAGTAAGGAGCTCGTTAAATGGCTGCTGAGATTATCTTTGACTTTTAAAAGATTCACCCCTAGCCGCTCTCAGAGTCAGCATGTTAGATAGTATAGTGAAAAATGCTCAGATTGTAACCTAGGAGATGACCAGGAGAATTCTCACAAAGTAGCTATATGGCAAAGTAGTTAGACCATTGGGCTTGGGGTTGGAAACCTGAGTTTAAATCTGGCCTCAGATGTTATCTAAGCAAGTCACTTAACCTCTGTGTACCTCAGTTTCCTCACCTGTAAAATGGGGATGATAATAATAGCCTACCTCAGGGTTGTCGAGAGGATTAAATGAGATAATATTTGTAGATTGATTAGCATAATGTCTGACACATAATGAATGTTTAATAAATGCTTGTTCCCTTTCTCCCCATAAAATAAATGTATTTTCCCTGGTCAAGTTCATGATGGCCTCATGTTGTACTTGGCTTTTGCACCTTTTTGTTGTATTTATCATTGTATTTTATACTTATCTGGGTTTGTATCTTATCTTCATTAAACCATAAACCCAATGAGTGCAGATACTCATCTATTCTTTGAATCCTACCTCAGTGCCTACCGCAATTCTCTGCATTTAATACATGTTTATTGCTTAATTGAATAAATGAGTAAATGAATGAATATCAGGTACACTAGATAAAGATGCTAAAGAATATAAATTATCAATCACTCTTTGCAGGAAGGAAGTATATTTCTGTTTCCTTGGATATCAAAGACTGCATATCTTTCAATATTAAGGTTAATGAGGTCTATGGCCCTATAATCTACATGAGTAGGTTAATTCTAGTGTGTCCTAGATAGCTGAGAGAGAGATTTAAGACTTCAGAGGCAGTCAGCTGAAAGCTGTAGGGGATACCCAGGCTGCCAAACAAGCTTCAGGATATGTTGTTCAGGGTGGCAAGGAAAAACATTCAGCAGCAGACCCCCACCCCACCCCCATCCCTCAATTTCTTCAAAAGAAAAGAGGAAAATCATTTCCATACAGCAAACATTTTCTGAATCCCCACTATATGCAAGGCACTAGAGATACAAAGATGAAAAAGGGCATAGCATCTAATCTCAAAGAATTTACAATGTACCGGGAGCAGTTAGATAGGATACAAAGTAAAATGTGACAAGAAGAAGAGGAATCTGAACAAAATCTGGGAAGGAATCTCTTTCAACTTGGAGGGAAGACTATCAGGGAGCAAGTAGCACTTAGGCTAGGACCTTAAAGGAAGAATATTTCTACTGTTATAAATTTGAAGGATATACATTAGAGCCTCTGAAAGAGATAGGAGAAGGCAGAACTAGATCATTAAAGAGTCAGTCCAGTTGAACTAGAAATTAGTGTATTTGAAGGCAATCTGATCAGGAATTTTATTTTATCCTATAGGCAAGAGGGACCCAATGAAAATTTTTGAGCCAAGAAGATGACATGATCTGATGTGTGTATTACAGACTAATTTTGGCAGATGCACAGAGGAGAGAAGAGAAAGATGGAAAGAAAGGAGATTGATGGATCTGGGTCCAAGGGGATGAAATCCTGACCTAAGTTGGGCTCTGTGTAACCAGAGGAGAGTAACAAAAATCTAGGACCACTTGGAGAGAGTACACCATTTACCGTACTATGAGTCCATTGGGGAAAAGGAATTATATAATCTCAAGATTTATTTATATGACAATACTAACCTAACACAGTGTTTTTAGGTTTTTTTTTAATAGGAACATGGTTTATCCTAATTTTGTGACCCTAGGACCAAGGATACACAGAGAAACAATATGAGATGATGGGAAGAACATTGAACTTGGAGTTAAGAAAGTCCTCTATTCATGTCCTGACTTAGGAATGTATTACTTGGGTGGCCTTGGGAAAATCTTTGAACCTCAATTTTCTCAACTGTAAAATAGAGATAATAACAATTACAGTATCTTCTCACAGGGGAATAAATAAGATAATTTATGTAAAACATTTTTCAAACCTCAAACCTTCATCTAAATGGTAACTGCTATTATTTGCAAGATGGGCATCTAAGATTAATTGCATCAGATGGTGACCATAAAATAGAGGAAAACAAATCAATCTCTATGAAGATTAAATGCAAAAAATTATAAATCTTGGCACCATACTCTAACACCTAAACTAACCAGATATAGACAGATGTATTTTTAATAATATATGAGAAAAAAAGAGCTAGATTATATCAACATTTCATCTATTCCCAAACCTGATTAAAATTGGGATATATTTAGATTGAAAGGTTTATGAAGAAATAGGCCTATGTTACATAGCCTTCCAATTATCTCCCATTCTGTTTTTCTAAAAGTCATCAATAGGAGTCTATTATCAGACCAAATGTCTTGGGCATAATCAAAACATAATAAAAATCTTAGAAATTCTTCAGCTCTAAGTGTCTCTTTCCAGTCATCTGGATTCTGTTTCTGGTTTGGCTTCATTCTTCTCTGGCTATCTAAGTCAATATTTTTTTTCTTATTTCACCTTTCTTCTTTCTAATTCAAAACCAAGCTCATTTGAACAACATGAATAAGAATGGATTTGTTCATGAAGTATTCTTGTAAATTAGAGCAAGGGACCTCCTTCTACTTTTTGATATGTATTTTTTGCTAAGGCCAGTGGGGTTAAGTGTCTTGCCCAGGGTTACACAGCTAGGAAGTATTAAGTGTCTGAGCCAGATTTGATCTTAGGTCCTCCTGATTTCAGGACCAGTGCTCTATTCACTGCTGCCATCCAACTACCCTTCTACATCTTCTTTTTGAAGAGGTCAGAGACTATGGTCATGAACACTGTATATACAGTTAAATATGATTGATGTGTTAATTGATTTAGTTGAACTGTTTTGTTTTTTTTTCCTTTTGTAAGGCTTTGTTACAAGGGATGAGCTTCTGAATAAAGAATGAGGAAAGGAAATGTTTGGAAATAAAGGTAATACAAAGCAGAAAATATAAGTAATTATTTTTCTAAAAAAATTTAAGGGAACAGGGCAATTGGTGCAGTGAATGGCCTTGGAGTCAGAAGGAGCTGAGTTCAAATATGGCCCTGACACTTACTATCTGTATTGCTCTAGACAAGTCACAATTCCAATTGCAAAAAAGGAAAAAAGAAAAAAAAACTTAAGGAAGAGAAGTTTAGGACTAATAAAAGGAAAAAAAATACTTACTTTTCAAATAACAACCTTGTGAATGCTATTCTTCCCCAAGAGTGCTGATATGAGGCATCAAGGAGTTAGGAAGATGTGTATTCAGGCCCTACCTCTGCCAAATATTGACTGGATAATCCATGAATGAGTCAAGTCTATAAATTACAATCAAATTGCCAATCTGTGAATGAAATCAGAAGTCAAAGCAAACAGAAAAAAATAACAAGTGAGGAGGTCCTGACACAAAACAAAGTAATTTTTAAAGCATTTGAATAGACATAACTGGATACTTTCAACAAATAATTTAGCTTAGTTCAACAGAAATGCATTAAGTGTTTACTATGTGCAAGGCTTTGGGCAAGATTACTGAGAGAAGATGGAATTGATCTAATCTTTTGGGATGATAGAAGAGAAGACAACAATGTCCTATGTTGCTTCTATTAGTCCCAATACTAGATCAATTTGACCCAGGATAGCAATTCCTATGTTGGAATTTAATTTCCTGGCCACTAAGGAAAGAGTAACCCTTGTTCGTATTCCCAAATCAGGCACTCCTGATATAGTTCTCCAAACTCCAAATTCTCCATTTCCAGCTCCTAAAAGAACTTTCTAGCTAATTTTTCTCTCTTATTAATTATATTTTGCTATCCATTCCAGTGGTTTGTGTATGTTCTTAATTTATTGTTTTTTTTTTTTAATTTAATAGCCTTTTATTTACAGGATATATACATGGGTAACTTTACAGCATTAACAATTGCCAAACCTCTTGTTCCAATTTTTCACCTCTTACCCTCACCCCTCCCTAGATGGCAGGATGACCAGTAGATGTTAAATATATTAAAATATAAATTAGATACACAATAAGTATACATGACCAAAACGTTATTTTGCTGTAGAAAAAGAATCAGACTCTGAAATATTGTACAATTAGCTTGTGAAGGAAATCAAAAATGCAGGTGTGCATAAATATAGGGATTGGGAATTCAATGTAATGGTTTTTAGTCATCTCCCAGAGTTCTTTTCTGGCATAGCTAGTTCAGTTCATTACTGCTCCATTAGAAATGATTTGGTTGATCTCGTTGCTGAGGATGGCCTGGTCCATCAGAACTGGTCATCATATAGTATTGTTGTTGAAGTATATAATGATCTCCTGGTCCTGCTCATTTCACTCAGCATCAGTTCGTGTAAGTCTCTCCAGGCCTTTCTGAAATCATCCTGTTGGTCATTTCTTACAGAACAGTAATATTCCATAATATTCATATACCACAATTTATTCAGCCATTCTCCAACTGATGGACATCCATTCAGTTTCCAGTTTCTAGCCACTACAAAAAGGGCTGCCACAAACATTCGTGTACATACAGGTCCCTTTCCCTTCTTTATAATCTCTTTGGGATATAATCCCAGTAGTAACACTGCTGGATCAAAGGGTATGCACAGTTTAATAACTTTTTGAGCATAGTTCCAAACTACTCTCCAAAATGGTTGGATTCGTTCACAATTCCACCAACAATGCATCAATGTCCCAGTTTCCCGCATCCCTCCAACAATCATCATTATTTTTCCTGTCATCTTAGCCAATCTGACAGGTGTGTAGTGGTATCTTAGAGTTGTCTTAATTTGCATTTCTCTGATTAATAATGACTTGGAGCATCTTTTCATATGACTAGAAATAGTTTCAATTTCTTCATCTGAGAATTGTCTGTTCATGTCCTTTGACCATTTTTCAATTGGAGAATGGCTTGATTTTTTATAAATTAGAGTTAATTCTCTATATATTTTGGAAATGAGGCCTTTATCAGAACCTTTGACTGTAAAAATATTTTCCCAGTTTATTGCTTCCCTTCTAATCTTGTCTGCATTAGTTTTGTTTGTACAAAAACTTTTCAGTTTGGTATAATCGAAATTTTCTATTTTGTGATTTAGCAAAGTTGCTGGTTATAAAATAAACCCACATAAGTCATCAGCATTCTTATATATCACTAACAAAATCCAACAGTCAGAGTTACAAAGAGAAATTCCATTTAAAGTAACTACTGATAATATAAAATATTTAGGAATCTATCTGCCAAGGGAAAATCAGAAACTTTATGAGCAAAATTACAGACCACTTTTCACACAAATTAAGTCTGATCTAACCAATTGGAAAAATATTAAATGCTCTTGGATAGGGCAAGGAAATATAATAAAGATGACAATATTACCTAAACTAATCTATTTATTTAGCGCTATACCAATCAGACTCCCAAAAAACTATTTTAATGACCTAGAAAAAATAACAACAAAGTTCATATGGAAAAACAAAAGGTCAAGAATTTCAAGGAATTAATGAAAAAAAATCAAATGAAGGTGGCCTAGCTGTACCAGATCTAAAATTATATTATAGAGCAGCAGTTACCAAAACTATTTGGTATTGGCTAAGGAATAGATTAGTTGATCAGTGGAATAGATTAGGTTCAAGGGATAAAACAGTCAACAAATATAGCAACCTAGTCTTTGACAAACCCAAAGATCCCAGGTTTTGGGATAAGAACTTACTGTTTGATAAAAATTGCTGGGAAAATTGGAAACTAATATGGCAGAAACTAGGCATTGATCCATACTTAACGCCGTACACTAAGATAAGGTCAAAATGGGTTCATGACCTAGGCATAAAGAATGAAATTATTAATAAATTAGAGGCACACAGGATAGTTTACCTCTCAGACCTGTGGAAGGGGAAGGTCTTTATGACCAAAGCAGAACTAGAGATCATTACTGATCTTAATTTATTGTTGAGAGACTAAGACAGTCCTTCAATCTCCTCTGGTAACCAGCTTATGCAGTGCCATTCTCTGTATACATATCTATTCTATCTAAATGTCTTAATGATGATTCTATCTATGGCTTCCCAACTCAGGTTTCCTTTAAAAACATCAACATTTGACCATATCTGTGTATTTAAAAGAAGCAAAGGGATAAAGGCCTTCATGTCCCTTGCAAGCATTCAGACTAATATGATGTGAGATGTAGGACAGATTATATTTAACCTGACAGGAAACTCAAAGGATTCATGCCAAGCCCATTAACAACTGAGACTTCTCTTGTCATTGTATAATTCCCACTTTCTTTAGGGATCGATAAAGTCTACATGAAAAAGTAGAAGTAAAAAGAAAGGTCCAGGTTTTTCCATTTCTAGGTCTCAAGTTACTTCTATCATGAGAGAAACTGTGTGAATATGCAAGTTTCTCCCCAGGGAACCCATTCCATCCTGGTCATCCTTTCAGTTCCACATACTAGTTCCAAAGAGTCCATCTAGAGACAAAGAGACTATTTAAAGAGATGAAAATGAAAGGTTAACAGTATTTTGCACTGGGCTAAAGTACATCAGTAAAGATCCCATACCCACTTCAATCCTTTAACAACTTCTCATTTTTAAGTAGGCCACAGAGCTAGAGACAAACCAAGATAATGTGTGTATATGCATGTGATCATGTGTATATGTAAATATGTGCAACATTGTGTACGTATGTGTAACATGTGTGTATTGTGTGTATATGTCTTGGGAGGAGGGAAGGCAGGGGGGAAGAGGCAGAGAGGCAGACGAGAGAGAGACAGAGCAAGAGAAACAGATTCACACACAGAGAGAAGGGGAGATAGAGACAAAGAAGAGAGAGAGAGAGAGAGAGAGAGAGAGAGAGAGAGAGAGAGAAAGGGAAAGTAAAGAGACAGAGGCACATAGAGGAGAGAGACAGAGAGAGACACAGACAGGCAGAGAGAGAGAGACAGAGAGACAGAGAGACAGAGAGACAGAGAGACAGAGACAGAGAGGGACAGACAGACAAAGAGAGAAAATGAAAGAGAGAGAAAGAAAGAGAGAGAGAGAGGGAGAGAGAGAGAGAGAGAGAGACTCTGGGGTTAGATGGGGAGAGAGAAAAAATAAACACGTAAGGTTTCTCTTCTAGTGTCTTGGAAATCAAGAGGATTGTAGCATGATTTTGCTTCCTTATGCCTGACTCAATTCCCTTAGTGTTTGGAAACATGTTTAGCATTTAATTTCCTTCCTACTCAGGGTTTGCATTCATAGCACACACTCATCTAGTTCTTCCTGTTGAATCCCTTGTCCCCCACCCCACCTACACGTTTCTTTTCAAAAATTGAAATTCTTCTACTGTATTTCAGTGATAGGAACTCTCTTTTGTGTATCAGTTTCAAACCAGTTATTATCAACACAATGGAATTGACAGTAGAGGCTAATAGATAAGAATATGCCTTCCTTTACTGAAAGGCTTGGACAATTTTAAAATAAGTTCCTTCAACTTGAGGGGAGGCCCAAAGTAGTGAACAAAGTGCTTCCTACGTTGGTAGCTTAGAATTCAGGGTACTAATATGGATAAAATGTTTTATAGCATTTGTAATCTATATCAAGCAATTGTAAATAACTTAGAACTATATATGGTCTTTGGTTCCTCATGGTTTCATGTAGGTTTGATTTTGTCCATAAAAGCAGAGAGTGACTGCTCTGAGAAAGGGAACCTGTAACAGCATGCTAGGCTTGGAGTCAGAAGAGACCTGAGCTAGATTTAGATTCTGACACTCATTATTCTGGGGACTAAATCTCCAAGCCTCAATTTCTTTATCTGTAGAAAAGGGATAATCATAATGGTACCACATGCATCAGGTTGTTGAAATAAAAATAAGAAGGAAAAGGAGAAGGAGTTAGAAGGAAAAGGATGAGGAAAAGAAGGAAGAGAAGAAGAAAAGGAGAAGAAGGCAGGAAGGGAGAAGAAAGGATGAAGAGGAGGAATTTTATATATCTTTAAATTCCATTTAAATATGATCTGAAAGTTTTTATATTTCTATGTTCTCATAAAGCACAAGCATAGTGGTGCTATTATTCATAGCACATGTAGAATACATACAGCATGTGTACAAAAGAGAACTTCTATCACTAAAACACAATAGGAAAATTTAACTTTTTGATAAGGAAAGTGGAGATGAGGCAAGAATAAGAGATTCAACAGAAAAAAAACTAGATGAGTATAATATGAATAGCATATATGTATATATATATACACACATGTGTATGTTCTAGATATTGATGTATGTATATTTGTACAACTTTACATATATTGTCTTAAACAACAGTCCTATAAGATAGAATTAGTGTACCTATTTCTTTTCCTCTCACTTGCTTCTTAATTCACTACAATCTGACTTCCTAACATCATCAACTGAAAATGCTTTTTCCAATATTACCAATGATATCAATATCTCTTAGTTGTCAAGTCTAATGACCTTTTTTCACTCCTTATCTTTCTTTATTTCTCTGCTGCATTTGATACTATCAATCACCCTCTTCTCCTTGATACTCTCTTCTAGGTTTATCATGGCACAACTCTCCTGATCAGATCTCAATATTCTTTGCTGGAGCATCATCCAGATCAAGATCATTCTCCAAGGGTGTCCCCCAAGGCTTTGTTCTGAGCTCTTCTATACTCTCCACACTATTTTGCTTAATGGTCTCATCAGTTCTTGTCTATTTATCCAGATCTCATCTCTTTCCTGATCTTCAGTCCATCTCCAACTAGATCTTGGTTATCTCAATCTGGATATTCCCTAGACACCTAGAATTCATTAAGCCTAAAAGTGAACTCATTATCTTTTCTCCCCTCTTTTTAAATTCCCTATTACTTTTGAGGTTGCCACTATCCTTCCAGTCACCCAGGCTCACAACACAAGTATCATCCTTAACTTCTTATTCCCTTTTACTCACCCATAGCCAATCAATTATCTCAGTTCTACCTTTGTGATGTCATTCTCATTTCTTCCCTTCTTGCTTCTGATGCTGACAGCACCCTGATGTAAGACCTTAGCATCCCTACTGCTAGCTATCTTAGAGACCACTAAGTAAGCATAAATCTGATCTCAGATATTTCCTAGCTATGTGATCCTGGACAAGTCAGTTAACTCCCATCTATCTCAGTTTCCTCAACTGTAAAATGGGGATAATACTAGCACTTACCTTATTTGCTCACAAGTTTGTTGTGAAAATCAAATGAGATAATATTTGTAAAATGCTTATCATAATGCCTGGAACAGAGTAGGTGCTTAATAAATGCTTTTCTCTCTCCATCTATTTATCTATCAGTTTCCATCATAGTTCTGTTGCTTGCTACTTTCAGCAGGAAATTTGATGTTGTACAGAAACACTTCTCTCCAAGATTAATCTAGGAACTAATTAATCTGATCCTGCCTCCAGTTACTGTCATTTCAGGAATATGTAGTTTCCTCCTATTCTGGGGGTATGTGAGTCTCTGAGGGGCTTCCCACAGCTAAATAGGCTTCCCCTCCAGAGAACTGAATGTAAATCTCTTTAGCCCCTCTCCAAGATTTATTTCATGATTCTAGTGCTCTCTTTCTAGTTTCCCTTTCTAAAAGTCTACCCAAGGGTGGTGCTCTGAAACTGACCTCTAAAAACAAGCAGTCAACTTTACTTATTAATTAATTACTTTAAAAAAAAATAACAAATATACCCAGGATAAGGATAGGATAAGGAGGGATGATTAATTCTAGAATAATGGCCTAGAATAGTGCTAATAGTTATATTTATACCTTTTTCTTATATAAGGAGCCATCTTTCATGTCTAAACAAAATGGAGACACTATATTTGGAGTCAGAGGATGTGAGTTCATATCTTAATTGTTTGCCCCCTGTGTGGATTTGAGCAGGCTCCTCAATCTCTCTGAGCCTCAGTTTTCTCACCCATAAAATGAGGAGATTACTCTAGATGATTTCTAAAATCCCTTCTAGTTCTAAATTTATGATCACAAGAACCATGTAGATAAAGAGTTAACCTAGGTCCTAGCCACCCCTTCTATACTTCCTATATTATAGCTTAGAATTCCAGAAGACAAGTCAGAAAAAAAAGGCTTTCTATTCTACTTTCACAAAATTCTCAGCTCTCCACTCTAATCAGGCCAGTCTCTTCATTGTCCAACTAATATATACTCATGGTATAAATACTTGTTGACTGATTGGGTTCATACTGAGGATGTGGTACAAGATTTTTTAGAATATACATCAGCTGGAATTGCTGGCTCCAACCCAGTGATTCCAGGTGCACGACCTATAGGGGTAGGAAATAACGAGAGAAGCTAGTCTTGTCTTTTTTTTATCATCATATTGCTTCTCTGCCCAGTTTCTTCTGGCCTCCTGGGGATGGGGAGGGAACTTTGTGAGGGAATAACAACCCTAAAGTGTTTCCCCTTTCTCTTGTTCCTCCAACCTGTCTGACAATGGCCAGCTGGAATCCAAAATGGAGGAGGGGGATATAGAAATGGGTGAGAACCTGCCTGGAGAAAGAAAAGAATGAATGCCTTAGAGCCCCAAACTGGACATGTGGTCTAGATCTGCAGATTCCCGCTGAAGGCCTCAGGGAAAGAGGACATTCAATTTGGCAACTACATCAGCGATGATTTGACCTTGTGTTTTATTTTTACATTAGTCCAAGGGGACTGCCGCTGTGGGGAAACAGCTTCTGATGAAGCTGAGCCTCTCCAAGGGGCTTTTCTGATCATCCCAAGTCTTGCCAGCTTGCCAAAATAAGCTCTAGAAATAGAGTGATTTCCTATTTCTCTAAGGTATGAGTATAAAGAGGATAATTCATAATTTACTCTGAAAGAAATTAGACTCATCCTTAATTTCAAGAAAGCCAAGAATCGGTCGGATTATTTAAATCTACTTTGAACCTTTAAAGTAATGAGCATGACCTGATCATATCACATGCATGTTTCCTGTATTGTTTGTGAACATCATAGAATGTAGAACTGAGAGGAATTGTAGAGGTCACTTAGTCCAATCTTCTCATACAACATTGGGACCCAGAGTTGAATTTAAGAGAGCTCAGTATTAATTTATTATAAAAAAGAAGGAAGAGGAGCCAGGGGTTAGGGAATCAGGGCCAATTTTACCCTTAGTTCTATCTATGCCATGTAACTGGCTATCACGGCATAATTTTGGTAGCCCTGAAAATAAAGGTCCTTTCTGCCTTACTCCATGATCATTCATTTTTCTTTAGGCTTTTATCCCTATTAAAATCACTTTTAGAGATTTATTACTTTCAGTTATAGTCAGTTATTTATATTTTTTGTATGAATTGGTAAGGAGAATAGGGAAGAAATAGAGTCTCAGAATCAGGAAGCCCACAATTCAAAGGAAACATGTGAACAACATGACCACTGGCAAGCAATTTAGCATGTCAGTGCCTCCAGTCAATGCTTTAGGACTATGAGTTATGGAACAAGTACCAATTCTAATTGGTGAAAGGAGTTTATGCACTGAAATTTCCCTATACCAATTAAAACATTAGTTCTAGTCTAAAAAAAAGAATAAGTCAAAATTATTTTGGTGGAACCTGTTTTGATAAGGAGGAAAGTTGAGAACACTGCATGAAATCAAGATAATAGAAATAAAATCAAATTCGGCATAATTCATTTACATCTTTCCTTTTAGATTATGCTTTACTTCTGTGCATTTACATTATCAATCTAGTCTTCTCTCTTTTGTTTCTTTGGTAAGGCTTGCTACTATAGATTCATGTTTTTCTATTCTGCTTATAATTTTTACTGAAGAGGACACAAATTCTATTCTCATAATTCTCATTTCTCTTTTAAGCCAACAAGAAACAGCATGCTATTATCCCATGTTCTCAAATTCCACAGACTTCTCTGTCTCGCCAAGTGTTAGGATCTTCATTTATTTTGAAATATTTTTATTCATAGGTGCCTCAACTCATTTTCTAGCTCTGTAGGTCATATTTCCATATGTTGTCACTATTTTTGTGTAGAATTATCTATTTATGGTCAGGGTTTCTTTTTCCTGAAATCTTTGGTACTTTCAGTCTCCCTTTCCCCCTGCCCTTATTTTCCTTATTAATTTCCTGACTCTTTCTCTTCTAGTTTTGGTTTCCTTGTTGGTTGAATCTCAAAGCATTTCAACATCCTCCCACAACAGGCAATCCAGCCAACTCTCCTACACACACACACACACACACACACACACACAGACACAGACACACGCGCGAGCGCGCGCACACACACACACACACACACACACACACACACACACACACACTTGACTTTTGGGTGGTCAGAACAGGCCCTAGATGGACATTGTTTTTTTCCTCAAAATTGGTGGAGTACTGCACAGCCCTGCACTTGCACAGAATCTATCTTGGTGATTTGTTTCAGTCTCTTTATTTCTCAGTTCTCTGATCTAGCAATAGCCATTCAGAGACTTTTCCCAGCACCAGTGATTCAGTGCTTTGCAGGGCTGGTCCTTCTGGGTGTAGTCTCCCAGCAGGCTTTTCCTCCTAAAGGACTACAACCAAGCTGGCTAATCCTGAGAGCCGTTAGGATTCTGTCCATGCTCCTCTGGATGACTCTAGCTTGTCCAAACCCTTCTTTAAAAATATACTCAGAAGCAAATATTGTACTCCATATATTATCTGACCAGGGCAATATACAGTGGGTATTTTCTGCTTTTATAAATTGGATCTAATGAAAAGGTTTATTCTAACTAATATAGAGTGAAGTAAATAGAACAAGGAAAACAATATATGCAATTACTACAGGAATGGAAATGGGAAGAAAAACAACAAAATAGAAATTGGATGCTGTGAAATTTTAATGAGCAAACTTAACCATGAAGAAGATATACGAGAATATTCCCTTATGTATAGGAATTAGAGGCTATGGCTACAAAACATTAAATATACTGTCAGAATTGGTGACTTGAACTTACTGAAGATAGTAAAATGCTTTTTTTAAACCAACTCTTCATTTAGCTTTGGTTTCTATTCCTCATTAACTATTTCATATTCCTTACAGTCTGGAAATCTTTATAATTAATAGTGAAAACTATAAGCAAAATAGGAGTTGAGTAGGTTCTTACTTTTCTTCAAGTCCATTCTCATCAGCCCATCTTTGACTACAAGATTTCATAATACCTAGAGAATCTGTCTTGGTTCCTTTTGGCATTATTATTTATTTCCACATGTATTACCAAGGTAAGGGTAGCTATAGGGAAAGAGACTGGGTGGAAATGGATAGATAATATCCATTAAGGGAGAGAGTCCAAATGTTTCATGTTGTTAATATATAGTGATGAGAATATGACAGTAATGATGGTGAATAAGATATGATGGCATTTCTGTCGACCTTTTCTGGAGAGAAGCAAGACTAGTTTTGGCAAAAATTTGAAAGGGATGAAATTTGTATAATGGAAAATTTTCAAGTTATCTATCTAGGTTTCATAATCTTTAGCCTATTCTCCATGATCTCATGCATAGATATATAGGTCTATAGAACTTATTACCAGACTCTGTGCTTTTAAGGTGACACTTAATCTGATCAACTAATCTCTGCTAATGTGAGATTTCTAGGGCTTTCTGTCCTTTCAGGTAGAGGTGAATATCATGCCCTGCATGAAGGGCAGTCAGGAATTGACAAGAATGAGAGAAAAGAAAGCTATTCAGCCTTTTCAAGGTGTCTTTGAGTATTCTTTTAAGTATCAAATGACTTAGGATCCTTCTGGCTTCCAGCTTCAAGTGGGAAGATGGATGAGCCAATTCTACTTCAAATTTCTAAAAAAAAAAAAAAAAAGAATTCTGAGAAGGCATGAGAGGAACTGGAAGTCTGGAGACTGCCATGTCTCTATTCCCAGTTTACCACACTTTGGAAAATTTCCACTTGGATAAAATGTAGAACTCTCTTGGTTATTGTGAGCTATCTCCTTCCCAATGGAAGAGTTTCTTCATTCTGTATTTCTAACCTATTTTCTAATATATATTCTCCTATGTTTATCTTCTTCCATTTCTGTTTTGCAATTGATTCAGATAAATGAGTTTTCTTTGATAATTTCTTATGATAATGTGTTCATTGTAAAACTGGTATTTGATGGGAAGAGAGAACCAAGCTTACATATAAAGCTTGGGGAAAAGGAACTAAAGACATTGAATCTGGAGAAGATGTGCTTTAGTTGGCACATGATAGCCATATCAAAATATTTGAACAGCTGTCATGGGAATAAGGGATTAGGCTTGTTTTGCTAGACTCCAGAGATCATTACTAGAATTGATGGGTATAAGTTAAACATAGATTTTGGTTCAAAACATAGAAAAAAATTCTGTGGCAGCCTCACCCACTCCATCACACTTGCAAGTTGCATACTGGGACTATCTCTAGATTCAAGATACTCCATGTGTACTTCTAAAACTGACCTTCACAAGTCCATGCTAGTGTGTTTATCTTAATTGTTAAGTCAACCACAATCCTATTCCAATCCCAACTTCAGGGAAAAATACAGAAAAATTCCATTAATCATTTAGAAATTATTAGAATGTACATTAGAATGTAGGAAGCAGGGATTTCAAGGCTGGGTAAGAGCATTGCACAGAGGGCACCCTGCACTATTCAAGAGTGATTATTTGTGCTAAAGAATCACACCCTTCCCATGCATATACTTTTATCTTTTCCCTCATATCTGCCAAGAAAAGATGATCCATACCAGCAGAATACATGTCAATTGCAGGATAGGATAGGAATTTTCCTTCCTTTTCCCTAACCTCAGTAAAACCCTGCCTGGATTTACTGTGTCCACAGGTAAGAGCTTATTTTTCTTCAGAATCTCCACCTTTGGATTCCTGGATTGTTTCCAGGTTTCATTCTCTCCCCTTGTCACCACAGCTGTACTAGCAGCATCCTTTTAGGGGTCACTAGAAAGAGTTCTGTTACCCTGGAAACAGCAAGAAATCTTCCTATAGTGTTCAAGAAGTTCTTAAGGGGATGGTATAGAATCCTTTTCTCCACAACAAGGACAATAACAGGAGAAAATCTATTTTGCCAAAAAAAATCTAATAGGATCATATATCCAGAAGGAAATATATTATATCATATCATATCATCATCATTAGATATCACATAATAATAACAGCCAACATTCAGATGATACTTTAAGATTTGCAAAGCTCTTTATAGATGAAGAAATTGAGACAGAGATTAAGTGACTTGCCCAGGATCACAAAATTAGTTTGGTCTCAGAGGCTGGATTTGAATCTAGTTCTTAATTCTAGGCCCAGTACTTTATCTACTGGACTACCTTTTCACATCTCACTGACTTTTTGTTAATAAACACTAAAAATATTGATTTTCACTTTAAAAAAAAAAAAGCCTTATTCATTGGTTTTACAGTTGGATGGCATATTTATAAAGGTGCTATTTTGATCCTCCCCAATCCTCCAGCCTACCCCCCAGTCATAGGATCATAGGTTTTGAGCTGTAGGGAACATTAAATGTCATTAAGTCCAACCTCATTTTATAGATGATAAAACTGAAGCCTCAAATATTGGCTTAGCCACTTACCTAAGGTTATACACATAGTAAATGGCAGAGCTAAGATTTGAACCCAAGTCACTTACTCCAAATTCATCATCATTTTCTACTAAATGAAGATACTTATTGTGATTAATTCCTGGGAAAAACATGTGCATCAATCTTGACAGACTCCAGTAATGAGCCAAATCTAATCAGATCAAATATAGTAATTCCCTGTAAGAGGACACATTTTCCACATGTGTGTAGAGAATGAATTATATTACCACCAACTGCCTGTTCACAAATGGTACACAAATCACTGCTTTTTGGGAGACTCTGAAGTGAATCTTTTATATTTTTTGTTGCCTTTAAACTCCTGCCTATGGGATTTATAATTGGTTTCCACCTTTAAGACAAAGTGTTCTCATGTGCTTTATCCCCTCACCCTCTTCCCCTGACCTAGAACCCATCTAGGGTAGCTGGGCAACAGGAAGACTTTCATCACCAAAAGAGGGCACTTTCCCCTCCTGATGCTTGACTGCCCACATGGCTTATATAAGATGGAAATCAACGACTTATTGCTTCTGATGACATGGAAAACAACCACTACCACTGAAGATCTACTAGATTTTATCATTTGCCTTTTTCACTCTTTGTGCTATAATCCCATGACACTGTCTTCTGACCTACTTATATAGCTTAAGAACCCCCATGGTTTTGCTTTTCACCCATTGCTGTACTTTCAGAACTGAACTTTCTTATTCAACTCTCTCCCATAATTAAAGTCTGATTTCTTTGAAAGCAGGAACTCTCTTGATCTTTTCTGTTTATATTCTCATTGCTTAGCAAAATCCTGGCAAATTGGAAATGCTTAATAATTTTTTTTCATTCATTCA
Source organism: Sarcophilus harrisii (assembly GCF_902635505.1). Classification (NCBI taxonomy): domain Eukaryota; kingdom Metazoa; phylum Chordata; class Mammalia; order Dasyuromorphia; family Dasyuridae; genus Sarcophilus; species Sarcophilus harrisii. The sequence goes on from NC_045427.1 coordinate 254,559,044, forward strand.
GAAATGTGTTCATCAGCCAAGCCACCTTCATCTGTAGCCCCCAATTAAGTATTTTTTGCTATTTCATAATTATTCCTTATACCTAATATGGTATACTGTTTCCCTTTTCTCTACCAAACTAGTTCCTCCTCTTTCAGCCTTAGGAATCCTTTCTAATATAGCTCTTTCTTATTTAAGGCATTCTATTGAGTGTCACCAGCTTTTTGAGAATATTGAGTTCCCTGCCAAAGGATGTCTTCAGGTAGAAGCTGAACAACCACTTTTCAAGAATGATGCTGAACTTGGAGAACCTGGCTTCCTTTTCTCTATGGCTTTTTCCTCTCTTCAATATACCAACTCTTTCATAGAATAAGCACTTCCACACAAAACTCTCTGAAATTACAGTCTTTGTGTAAGCTATTTAAAAAGCATTTTCAACTTAAAAATTGATTTATAATTGCCTTTATATCAGCCATTTGCAAGTTGCATTTTGAGTATAGACAAATTCATTTTTAGGCTTCTTCACTATTTCATACATGTGGATGTGACCCTTGGGAAAAATCAGTGGAGATCTGCACTAATGCAATTCATTTAAGACATCTCTGAGTGGACTCACTCAGCTGTCCTTGCCTATCATACTACCCATGAGTCAGAAGGGAAGAAACCCCCAAATATGATACTGGAATCTAAGTAACCTTTGGAATTCAATTGCCCCCAAAGTATCTGTTACTGTGAAGTATCTCAGGCTTGCAATTTCATCCCTTTTCTGCTGGCAAACATAAGCCGAAGAGATGTCAGATCTCTAGGATCACAGATTTAAAGCTAGATGATCTAGTCCAACCCCAGTCCAACCCCATCATTTTACAGATAAAGAAACTGAGGCCAAGGGACTTACCCAAAGTCACTGCAGGGGGGGGGCAGAATTTGAACATGGATCCTCTGACTCCAATTATCTCATTTTTTTTAATGTTTAAAAACAGGATGGGAAGTAATGATTTTAATTATATTGAGTAACACTGACATCAGAGGATTGATAATTAAATATATATATATAGTTTTCTTTTCCTCAGTAGGCAGATGATTATGATGGAGAGTGTGGATGGAGGGGGGGAGAATTGAATAGCTTATGAGATGCAGTTGCTATATCCATTGTTTTTTGTGTGACTGATTTTTTGTGTTACAATCCTGGAAAAGGTCAATGTACATAAATAGGGGTGGAAGTGGGGAGAAGAGTTTTTAGAAATGACTGTAATGTTTAAAACAAACAAAATATATCAATTAAACTTTTTTAAGGTAATGATAATATCTCTTCCATTAATCCAGGCAGCTTTTTTTACTCATTGTGCAAAAGAATTGCAGGTCACTACATCTAGCATCAATAATGTGTAGCAAAGAAGATGTTTGTGCTCATTATCAACTCCACTTGACAGGTGAGAAAGCAGAGATCTAGAGTCTGACTGAGTAAAAGCACCTTATGGCCTAAATCAAATTCCTTGGCCAAAGCCCAGCTTTCATGGCAAACTACTATTCAGCTGTGATATAACAAATGAGAACATAAAAGAAACAATTTATATGCTACCCAACAATGCCACACAATACATTTTAATCTCTTAAACACCCTTTAAAAGCTCTGTCACAGCTTGTGGCTGAGTTTTATCATTTAATCCTTTGTGACTGGACAAGGTATCATTCCTCTAAGAGCTACTAGGGAAAAACACAAAGGCACAATCCTGACCCTGAACAGTATCGTGACAGCAGCAACTTATCAAAAAACTACAAAGAGCTGAAAACAGTCTATAGTTCTCTGTTTTCTCTTTCTTTTTTTAGTTTAGGTCTTTGCTTTATTAGATGTTGAAGACCTTTATAAACTGAACAGAGTTTATAGTTTATCCTAGGCTCAATAGGGAATTACTAGAGAGCACCAACTAGCAGAGTAACTTGGTAGGTAGGCAATGAAAAAGAGAGGGAAGAGATTTGAGGCAATGGAACCAATTAGGAGGCTAGCTCAATAGTCTAAGCAAAAGATGATAAGGGCCTAACTCTAAGATGATGGCTACATGGATAGAGAAAAGGAGATACCTATAAGAAGTTTTGTGGAGATGAAAATAGCAAGAGCTGACAACTGACTGAATATGTGGAGTGAGTAGGAGTGTGGAGATGAGAATTATACCAAGGTTATAAAACTGAATATGTAGAAAGATGGTCGTGCCCTCCATAGGGACAGAAAAAAGTTGGTTAGTTTTGCTGAATTGTTTTTTCCTCTTTTAAAAAATATTTCCTTATAAGGTATTAATTACTTTTTAGAAAAAGCAAAAGGAAAGAGATATACTACGAAATGTAGGTGGTATATATAACAAAAGATAGAGCAAAATTTTACTCTGAAAAATTATTGAGAAGAGGAATAGTTTTGGAGAGAATGATAATGAGGTCCATTTGGGGTATGTTGAATTTGAGATGTCTGTGGAATATCTAATTTGAAATGCCCAATTGAAAGTTTATTATATACAACTCAAAGTCAAGAAAGAGAGTAGGACTAGATACAGAAAGATATATGCATAGAAATAATATCAAACTGATGGGATCATCTAGTGAGAAAATGAACAGAGAAGAGATTTGAATTCAGGTTTCCCTGACTCCAGACACAGTGCTAAATCCACTATACCACCTACCTGCCTATAATATGATGACCTTCCCTCACCCACAAAAAATTTAAAAAATGCCCTTCCCTTTTGTTATTAGACAGGTTGGAAACAATGAATGTAGTATGTTGTGTGTACGTTACTAAGTAGCTGAAGTATGTTAGTCATACTGAATTCTTTTTTCCCCACCTTTTTAATAGTATTTTATTTTTCCAAATTCATACAAAGATAGTTTTTAACATTCAACTTTGCAAAATCTTGTGCTTCAAATTTTTCTCCCTCCCTCCCTACTCTCCAAGACAGCAAATAATCTGATACAGGTTAAACGTGAAATTCTTCTAAACATATTTCCATATCTGTCATGCTGCATAAGAAAAATCAGATAAAAAAACACAAGAAAGGGAAAAAAAGCAAACAAACAACAACAATATAAAAATATATAAATACACAAACATAAATAAATAAAAACACAATATAAAAATATCATGTTTTGTTCTACATTCAGAATTCATTGCTCTCTTTCTGTATGTGAATGACACTTTCTATCATAAGTCTATTGAAATTGCCTTGAATCACCTCTTTGTTGGAAAGAGCAAAGTCCATCACAGTTGATAATCACATAATCTTGTTATGGTGTACAGCATTCTCTTGATTCTCCTTATGTCACTTAGCATCAACTCATGTAAGTTTCTCCAGACTTCTCTGAAATCAGCCTGCTTATCATTTCTTATAAAACAATAATATTCCATTCCATTCATATACCATAACTTATTTAGCCATTCCCCAACTGATGAACATCCACTCAATCTGAACTGGTTGATATATATATATGAATCTTTGCTACAAAGGACAGCTAACTGGTTAAAGGAGAAAAGAGGGTGTATTCATTAGTGAATGTGACAAAAACAAAAGGTATTAACAAAATGTTTTTAAGAAAAAAGAGAAAATAAGAATTTTTATTTGGAAAGTAAAGATTAAAATTCCTTAACTTTCTACATTGTCTCCAACCTATTTTTCCTACTCAAAAATGATCTGTGATTTCAATGAGTTTCTTCCAATGATGCAATTCAAAACCTATCCATACTACCCATCCTGTGCCCTTCTTTTCCATGTATTCCCATAAATATACCACATAGAGTTTGTCCAACATGCTTTTTCTTGCTTTTTTTCATTTTGAGAAATGAGCACTGACTCTCTACTTTGTATCCCCATTCTTGTTACATGGCCAGCCCATCTTCTAATTATACAGTTCTTTGATATCTTTTACTCCTTTTCTTTTATGGAGTCCCTCCTTGAGTTATATGTCGTAGCTTCTTCATAGTTACTATATGATCCCATTCTCTGCATGGTATGCAGTTGAAATTTTTTGAAGGTAGTTGTGTCTATGACTTTTGTCAATTTAGCAGCATTGGTAGAGTGTTCTGCCTCCCATCAATCCCTGATATGACTCCTCTACTCCAGTCAGATTGAAGTATTTTTTGTCCCTTGGTATGTATATTCTTGCCTCTGTACTTTTCTTTGCATAAACTCAAGATGCTTTCTACCATCCATACTCTGGTTAACTAAATTGTGTCCATCTTTCAAGGGTCATATCAAGTTTCCTTTTTCTCCAACAACACTTTATTAGGAAAGGATAAATCCACCAACAGAGAAATGAATTCTCTATTTTCTGAATTTCTCTAGAATATTCATTTATACCACTCATCTTGAACTTACATACTTCCTTACATTATATAATCAAACTGTTTAAATTCTTTGAGGACAAGGAATATATCTCATACTTCTTGGTTGCCTTAGCACCTAATACAGTGTATTTCATGTTGCAGTTCCTTCATAATTACTTGGATTTCTCAACTTGAGAAACTAACCCTTATTTCATCTTTTTGTTTAGGAAAGACATGCAACTAAAAGACTGGAATCCATCAGCAGACTCAATTCAATCCAATTAATATTTCTTATGCACTTATTATATATAAGATAAGAGGCAGGATGGCATGGTGGATATATAGGGTTGGCTTTGAACCCAAGGCTTGAGTTCATATTGTCTCTCAGACACAAACTAGCCATGTGGCCATGGGCAAAGCATCTAATTCTCTAGGTATTTCAGGCACAATAGTCTAAAATTGTAAATTATAGAAAAGTTGGTGATTTGTCCTGATATGATAGTTATTTTCCACACCAACTTCTCACTCCCCTCCCAAAGAAATAAGATTTTTTAAAAGGTTAAGGTATTCTGATAAGCATTGGGAAACAAAGATCAAATGGAAGTAGCCCCTGCCTTCAAGGGACTGTACTGGAATAGATCTCAAAGCATTTCCTGAGGGATCTTTAAGCAGGTTGTCTCACTCTCCGCATTTTGCTAAAATCCTCATCAGGAAGAGTAACTGAACCTGCAGTAGTAGCACCTAGTACCCCACACTGATTAAAGACTTCACTGTCAGCTTCCCTCCTCTAGCCAAGGATTTGAAGATTTCCTTTTGTTTGAAGGAAAATTAAAAGTAGCTCTTTCCCATCAAAAATCTGGGGCTACTACTCTAGAAATTTGCCGCAGAAAAGGGTCATAGTGTTATGCCAAAGTTCCCTTTTAATGGGGTGACCAGTTCCTCCAATTGTCCTATTTCATAATTCTGCCTTAGGTTATAACCGTCCCCTCTTAATGTTTGAGATAAAGGTTTTATAGACATTCCTTAATTTTGACAAGATAAAGGTTTATCCATTATATTATCATCATTTTAGCCTAGAATGGAAAATGACTTAAAGTGTAACTAACATATGATTTCACTCTAAAATAATTGATTCTCTAGGATCATTTTGTTACATCCCATTTATTATTTATATTAAAGTGAACCTTTTCAGGTTTGTACATGTTTGGTCTTCAAGGTCCTAAATTCAATTTAGATATTGTAACTTTCCACTGAAATTCATGATATGCATTAATGTTGTGAAAATGAAATATTGTAGTATTACCAGTTTCAAGGCTCCCTAATATATAAATGAATTCTCACATCTTTTAATCCCACCCCATCCATCAAAATATCAACAACAAGCAATATAAGTTGCAAGTCCCGGTCTTGTTTATTTATAAAGCAATAAATATTAGAAGCACAAATAAATTGCACATGTGTGTAAACAAACTGTACAATGACTGAAGAGAGTTCAGGTAGGGTGGTATGGAAGACTTCAAGAAGCATAACACTGTCATCCTGAGTGGGAGGTAAACGGAGGAAGAAGGCACTTTAGAAGCATTTGCGGTGGACAATGGATGGGCCAGCCTCATCATACTCTTGTTTGCTAATCCACATTTGTTGGAATGTGGACAGGGAAGCCAGGATGGAACCTCCAATCCAGACAGAGTATTTGCGCTCAGGGGGAGCAATGATCTGCAGAAAGAAAAGCAAGACTTTTCCAATCAGCATTCAAGTTCTGAGTGACTTGGATGAAAAGAAATCAATAGAAAAAAATGCAGCTCATCTGTGCTGGGGTGTCTAAATTTTCCCAAAGCTTATCAAAAGTATTCTACTCTTTTGTGGCCTTCCTTCTATTTCCATTTGGATAGCCTCAAATATTTCCATTATGAAAGATTCTTCAGAATAAGAAATGCCCTCCCTTCTAGGGCTATGCTAACAGCATGGTGCAGAGGCAAGGATGATGGATTTTATATCAGAGTAGGATTCAAATATTTGTTCCATCTTTACCCAAGTGATCTTGTGTAAATTCCTTAAGCTTTCTGAGGCTGTCTCCTCATATGTAAATGAAGAGGTTGGATTAAATGTTCTCTGAGGTCCCTTTTTATTCATATGTAATTATGTCTTTGGCAACAAACTAAGGGCAAAGGAAAAAGGCGAAAGTATCCTGGTAAATGTTTAACAAACAGATCTCTGGGAGTGGAGGGGAAGGGGAGAACCATATGTATGCACAGCACACTTCTACATTTAATTTGCATTAACATTTTCTCCATCATTTTCTAAAGTCTAGACATTCAATAATCAATTTCTGATTTGGACTGGCATTTGTCAATTTCTGAGGTGTAAATGAAAATTTTACAACTGATTCTTGCCAGCAAGCATGAATTGTCTCCAATACACCCCTGGACTTAAGGGTAGATCAAAGAACTACTCTTAAGCACAAGGACAACAAAGGCACAAAGGCAAAGTGTGTCCCAGGAGCTATTTTGAGATCTACCTCATATAAAAGCATTTTAAATCACATGTCCTAGGAATGGGGATTAGGTACTAGAAATAGAGATAGCTAAGTGTCTAGCACTGATAAGATAAATGTAGAAAGAGCTTCAGAACACAATCCTTTCAAGGTTTCAGGACCACTCATGTTGTCTTAGGCAAAAAAAAAAAGCCCTTTACCTTAATCTTCATGGTGCTGGGAGCCAGAGCAGTGATTTCCTTCTGCATACGGTCAGCAATACCAGGGTACATGGTAGTGCCTCCAGACAAGACATTGTTAGCATACAGGTCCTTACGGATGTCAATGTCACATTTCATGATGCTGTTGTAAGTGGTCTCATGGATGCCAGCAGATTCCATACCTAGGGACACATGGTGGGGAATTAAAAAGAGTGAGCTCAGGCAAACAGAGGGAAGAACAGAATGATACATCTAAGTAAGATGTCAACATTTGTCTCCGCAACATATGCTCCCCTATAAAATATAATCCATGCGTTGGTTGAACAGGTGTTTCCTAAAAGGGCTGACAGTTAATCCACAGCATACTGCCGGTAATGGACAACTGCATTTCTCATCCATTTGCTGTATGTCAGCAGTTATTAAGAATGGGGGCAAAAACATTCATTTAAGATAACAAAGTGGTGATTACCAAATTAGCACTACTAGATAATGAATCTAAAAACTTGACACTAAAATGATTTCTTAAGAAAAGATTTCCAATGATGCATAATTCTAACTAACTTGGCAGGGAATATCTGAGAATTCACAGGAATAACTCAGTTTCCTCTCCTTAGTCAACCCTTTAAGTGAGACAAAGCAATATTCATGGTATTACCTTGACTCATCCTTCATTCAGAGTGAAATCTATGTCATGTTAATCATGTTACCCAGGCAAAACATTCACTTTTACAATAATTAGTTAGTGGAATTGACAGATGAGATTTATAGCATTCAAAGAAAGGCACTGTACTTATAGCCCAGGTGGGACCCATAATAATTTTAAACAGAAAATGGAATTAAAGAGCTGAGAGAGACCTTAGAGATCATCTAATTCAGGTTTTCTCAAATTGTAATCCAAAGAATCATAAAGCTCCCCATGGGGATGGTGGTTGTGTTTAAATCAAACTTTATGTTGTTTGATACCAGGCATTAAAAATAATAATTTTAGAGGATTTCACTACATGGTTTCTACTAAAGTTTGTTTAATTGAAGGGCTCTTGCACTACAAATATTAAGAACTATTAATTCTATCATAGAACCTTAGTTCTACAGGAACCTCAGAGGCTGTCTGGTCTAACCGCATTCACCTTGCAGATAAGGAAACTATTCTATAGTCTCATTTCTCCAGCAAAGAAGTCAAAATTGCCCAAGTTCATGGCAGACTAGACAAGAGTTTAAGTCTATTGATATCCCATGAGTCTACTGCTCATCACATTACCTTGTGACTATGTGAAAAAAAAAATTATTCATTTAACTCATTTCTTCCATAACTCACCAATGAAGGAAGGTTGGAACAGAGTCTCGGGACAGCGGAAACGTTCATTGCCAATGGTGATGACCTGACCATCAGGCAACTCATAACTCTTTTCCAGGGAGGAGGAAGAAGCTGCTGTAGCCATTTCATTCTCAAAATCCAGAGCAACATAGCACAGTTTCTCCTTGATATCACGGACAATTTCACGTTCAGCTATGAAAATAAAGGAGAGTCAGTCAGGTTTGGAAGTGCATCCATTATTGAGTGGAAAATAAGTGCTTTAGAGAAGGGAAATAACAGACCTCTCCATTAATAAGTCCCTATGTACAAATTCAGAGGAAAAGAGTCAGTTCAGCTTACCAGTAGTTACAAAGGAGTATCCACGCTCAGTGAGGATCTTCATGAGGTAGTCAGTGAGATCCCTACCAGCCAGATCCAGACGCATGATGGCATGTGGCAGAGCATAGCCCTCATAGATGGGGACATTGTGAGTGACACCATCACCAGAGTCGAGAACAATTCCTGTAAGAAGGAAACAACAAGGATAAGATGAATCTCTAAGGGCGGCAAAACTTTTTAGTCATAACAGACTCAGGAGAGAAAAGCTTGCTTCCAATCTTGGCTGCTGACAGATACCAGAGCTGGGCACTGGCCCAGGAAAGAACAGATCTCTCCTACAGTAGAGAATACATTTCCATGTAATGGATGCTAAATCTGAAGCCAATCAGTCACAGCTCAAACTTTTAAATAATGAAGTAGAAAAAATTGACTGCAGCACACTTGCAAATGACCACATCTTACCATCCACACTCCAATTACTAAAAGATTATAGTATCCTAATTTTTGTATGTTTGTCTTATTTCATTAGTGCACAAAGATTATGTACACTTTAGGCAGGAAAGACAAGAAAAAACTACTTACTGGTATTTTACTCTTTCTACTCAATCATGGATTTTATGAATTAAACTATAAAAATGAATTTATTAATTCATATTTTGAAAATAAGGAAAATTTATTTCTAGAGTTTGCATGGTATGAGCAAATGTAAAATCACTCTATTCCAGTTTGCAACATGTTGCATGTTCTTGTCTCTGATGTGATGTGCCTTTGAAACAACAGGAGAATTTTTAAAATTCTTAGCATACTTAAGAGTTCAATTGTTCAACAAACTCCTGCTGTTATTAGTATCTTATTCTCCAAGAATCATCTTCAGGTATACTCTCATTAGTCCTATTAATATTCCAGGAAGATAGATTAGTCAATCCATCAACAAGCATTCAAGCACCTACTATGGGATGAATATTAGGAAAGGGGATCATTTCCTTATTAGATGTGGGAAATCACAAAAGGAAAACTAATTAAATTGCCTTGTGTTGCAGATGTTTCCAAATCCTCATAAAAGCTCTATTCACTAACTTAAATTGTCTCCTCAGTAAGGACAGAATATCTTTCATACCTGTGGTACGACCAGAAGCATACAATGACAGCACGGCTTGGATGGCCACATACATGGCAGGGACATTGAAGGTCTCAAACATGATCTGAGTCATCTTCTCCCGGTTGGCCTTGGGATTCAAGGGGGCCTCAGTGAGCAGAGTGGGGTGCTCCTCAGGGGCCACACGAAGTTCATTGTAGAAGGTGTGGTGCCAGATCTTTTCCATGTCATCCCAGTTGGTGATAATGCCATGTTCAATGGGGTACTTTAGGGTCAGGATACCTCTCTTGCTCTGAGCTTCATCACCTACATAGGAATCCTTCTGACCCATACCCACCATAACACCCTGTAGAGAGGAGACAAAAGATAGAGAAACATTGATCAGTAGCATTTCTAGCCAAGACACAAAGGAGATAAAATAGTTTGTTGTGGAAAGAGTTCTGGACTTAAAGTCAGAAGACTGGATTTGTATCTTAGTTCTACATTTTACTGGCCTTTTGAATATAAAGCACCTAACCTCTCTAAACCTCAACCTGATCATCTGTAAAATGAAGATAATAATACCTTCCCTATCGATCTAATTGGCATATTTTTAGAAAAACATTTTATAAACTATAAAGTATCACATAAAGGCAAACCATTATTAATAATAATACAATATTATTACATAGAATGTATGCATATATGTGCATACATATGTATATATATGTAATACTAAATAATTGCAGGACTTATTTTCCTCATTACATGGATGGATGAGGAAAAAAAACTGTAGAAAATCTATTTCATTGAAAAACATAATAGGGAAGGAACCTCAGCTATCACATAATAATAGATAGCATTTATTTAGCACTTTAAGGTTTGCAAAGTAGTTTAAAAATGTTATCTCATCCTCACAAAAACTCTAGGAGATAGATGCTATTATTATCTTCATTTTACAGAAGAGTATACTGAAATAAAGACATTTATCCAAGGTCACATGATTAATAAATTCAGGCAGGATTTTAATTTAAGTCTATCCTGATTCCATGCCCAGAGTTCTGCCCACTACTCCACCTAGATGCTACTAGGATATTTCTCATTTTGCAAATGAGGAAATTGATATCAAGTGAAGTGACTTGTCCAGGTTCAGTTTATGTGACTGAAGTGACTTGTCCAAGATCCTATAGAAAATAAAAGCATAACTGTCATTCAAACTAAAGTATGTTGCTTAAAAAAAAAAAAGATGCTAATTCAAATGAATATGTGTGTGTGTGTGTGTGTGTGTGTGTGTGTGTGAGTGTGTGTCTATGTGTATACATATATATGGGGATGAAAAATTTCATGAATGACACCTAAAGGGAAAGTTTTAGAATTCCCAGAGGGAATAAAAAATTATGAAGAGTTAAGTTATTATCACCCTGTTAGTGAAATTTAGTCTCCACAGAACCAATATAGCATTCATGTGTTATAAGGAGTTCTAACTAGACCAGCTTGGCAGCCTTGCCTGGCTGGCATGTTTCAGACACTCAGAGGGTGACATTTCTTGTAGTAAACAAGGTGGTATATTACTAGCACCATTCTCAGTTGCTAATTCAATTATCCCTGGATTTTTAAGAAGCAATAGTAAGGAATATGAGATTATAACTGAGAGCTAATAAATTGTCTTGAAGGAAGAAGGAAAATGGGGTAAGGGCTAAAAGGAATTTTATTTTTGTAGATTCTGGTAAGAGACAGAAAAAGATAGAAGAGAAAATAATTTGTATGGGATATGGAAAAGAAGAAGATACACTTTTGGTAGAATTGAAGGCAGAATTGAAAGAGTGGCTAATGGATTAATACCTAGAAAATGGACCTTCTTCCTGGTATGTATCTATAAGAAGAGCCAAAGGAAGGATATAAGTTTACTGGTAAGATTTCAGTGAGGCTGAAATTTTTGTTTTGTTGGTATTGGTTTTAGTTTTTAAGTTTTTGCTTCCTTGGCCTTGGAACAGATTAAGCTGTCAAAGTTGGGTTGCTACCAAGGGTCAAAAGTCAGATTTCAAAGTAAGAAGAAAGATACAGTGGAAAGAGCTCTGGACCTGAAGTCATGAACTCAGTGCCTCTGACCTTAGCTGTGTGACCACAGGAAGCCTCTGAACCTCAATTTTTCTCAAGCTATAAAATAACAAGAGTATGTACTTTCAAGGGTTAAAATAATATACTGAATGTAAAACATTTTTCAAACCTTCAAATGCTTATAATAGCTGAAAGGGATTCTCTGAGGCTCTCTAGCCCAACTTTCTCATTTAACAGATCTGGAAACTGAGGCTAAGAGAAGCTAAAATGACTTGCCCAGATTCACATAAGTAAAAAGGGGAAGACCTAAGGATTTGAACCCCAAACCTCTAACTCCATAGCTAATACAAATGTCCAACGATTTTGTTATTGTCCTGGTTTTTGCTGTTCCTCCTTCATTCTCGAAGAGGACAGATGACATCATGAGGGTGATGTCATTATTATTAAAGATTTCATGGGATGGGGTTGGGAAGGGTTTGAGTAAGGGATGAGTAATGGGAGATCAGAAGAGTCGTGGGGGAGGGGGAAAGAGCTGCTGGTGGAGTAGAGGCTCCTCCAGGCTCTAGGTCTGTGTTAGGGAGGAGCGCAAAGGTTACCTGGTGGCGTGGGCGGCCCACGATGGAGGGGAAAACAGCGCGGGGAGCATCATCTCCTGCAAAGCCTGCTTTCACCAGCCCAGAGCCATTGTCGCAAACCAGAGCGGTGGTCTCCTCGTCGTCACACATTTTGTTGAGGTCTCAGAGAGTTCTGTAAGTGAAGGAAAGAGGAGGGAAGGTCATGCTTCAGAAAGTGAGAGGGGAGTTGTTTGGAGAGGTGCGGTGTAGACATCCGCAAAGGAGCTTCGTGAAAGGGGCGAGATATCAGGGACTCAGATCGGAGGGAACAAAAAACAACACTATTTCATTGAGGGGGAATGAGAGAAAGGGGAGACGATAAGAAAGCAAGAAGAGAGGAAGAAAGAGCAAAGGACTGAAAAGAAATCATTGGTTGGTGCTCAAGAAGACAGTCACTCTTCCCTTCCATGGGGGTAACAAAAAGTTGTTAGAGACCGATGCAACTGCACTGAGCATCCCCCACCCCTTCACTCCCTGGCAAATATCCTCAGTTCACTATTCCCATCTCTTGCTTCTGGATTAGTTGATGTATGGTCCTGATGTATTTCCCCTATTGGAAAAGAGCGTCTGACTCGAACCCATAGAGAGGCTGGGTCTCAGAGTTAACATCACGCAAGACTCCAATCTGGGCGCTAGAAAATTTGCTCTTCTCCATCCGGGAAGCTGTAAAGTTGGCCCCACAGTCGCCAATGGTCCTCTAATCCTGGTCTAGAATGGAAAACTGAGTTACTTGCCAGACCCCTACTCCCACTCAAGCTAAGAGATGGCTGGGGAGGAGGGGAGGGTCATCTCCACAAGAAAAGACAAAAGAAATTGAGAACTGCCCTCTGTCCGTTCCCTGTTTTACCTCCAACATCGCCCAATTGGGAGGACCAAATAACAAAGAAAAGTTGTTACAAGATTCAAAAAAAAAATTTTTTTTTTTAAATCGGGAGGGTAGCAATGGGAAGAGACAGAAGAAAAAGAGAAGAGAAAATAAAGAAAGAAAGAACGAAAAGAAAAGAAGTAACCAAACGGCGCTAGAAAATCCAGCGTGCTGGTCCTCCTGCTCTGTTCCCCTTCCCTCCCCAATCCTCTGTCCTGAGTCTGGTCCTACTTGGCTGGAAAGAGAAGCATGGATGGGAAGCTTCGCCAGGTTCTGCGCTGACTCACCAGTTCAGCACCCGCAACTCAGGATCCCCGGCAGGCAGACGCTTGGTGTCTGCAGCACAGCAGCCGCGCCGCTTTATACTGCCTTGATGGACGGTGTCAGTTGGGGCTGAGTGGGGCAGGGGGTGGGGGGACCTAGGCTTGCCACCTTGCCCTTATTTGGTCGCCTTCACACCATTAGGGAGCGCTGAGTCCATTCATGGAGCCAAGAGAAGGGGAGAGACACACAGAACAGAGGGCCCCCAGACCATGTAAGGTAGGGGAGGGGGACGGCCAAGGGGATAGCCAAATAGGGATTTCAGAGAGGGATGGGAGATTGGGGGGAGAAGAGGGGGAGGGAAGGTCACACATACCCAATTCCTGGGGGATCAGACTAGGGCAAAGGAGAAAGGTTTCTCGTTGAACTTGGTTTGACTCTACAGGATCATAGATTTAAAGATGGAACGGACTTTAGAAGGTTTCTAGTCCAACATCTTTTTTACAGATGAGGAAACTAAGGTCCAGAGAGGTAAAATAACAATCAAGGTTACAGTGGTGGAGCTAGGATATTATGGAAAGATCTCTGGCTCCAAACTTGGCACTAGTTCCACCCTGCCATTGCAAATTTTCAGTCATACCTATGTAGCAGGGATAAGACCAATATGTTAAACAAAGAAGATAAAAGGAAGTCTGGCATGAGGCCCTCTCCTAGGGGAACCTGGAAGCTGAGCCAAGTATGAAGAAGGTAGCAGCATCCTTCTAGTGTCCTTGGACAAGGAACGAGAAAACGTGCAGCTTTCATGAGCATTATAACCTGACACAATAAGATCATCAAAAACCTGTATTTTGTGGGACAGGTAGATGGCGCAGTGGATAGAGCATTGGTCCTGAAGTCAGAAGGATCTGAGTTCCAAAACTCATCTTCATGGCAAAAGCAACTGGGTCTCTGGAGCTAAATAGCTATCTTGGTAGTGTCACTATATGACCTACTGAGTTAAGATAGGAAAGTAGAGATGACTTCTTCATGGTAAACAAAAGCTTTTATTAAAAATCAAATATCTCAGCAGCTTGATGCCTCTTATTGTACCCTATTACTTTGAAGTCCCTGTACTCATAAGTGGATGAGAGATAGAAGAACGAGGAGTAGTGATTGCAGGACAGAGAAAATTTTTGTCTTGATTAAGGAAGAGAAGCTATTATATTCCCACCTACAATTAAATGACTAGTTGATTCTTATGCCTATGCCATATGTGAACTAGATAGACTGTATTTTTGTGATTCCAGAGTCCTGGAAAGAGCCATCCCCTTACCTCCCCCCTGCCCTTGGAAATATCTTCTCCACCTGTTCCTTGATGATTGCTATATATCTTTTAAAAGGACACAAAACCTTTCATTTCACAATTAGAGATTTCTTTAAAATGCAAGTACCTTTTGGGAAATGCAGCACATTAACTTTAACTTACACAAAAGAAGGTTGATAGATTAGATCCCTTCTTGCCCAGAAGTTTCAGTGGAGATTTCAGGGAGAGAGATTTTGAGTAAAAAAGAATGTGAAAAACTAAGTAAAGATCAACATCATTTGTAATTTTTGTCCAGCACTAAATCCCTTGCATCTATAAATCTTTAAGGGAGTTGTATTTTGTTGTTGTTTTTATGTTTATAGGTATTTTTCCTCTAGTGCATAGCAGTTAAAAATAGAAGAGCAGGCAGGCATCCCTCTAGATTGGGTTTGGGATGGTATGCTGAGGAGGCATTTAGTTAAAGATATGGGTCCTCACTGAAAATATCTAAGGCCTGCCCCTTTTCTCCTCAACCATGTTTGGGTTGGTCTATATGAGAAACAGATAAGTGGTTTGAGCTTGGTTTCCTTTCCTGGAAAAGACACCGAATGCTCACCTGTTTGCATTCATATTATACACAATAAATGTCATACAGATTGTCCCAGAAGTCTTCAATAAGAATTCTGGGACACCCTATATATGAAGAAGGAGAAGCACTCATAAAAGATGGATTCTGCTTAATTATTTATATAATCATTTATATAAGTATACATGAAGAGAGGCTGTAATGATGGTCACTCTTGGTTTCTATCAATTGTTCTTCCTTTTGTAGAATTAGGACCATTGTCCAATTGCTTTAAGATTTAGTGAAGCTACAATTTGTCCACTTGCTTGGAATAATGATAAAGCCTGTTCCCTACTCCCATGATTCCCATTTACAAAGTACTCTTAAGAAATTCCCCATTGAAATAAATAACATGGGTGAATATGACGGCCTCTAGAGGCCCAAAGGAAACCTGTTTTACTGTCATTTGATCTTGTTCTAGAGTCAGTGAACGTAGAACCTCTACCCAAGGAAAGGCTAAAATTAGAACAGGCCCAGGAAGTACTGTAGAAGACCACTGGGAGGTACTGAATAGATTATAGGACCATATTTAGAACTAACACTGCCTTATTTACTTATAGCTGTGCCCTCCGTGCTCAGCACAACAACTGGTATATTAGTAAGTTCTTTATATAGTTCAGCTACCTCACTTAACAAATGAGGAAACCAAGGCCTCGAAAGGTTCAAACTTGGGCAATTTGCCAAGATTAAATAATTAGTAAGTGGCAAAACTAAGATTTTAACCTAGGTGTTTTGACTCCAAATCCAGTATTCTACGGGTATCAGAGACCTTTCAGATGATCCAAACCTGGGCCAGACCATCTGGAACAGAACAGAGTTTTGCTTTCTTTGGGTCTCCCCATACTTCTGTGAATAAGTGAATGGAATGTTATTTATCTCAACTTATACAGAAATTTATTGAATGCTGCCTGTATTGATCTATGTTAGATTTAACTAGTCTCATTTTCCAGATCTATCAGAACCTTCTTCTATGACTGCAAAAGACAGAGACTCTACATTCAGAGCCCCCAGGAGACTACAGTGCTGAAATCAGACCCTTTGCAGTGATGTGGTGAACATCCCAGGGTATAGAGCTAAAATAATAGAAAGAGTCAATGTTTCTAGAGATCCCTAATTTTTATTCCTTGATTAGAAGATATCCACAGCAACTATAATCAAATAATATATATTGATTTGCAAAGTGCCTTAAATGTATTATCTTATTTGATCCTCACAATAGCTCTATAAAGTAGGTGCTATTACTATCCCCATTTAACAGTTGAGGAAGCTGAGACTAAGTTCATAGACTTGAGATAGAATTTGAAATTAGGGCTTCCTGACTTCAAGTCCAATACTTTCTCAACTATAGTCCCAATAAAGAGGACTCAGCCCCTTCTAGGGCTGATAGATTAACAGTCACTTATCTCAGCTGTTCCTGCTTTCAGAGGTGCCACAGTATTTACATAGAAGCTGGTAACTGATAGCCCTGATGGAATTCCTCTCCAATCACACTCTCTCAGTCACATCCTGCATTCCCCTGACTGAAAAGGAGAAAGACTCCTGGGTCCAGATTTGTAGGAGAAGGGAAGGGGGAGCCAGCCCTCCTGAACAGAGACAGCTGATGTCCCACACACATGTTTCTTTTTATTTCCTTCAACTGGCATGTACCCACTCACCAGTGCCCTCTGGCTGGAGCTGGCTTTTCACTTTAATTGAAAGAACAAAGTGTGTGTGGGAGTAGGGGAAGGTGAAGGGGAGGGGGTCACATCATGTAGCTCAAGACTCAATACCAAGGGACTAACATTCTCTAAATATATTTCTCCATATTTTACATGCAGCCCCCAAAGTGTCTGAATACTAGCGACAACATTCCAACCCCAAATGATCCTTTTCCCAGATACACATTCTTGTGGTCACTGTCATTTGACATGTTAGGGCCAACTGCAATCAATTATTTACTATGACTCAGAAAAAAGGGGCTTGTGAGGTGGGATAGAGAGATTTTCAAGATATCAAAGTAAGTTGAGTCCAATTTCATTTACCATCTGGCTACATTTTTATTTTTATTTACCCTCCACCATCCCCTCCATGCACACACACACACACACACACACACACACACATACACACACTTATTTGAGTCAGAGTTAACACAGAGGGATTTCTAGGTAGAGTCCTAACTCCTTAAAAGGAGCTTGTCTTTTAGGAATGTTTCAAGAGCTAAAAAGCTCACAGGTCTGCTCCTTAATTTAGAGGGTTTCCTCTCTAGCTCAGGCTTGATTGGCTACCATGCTGGCAATCATTTTATGTATGGAGTTTTATTCTCCGAGGGTATTAACAGCAATCCTGCCTTTTTTGGACATCCCAAGTTTGATGTTAACCTGCCCAAGTTTCTAACACATTATTTACAATGAACAGAAGCACTAGAATGGACCAAAGCAATTATTTCTCATGTGAATGAGAACCACCTCGTGAGTTGGGAGTTGGGAGCCTCTGGGCTTTGTGGACACAGATCATCAATCAATTTTTAAGCACCAACTATGTGCCAACCACTGTGCTAAATTCTGGAAATATAAAGAAAGGCCAGAAACACTGAAGAAAGTCAAACATGCAAACAATTGGGTACCAACAACATATATACAGGTTAAATTGGAGATAATGTTAGAAGGAAAGTACTAAAATTGAGAAAGATCAGGGAAGTCTTCATGCAGAGAAAATTGTGACTGTGCAGCAGCCAGAAGATCACTATTTGTTTTTGTTGTTGTTGTTGTTGTTATTGTTGTTATTTTTATTTTTTATAAAAGCTTTTTAGTTTCAAAACATATGCAGCAGCCTTCTAGATCACTATTTGGGTTTTTTGTTGTTGTTATTTTTTTAATAAAGCTTTTTATTTTCAAAATACATGCACGGATAATTTGACAACATTGACCCTTGCAAAACCTTGTGTTTCAGATTTTCTCCTCCTTTCCCCCCACCTTAGATGGCAAGCAATCCAATATATGGTAAACATGTTAAAATATATGTTAAATCCAATATGTATAAACATATTTATACAATTCTCTTGCTTCACAAGAGAAATCAGATCAAAAATAGAAAATAAATGAGTAAGAAAACAAAATGCAAGTGAACAACAACAAAAAAGAGTGAGAATATTATGTTGTTATCCACATTCATTTCCCATAATCTCCCTGGTGGCTCTCTTCATCACAAGATGAACTGGCATCAGTCAGAAGATCACTATTTGGTACTGGAATACAGCCTAAGTATTTATCCTCCCATACCTAGAATGCACCCCCTTCTTCCTTCTGTCTCTCCTTCAAGACTCAGCTCAAACAACACCTTTTACATGAAGCCCTTCCTTTTTCCTCAGTTGCTAGTGCCCTCGTATCAAATCTCCTTGTATCTATTTTGTATATATCTATAGATACCAAATCTAATGTATGTATATGTACTGTCTACCAATAGAATGTCAGCTGCTTGAGGGCAGAGACTGTTAAATTATTGCCTCTCCTTTCTCAGTGCCTAAGGGAATACACAAAAGATATTTAATAATACTTGATCATGATTGATCATAGATTTAGATCTGGAGAGAACCTTAGAGGTTACCTAGTCCAACCTCTTAATTAACAGAGACTCAAAGTGACTAAATGACTTATTAAGGTACAGAAGTGGTATTCAAACACGGGTTGTCAGATGCCAGATCCAGTATTTTTTCTATTATACTATCACACGTATTTATCAGATTTGTAGATAACACAAAGTTTAGTTATGTGGCTAACATACTAGATGACAAAGTCAGGAATCAAAAAGATCTTAACAAATCAGAATATTGAATTTAATGGAATGAAAAGGAATTTAACTAGAATAACAGTCAAACATTATTCTTAGGTTCAAAATGTACTTTGAAATACAAGTTGGGGGAGGCACATTTAAAAGGTAGGTTGTCTAAAAAGATCTGAAGGGCTAAGTACACTGCAAGCTATTACAGTAAAATAACATCAATGACTCTATTTTGCCCTTATCCACCATTTTTTGAAGTTAAGTTTCAGCTTCTTGGTATTCACTTGATTTTGGAGAGTCACAAGATTACTTCCTCTCTCAACTATCACACAACTTAAAAAATGTCACAAAACTATTCCTCTCTCTCTCTCACCTCAGTGTCTTCCAATCCTTTCTACCCATAAGAAACTAGATATCTCAATCCTTATAATCCTATTTTTCCTGTTTTTTACACTCTCCAGAATATATATATATATATATATATATATATATATATATATATATATATATATATATTAACTTTGTAGAAATCTAGTTAGAGTCCTTGGCTACAGAAACTCTTTGAGCTTATTTGTTTCTGCAGTCACATGCTTTGCTAAACAAATCGCTTGTCTATATAAAACTCAGTTTCCTTATTCCACCATAACAGTTATATTTTGCAATAACAAAACTCAGTATGAATTAATATTATTTTATGCTAAACAAAAACATTAATATATTCTCGGGCTACATTAGGGGAGACACAGCTTCCAAGAAGAGGTGATAACCCTATGTACTTTGCCTTGGTCAAACCACATCTGGAGTATTGAATTATACTGAACATATATATATATATACTGAGAATTATATTGAACATTGATAAAGTGGAAGATAAAAGAAATGGTAAAAGGACCTTAAGCCCATGCCATGTAAGGTTTGGTTGAAGGAACTGGGGATGTTTAGCTTAGAGAAAACACAATGGAGGAAGGGAAACACATCAGTCAAAAAACATTAAATACCTCCTATGTGTCAGGAACTGTGTTAAGTGATAGGAATAAAAAAAAAAAAAAAGCAAAAGACAATCCCTATCTTCAAGGACCTTACGATCTATAGGGCTGACACTGAACAGAAAAAAAGTTATCTGTCTTTAAGAAGACAGGGCTATTATATGAAATATTATATGAAAACTCCAAAAGTAGAACCAGGAGAAATAAATAGAAGTTACACAGAGATGCATTTAGACATTGAGAAAGGAAAAACTTCCCTGCAATGGAAGCTAACCAAAAGTAGAACAAACTATCTTGGTAGATACTAAGATAGAATCTCTTCTAGGTAGAATCTCTTTCAATTGTGATTTTCAAACAAAGGTTAGTTGTTGAAGGGAGTCTCTTCCTTTAGGGATGGTTGGGTTAGGTAGCCACAAGATCCCTTCCCATTCTACACATCTGATTCTGTTATTTGTGATTTACTTAGTTGACAATTTCATTTTTTGAAACATAGAGGACAGGATTAAAGGAACTATTACTCTGCATCTAATTCTAAACATGAAGTGCAGGTAGTGTGAACCTTTGGGGAAAAAGTGATTAGTTATCTACAATTTACAACAGTCAAGTAAAAATATATTAGATGCGTTTCATATGTATATATACATATATACATATATCTATATCTATACACACATATACACATATATAAAATATATGTGTATATAGTATGTATGTGTGTGTATATGTATATATATACATATACACAACTTTCAAAAATCTTAGAGAAAAAAATGCAGGCATAGTATTATAACCAGAGACTTTCTGAAAGGAAAGAAGGATAAAGAGAGGTAAGAGGATTTCCAAATCTTGTGAAATTTTGAAGGCATTATCATGAATCCCTTATATCCTTTCAGCCTGTTTCCTCATCTATAATATGGAGATAACACCTGAAGGAACTACCTCACTGGGTTATTGTAGAACATATGTTCTTAAATGAGAAAGCATTTAAAGCATTTTGTGAAAGTTTAAGGTACTACATAAATGTCAGTTATTATAAATGAACCCAGAGGGAAGGAAGGGGAAAACATTTAAAGAGGCCTGGATGACTTTATAGGGAGTTCTTAGATGAACTCACATCCAAAAATAAATGGAAGAATAGCCCAAACCTCTACTATAATGCATTGTGGTCTGAAAAAGAATCATTTACTATTTCTGCCTTTTTGCATTTGATTGTGATGTTTTTAATGCCTTAATACATGGTCAATTTTTGTGTAGGTGTCATGTATAGCCGAGAAAAAGGTATGTTCCTTTCTGTCCCTATTCAGTTATCTCCAGTGGTCTATCATATCTAGGTTTCCTAGGATCCTATTAACTCCCTAGTTTTTTTCTTGTTTATTTTGTGGCTATATTTGTCTGATTCTGATAGGGGACGGTTGAGGTCCCCCACTGGAATAGCTTTGCTCTCTATTTCTTCCTGTAATTGGCTGAAAATCTTCTCTAGGAATTTGCCTGCTCTATTACCTGGTGCATACACATTTAGTATTGTTAGTACTTCATTATTTACGGTACCCTTTATCAAGCTGTACTTTCCCTTCTTATCTCTTTCAATAAGATCTATTTTTACTTTTGCTTTATCTGAGATCAGAATTGTTATCCCTGTTTTTTTTACTTCAACTGAAAAAACTTCTACTATAGTGTCCTTTTTAGAGGCTAGAAAGATGAACACTAAATAGATAGAGCTATTGCTTAGGGTAGATGTTACAATGGATACAATTATAATGGGTGATAGAAAGTATTTCCCTAATTTACTTCCAAGAAATATAACTTTCAGACTGTAAAAGAGAACAAAAATGAGTAAGAGGGAATAGGAATTAAAGGTAGGTGATGAAATAAAGAACTCCCAAAAGATTTAAATAAAATTTTTAGTCACTTAATCAGCAAGAATTTAAGTACTACTTTGTGCCAGTTGGGCAGCTAGGTAGTAAAGAAAAACTTATGTGGTCACCTATTAGTAATATTTTAGAAAGGACTCATGGCCAGGTTGGGGCAGCTAGGTGTTATAGTGGATAAAGTACTAGGCTTGAAGTCAGAAAGACTCAATTTCCTGATTTCAAATGTGACCTCAAACACTTACTAGCTGTGTGACTTTGGGCAAATCGTTTAACCCTGTTTGCTTCAGTTTTTCATCTTTAAAATAAACTGGAGAAAGAAATAGCATTGAAAAAAAGCACTGAAAGAGGAGACTCTAAAGTGGCATTTGAATGACTTAGTAGTCCTTAAAATTGTGAAGAATAGGAAAAGTGCCAAAAGATCAGATATGGACAAGTATAATTTTAATTTTCAAAAAGGATGGGGAGATGAATGGGCCTGGGAAGATGGATCCAATAAATTATAGATTAGTCAATTTAATCTCAAAACACATACAAATAAATTCGACAATTATCTTTTAAATAAAAATATTATGTGAATATTCAGGTAAGCTGGATGCCAGGATAGGTGCACTGAGATTCATTTCTGCTTTTAGCAGTTAAGAAACACATAGAATAATAAATTTAGAACTGGAAGGGACTTTGAGGTCATCTAGTCCTAACTCCTCATTCTACAGATGAAGAAACTTAATCCCAGAGAGATTAAGTAATTAGCCCAAAGTTACACAGACAGTAAGTGTCTTATATCTTATATCTTCCATGCTAATGTCATATAATGTGCTTTTGGGGCCTAAACTCTTTTCTTTCTCCTATTGAAGTATCATTTTTACATCTCTGCTTTCATATGCCACAAAAACTCCCAGATTTTTCCATTTTCCTTAAGACATCTTTGGGGAAAGTAGCTCCAATCTTCAAATTTGCTTCTAGTCCTGCAAATACTAACCTGGATAATTCCAGTCACATGTACCTCAAATACCAATATGTTCCAAATTGAATTCAACATTTCCCCCTCTTTGCCTTAAATCTACCCCTCCTTTCACTTTCTCTAGATTTTTACGTACTCTACAATCCAGTAACTGCTTTCCTTGTTTTTCCTTATAATGAATGCCAGACAGTAGGCATTTTTACTGGTTGTCCCCATGTCTATAATTCTTTCCTTCCTTATTCTTATTCCTGATGTCCATGGCTTTCCTTGAGTCACAGCTACCTTTTAAAGCTAATTCCTTCCCTGTATTGATTATCTTCGATCTATCCTCTATATATCTTGTTTGTACAGTTGTTTGTGCTCCCTTTACCATTCATATCTTAATAGCCTAGTGAGAGCAGGGACTGGTTTTGGCGGGGGGGGGGGGGGGGGGGGGGGGGGGGGGGGGGGGGGGGGGGGGGGGGGGGGGGGGATGTTTTCTTTCTTTCTTTTTTTTTGTTTTTTTTTTTTCTTTTTGTATGTCCTCAACATTTTGTCCCATGCCTAGTACACAGTGAACTGATAAATGTTTTCTGACTTGGTTTGACTTTCTCTTGATGCTACTACTATCTTAGTATTTTAAGGTGATATTTTGTAGAGGAAACATTAGATTTGTTCTATGTGGTCCCAAAGAACATATCTGGGAGCAAAGAGTAGATTACAAAGAGGCCAATCTAGGCTTAATATCAGAAAATACTTCCTGGGATGTCTAGTCTTGACAGGAGGTGGGTTTCTCTTCCCTGGAGGTCTTCAAATAGAAGCTGAATGATTACTCATTAGCTATGTTATAATGGACATTCATGTTCAGAATGGATTAAACAGTCATGGAAGTTCCTTGTAATTCTTACATTCTGTAACACTGTCAATTATTACCTATATAACCACTCTGGCTTCAGTTTTCTCATTTGTAAAATGAAAAGTAAGACCAGATGAAAGTTATGACCCCTCCCTTTCAGTTATGAAACACTTGCCAAAATAATTTTTCTACTACATTGTCCTGAAGAAGTCAGGTGATATAATGTATATGGCTCTGGAATTGAAATGAGGAAGACTTGAGTTAAATTTTTCTTCTGTGTCACTGTTAACCCCTTTCTGTCCCTCAATTTTCTCATCTATAAAACGGGGATAATAATAGCACTTACCACACAGGGTTCTAAGATAACTATTTAAAGTGAAAATTAGACAGATTTCAGAAATGTGGTGGTTGTAGAAATTACAAGATTTGAAAACTGTGTGTTGGTAGGAAAAAGTAAAGAAAAAGACTAAAGTTGAAAATCTGAATGATTGGAATGATGACAATACCTTTAGGAGGGTGAGTTTTGCCAACAGTTGCCTAAATTAGATTAGGCTTAGCAGCCCACTTACTGGAGTACAAGAAGGGGCAATTGAACCAGATGTGTAATTGTGTTAAAAAACAAATCTGAGACTTGTCATGAAAAAGATAGGGATACTCATCTTCTCACTCTTTACTTGATTGATCATATACCTATTGAATTCAAGCCACAGGTCACTTGGGGCTATTCCATGATTTATAATTTGGAGACCACTGTTCTACAGGATAAAAATATGAATGTTTTTACCAATGAGTTGTAAGACCCTCCACAAAATTATAGATTGGTATACATTTGAGTTCAGGGAATTTTGGGGGCTGACAGGTTCATATGAAGTTCTTAGCATTTTGTCTATAGGCCAAATTAATATCCTAGACCCTGCATTTTACTATCCATATGATTTTTAGTCCCTTCTCTTCTCTGAATTTCAGTTTCCTCATATATAGATAAACTGGACTAGATGATAGTAATTTCCTATTTCTAAAATCCTGTAGTCTGGTTACAACCAACTTATCCAGCCATATTCAAATCTATTCTTTGTTACAGTCTCAACATATCAGCTAAATCTTTTCCAGATTTCATCCTGCTCTTTCCCACCTCCCTATGTTTATACAGACAACATCCCATGCTTGGAAATCATTCCATTCTCTTCTCTATCCATTAACCTTCTGAGTCCTGCAAAAGAAAGTGAGGTTTTTCTCTATATATTTCTCATAGCATATTTTCTAGATTACTTTTTTAATATAAGTCACATTTATTAGACTTTTTAAGGTCAACAGAATCCTTCCCACCACAAGTTTAAATGGTAGGTAGCAAGGATCCATTTTGTTGGTAAGGAAACTGACACTCTGAGATGATGTGATTTGCTCATAATCACATTAAGTGGAGGCATTTGGATTTAAGCTTTCTGTTTCCAAAGCCCACATTCTCTCTGTGATAATAAGCTAGTCTTTCTTTGTCCCCTGTCATAGCTCATCTTGTATCGTATTTATTTGTCTACTCCATTCTCATCAGAATAGAGACTCCTCAAAATAAGGAAGATGTTTTTCTACTTTTTATTCTCAATGCCTTACACAGAAATATTAAATTGAACTGAACTGAATTTTTAAATAAAATAGCAACTGCATAGTGTTAATTATTTGCATATTTTGATCTCATGATGAAATATAATGACTATAGAGAGTTTTTTAAGGCATATGTTATAACCTAACAAAAACAAGACTATACATATCACAAACTCCAGGGAGCATTAATTTTCCTATCTAGTTACAGCCATTGCATATGAGAATAGAAAAATAGCTCACTATTTTGGTAGTTTGCAAGAATGTACACTTGCTTTTCAAAGAGAGACATGCAATGTCTGGAATTCATGTTAAAAACATTGCTTAGGTTCTATGGTATAATTTCAATCATCTCAAATCAACAGCTGGAATTACACAGTGTTAAGCTCGATAGCAAGCTCTGTGACTTAATCTGCACCACTTCTACCTCACTTGTAAATATTAGAAAGTGGGTTCTAGTTTCCACTTCAGCTGTTGAAGTCTTTCAAAATGCCAACCTAAAAACAGTCAAGAAGAGAGGATAACAAATATGGACTAAAAAAGTGACACATAAATCCCATTGAAGCCTTTGGGCTCATCTTGTGAGAGTCAAAGCAACCAGCTTTCTAGAAATTCTGCCAAACTCTTCTCTGTTTTTCTCTGTGGTGCAGATAATATTTCATTTTTCAAATTCATATTTTATCCTGGATCATCTTTTAACCAATCACCATTATTAGAAAAATGCTTCATCAATTCTACCTTCTGGGAATAGCAACAAGAGGAATTCTGAGTTATTCTTTCAATTTTAGATCTTGATAAACTAAAGAACTAGGAGACACTCTGTTGGTGAAGACTCATGAACTTTTCCATATTCCTTAGAAGTTTTTGGAACAAGAAAGGAAAGGGAGCAACCCCAAGATACAAACTTAGATGCTCTACAATGCAGTTTAGATAAGAAAGAGAAGCAGAAAACAAATATTAACTTTTTAAATGGATAAATGTAAGCATAGGTTCATAGATTTAGATTTAGAAGAGACTTTAGAGATCATCTAGTCCAATTCCCTCGTTTGACAGATGAGGAAGCTGAAGTACAAATAGGTTAAATGACTTAATCTAAGGTTATACATTTAGCAGACTTAGGATGAGGTTGAATTGAACCTTAAAGAGGAAAGCAGGAAGAAAACAACTTACTATAGCACTTAAAGTTAGATTCAATACCAGAAATGTTCTTACTGTTCCTCACTAGCCTATAATTACTACAAATTGCCACAAAGTATTCCTGAGAGCACTGTTCTTTCTATAATGGTCATATTTTTATTTCTCCACATCATCTTTACCATCCTCCAATACAGATATAATCTGGGATTCAGCTCCGGGACTCAACCATATGCAGATTTATATTCCTAAAAACCTTAAATGATCTGAAGAAAAATCAACCATCAGCTAATTATAACAATCACTTATTGAAGGAACTGAAAGCTCACATGCAAAAGTTATCAACTTATCCAAGGGCAGGGTTAAACAAGAGCAAACAGTATTTTTCAGCAGAATGTCCCATTTTCTTTTTTCCTTTTTCCCTCATCCTCACTTTTTTTCTCTTCTCATCCCATTCCTTTGTTCTCTAAATAAAACTTGGCCAAAAAACAAATGACTGAGCAAATTGTGTTATATGAATGTAATGGAAAACTATTATGCTATAAGCAATAAAGATATGGTTTCAGAGTCAAGTAGGCTTGTAAAAACGGATTCAGAGTGAAGTGAGAAAAACTAGGAGAATAATTTATATTATAACAAACATTGGCCACAGTCAGATAGATATAACTTCAAAATCTTTGAGACTGATGTTAGAGAGGAACTCAGAATTAACAGGTATTTTTTGCTTTTCTTTCTAAAGATTTAAATGAAAAATAGCATGGCCTTGAGTTTCAGAATCAAGAAGTCACATCTTTGGCATACGTTGGCGATGTGATCCTAGGCAAGTCATTTGACCCCTGATAATCCATATGTAACCCAGTTGCAAAATAGTTGCTTGTCTGTACAAATTTTATTGGTGGAATGTGCTTCCTTACTGAGAGTCCCTACACCAATTAAATCACCAAAGGAGAAATAAGAAGAGGAGGAGAAGGAAAAGGAAGAAATGAAAGGAGGAGGAAAGAAGAGAAGGAAAGAAGGAAGAAAGGAAAGAATAAAGAAGGAAAGGAAGGAAGGAAAGGAAGTGAGAAGGAGGGAAAGGAGGGAAAGAGGAAAGGAAGGAAGGAAATAAGGAAGGAAGGAAGGAAGGAAAGAAGGAAGGAAGGAAGGAAGGAAGGAAAGAAGGAAGGAAGGAAGGAAGGAAGGAAGGAAGGAAGGAATCAGAGATGAGAAGAAGGAAGAAAAAGAAAAAGAAAAAGAGGAAGATGAGAACAAAGAGAAAGAGGAAACTAAACTAAGAGGAGAAATGACTTGTCCAAGATGATATATGGTATATATATAAAACAGCTAGTGCTCTTCTCCATATAGACTCAACTCAAAAAAGGCTATTGTTGATGTGTGGAATGGAGAGATAAGGTGAAGAACTTACAGGAATGTATGAATTCTTTTTCTGTATTTTGTTTTCATTATTTCTATGTTTCTCCTATGACCTGTATAATATGTGCAGGCCCATATTTACTTGAGCCTTGGCCAGCTATAAACATATTTACTTAACCTGAGCTGATGACATTTATCAGTATTTGACATTTATTGATATTTAGTCTATTAGCTTGACCATGATCTGCTTGATTAAGCCTGAAGGCCTGATTTTCTGTTTCCCAGAAATCAGGTGATTTCGAGGAAACAGAAACCTTCCATTCCAATCTCTCTGAATAGCAACAACCAATTAGATGCCTCCCCCTCTCCTTCTCAATGCTCTCTTACTTGTGATGTAATCTCTTGAATAAAAGTTATGTATCTTTACTACTTCTTAGCTCTCCTACCACAAGCTTTCTCTTTCTTATCTCATGATGGAACCTCTGAGTAATCATTTTGGGTAAGGATCTTCTACATCCCTCAGATTGAAATGAAATATGGTAGCATATATAAAGTGTTTTGTAAACATTAAAGTACTATATAAATGTCACACATATAGACAAAAATCCCTAATAACTAGGAATCTGTAGTTACATTCTAGCATTGTGGTTCCCAAACTTTTACAGTATTAGAGCCCTCCACTTGAATCAAAATTTCAACAGCACTATTCTGTGGGGGAGGAGGAAACAACTTTTCAATGATTTTTTTTTTTTAAATCTCCACTAGAAGTAGAAGTAGGAAAAAAATACATTCTCACTGAGGAATGGGAAAGGAGGGGAAAATATATAGGGAGAAATTTAAAAACAAATGCTATCAAAAATTTATTTTTAAAAAAAATCTACTTTTGGAACCAAATGACTTGAAATCAGACTTCAAAGATCTGGACTTTCATAGGTGTGGGCACTCCTTTTTTGCATATTTGTTATCTGATCACTTGTGTTTGCCATTTATTTTTATGTTTGTCCCATCTCCCTTATCAGCATCTCAAGAGCAAGGCAATCTTCTAATGAGAGACACTCCCTACAGTTTAGTACATAATGATCTCAAAACCTATCAGTGAACTAAAGTCAAGACCATAAAATGTTTAGGAGAAAATGAAATATGACTTCAAAAGGAAGCTTTGCTATACACATCTGTCAGCAAGGCTGTTTGTATGAGCACAGAATTATTTATTATTTTTTTCCCTTGCTCCTGTTGTGGCTCATATTCTACTTCCACTTCTAATCTTGAAACATGCCAGACATTGCACAAACAGACAAGCATGTCTACACTGGGGAGTGGGGAACTCACTGAAGGTAAGTGTTGTAATCTTAAAAATGCACACCTCCAAAATCAAAGAATTATTCCTACTGGTTCCAAATTCAGTTCTTTTGTGTTGTCAAGGATACTTGTTAGATTCTCTTGTCATACATTTCCAGCATAAATCAAATATTCCTGTATCCTTGGTCATTCAAGTGACTGATTCAGGTATGAATTTGCATACCTGCAATTCACCTACTACTGATTCATCCAATATATTACTCCATTTAAAAATAATTAGCTTTGGCAAAATGAAGGAAGGTCTACAACAGACAGAAACTGTACTCTAAACCAGTTTATCATTCTGTTAGCTTGCTTTTCTCTTCAGTCCCAGATTCCCCATACTTTGCAAATTTATAGATTTTCTCCTCTCAGAAGAATAAATATCACCTCAAGAATTATTATTAGTGAGATATTTGATTAACAGAATACACGAGAATATAACAGAAACAAGAAGCACCTATCTAGAACCAAAATATTTTTGCCACTACCACATGTTTATGAAAAGAAATAACATTATGGATAAGTTACTTTTCAGTGTCCCTGTTTTATTAAGGATTCTAGAAACTGCTGCCTCTTCTGTAAAAAATAAAGTGGGGTGGGGAATCTGGTGACAATATATAAGAATAAACAAATGCCTTTCCCTCCCAGAAAATAATAAAACCTTATTAGGAAGATTGTCCATTCTTCTTTCCTCCCTCCCTCCCTCCCCTTTCTTTTCTTTCTTTCTTTCTTTCTTTCTTTCTTTCTTTCTTTCTTTCTTTCTTCCTCCTTTCCTCTCTCTCACTCTCTCTCTCTTTCTCTCTTTCTTTCTCTTTTTCTTTCTCTGTCTTTCTGGATTTATTGAACACACACTACATTAATGGGCACAAGGGAGAGTAGGAATAGAACTGTAATTAGAAAAGGGAGAAACAGGATATAGTGAAAAATGCATTCTATCTAGCTTAAAGAGACCAAAATTCACAGTGGGAAGGTCATTCAGTAAACATTTATTAAGTATCTACTATGTGCTAGGTACCATGTTAAAAATTTAAAATGAAAGGAAATCCCTATCCTTAAGAAACTTATAATGTAATAGGGGAAGACAAAAGGAAGGTATCTGTCACTGTTTGGGTCAGGGGGTGGTGGGTGGAGGACATGATGGAGAGCTCCAAAGGAATGTAGCACAATGTGGTGGGAAATGCAAAGATGACTGACCTAGGGGCTCCCCTTAAACCTCCCACTTCATTCTTCAATCAGAGGGAGAGTCCCCAGTGGAGAAGGCATTAAATGGAGGGGCTATGTGGTATAATGAATAGAGCACTGTATGTGAAGTCAGGAAGAACTTGTTCAAGCCTCTTCAGATACTTACTACCCATCTAAACCTGATCAGGTCTCTGGAGCTCAGAGGCTTCCTCTGTAAAATGAGGAGTTTGGATCTCTAAGCTGTTTTCCAGTCCTAAACCTAAGATTTTTACTTGCTGTGCAATTATGGACAAATCACATAGCCTTTTTGAGGCGTTTTTAAAACTGAATAATACTTGCACTACCTACCACTTTTGGAATTATTGCAAGGAGAGCAGTTTGTCATTAGTAAAGCTCTTTCTAAAATAAAAGGTAGTTCCCACTTTACACAAATCTGAATTACACAAGTTTGACTCAGAGTGCTTTTTCTCTGGCTAGTGAAACACTGGATAGTGCCATGGTTCTGGCTTCTGTCAAAGAGCAGTCCCATGCAGCCCCACACTAAGGGTCCTCTGGGGAATGGGGGGTGGGTAAGGCTCTGGAGCTGCTCCAGGGCTGCAGAGCCATGGAAGGGATACAGGGCCACATGGAGCTCCATAAGGGGAGGGCATCTGCAGAACAATCCATGTACATAAAAGCAAGAACTGGCTATATAACTATGCTTCATTGAGGTATAGACCTGGTGCTAGAAAGGACCTTGGAGGCCATTAGATCTGACCCCCTTATCTTATAGATGAAAAGACTGAAGCCCAAGGAAATTTAGTGACTTGCTTACTGTATGTTATTATACAGCTATTTCTTGGTTTACATAAATTAGCATTATGCAAATTTGACTTTATGTAACAAATTCTAAAAGAAATCCCCTTTGAAAACACATCCGTGTTAACTTGATTGTATAGTACAATGCTCTCTCTTTGCTCCTGCCAGTAGACTTGGCGCTCCCAGGCCTCCCACTCCCTCACCAACACTGTGTGATGATTAACTTTGATAAACTCAGCTCTTCTCAGCAGTCATCTCTAAGACAATACCAAAAGACTCCTTATGGAAAATGCTATGCACAAGAATTATAGTCTGAATGCAGATCAAAGCATACTTTTTCACTTTTTTTGGCTTTTTGTTTCTTGTGGTTTTTCTCTTTTGTTTTGATTCTTCTTTCACATGAATGTACAAATATGTTTAATACCACTGTATATGTATAATCTATGTCAGATTGCTGTCTTGGGGAGGAAAAGAAGGGGAGTTATAGAGGGGAAAAAAGAATGAAAATCAAAATCTTATAAAAGTCAATGTTGAAAACTATTTTACATGTAATTGGAAAAAGATTATTAAGTGGGGAAAACATTTATAGCAGTTCTAATACTGGAAACTAACAGAATGATGACCAATTGAGGAACAACTGAAGAAATTGTGGTACGTGGATGTAATAAAATACTGTTGTACTATAAGAAATGACAAAGGGAGCAGTTTCAGAGGACTCTGAAAGACTTCTACAAATATATGCAGAGTGAACTAAACAGAACCAGGAAAACTATATATATATATATATATATAAATTGCAAAGACAAACAACTTTGAAATAATTCTGCTCAATGCAATAACTAACTATAATTACAGAGAACCAATGATGAAACATGCCTACTCTTTCTGACACTGAAGATGAACTCAGAGTACAGACTGATGCATATATTTTTCATGGTCAATATGGGGCTTACTTTTTCCAAACTCCATATTTGATAGAAAAATTTCTTTATTTTTCTTTCATCTTCTTTCTATGAGTTAGGAGTGGAGTCTCAAGGAGGAAAATAAATTTTTATTTATTTTTTAAATAAAAAAAATTTTAAGTGTATGGTTCCAATCTTCTACCATATTATGTTGCAAATACTAAAGCATATAAACTGCCTAGGCTTTGCTACCAAATACATTAAAGACCATTGTTTCTTTGACCTCAGAACCCCATAACATTTGGCAAACTAGAAGGAGAAGAGCTTAGCTCTTTCCTCTAACACTTACTACCTAAACAAACTTGAACAAGTCATCTAACTTTAAAGGTTTCAGCTTCTTTATTTGAAATATATGGGAATTGACTAAATGACCTTTGAAATGTCTTCTCACTTGTTATACATGAACTAATGATATTCCAGGCAAGGAAGAGTGTACAAATATCTTGGCTCAGTTCCAGAGAATTATTTACCATTTGCCAATATCTCATGAGTGTTTTATATATTCTTCTGGCTAAATAAGGAGATGCACTCAGAAATCCACATTCTAAAACCAACAGAATGGATTATAAGAGTTTCATAGGAGGCAAAATAGCATCATAAGTTGGGAAAACTAAAGTTGGGAAAAACTAAGATAGTTTTGAAGCTTAGAAAACTTCACTTTTCACCTTAGTTCCCATATATATATGCAGACTGACAATGTTTATATTGCTAATGAATCTTGATTCCCTCAAAAGTTACACTGACTCTTTTTTAACTTTTAAAAAAATATTTTAATAATATATTATTTTTTCAATTATATACAAAGATGATTTTTAACTTTCATTTTTGTAAGATTTTTAGTTCCAATTTTTTTTCTCTCTCTCCCTTACCTTATCTCTCTCCACATTAGCACGCAATCTAATACAGGTTTTACATATACATTAATTTTTTAACATATTTCTATATGAATCATTACCACTGACTATTAGAAAAAAAATTTATTTAAAACTGTGCATGCCCTTTGACCCTATAGTGTTTCTACTGGGCTTATATCCCAAAGAGATCTTAAAGGAGGGAAAGGGACCCACATATGCAAGAATGTTTGTGTCAAGAAACTGGAAACTGAGTGGATGCCCATCAGTTGGAGAATGGCTGAATAGATTATGGTATATGAAAGTAATGGAATATTATTGTTCTGTGAGAAAAGACCAACAGGATGATCTCAGAGAGGCCTGGTGAAGCCTACATGAACTGATGCTGAGTAAAATGAGCAGAACCAGGAGATCATTGTATGTAGTAACAATAAGACTATATGATAATCAATTCTGATGGGCGTGGCCCTCTTCAACAATGAGATATTTCAAACCAGTTCCAATTGTTCAGTGGTGAAGAGAGCCACTTCACCCAGAGAGAGGACAGTGGGAACTGAGTATGGTTCACAACATAGCATTTTCACTCTTTCTGTTGTTGTTTGCTTGCATTTTATTTTCTTTATCAGGTTTTTTTCCTTCTTGATTCAATTTTTCTTGTGCAGCAAGATAACAGTATAAATATAAATACATATATTGGATTTAACATATATTTTAACATATTTAACTTGGATTACCTGCCATCTAGGGGATGGGGTGGGAGAAAGGGGGGAAAATTTGGAACAAAAGGTTTTGCAAGGGTCAGTGTTGAAAAATTACCATGCATATGTTTTGTAAATAAAAAGTTTTAATAAAAAAATTATTTAAAGTTTTGAGTTCCAAGTTCTATCTCTCTTTCCCTCCTTTCCCTTCCTCCCTCCTGAGATGGTGAGCAATCAGATATAGATTATTCATGTTCAATAATGTAAAACATTTCCATAGTAGTTATTTTGCACAAGACTTGAATAAATGAAAAAAAGAAAGTGAGAAATACTATGCTTTAGTCTATATTTAGACTATCAGTTCTTTCTCTGGAGATAAATATTATGCTTCATCACTAGTTCTTTGGAATTGTCTCAGATTATTGTATTGCTGAGAGTTATTGTCATTTATAATTCTCCATCAAAAACTATTGTTATTACTGTGTACAATCTTCTCTTGGTTTTTCTCATTTCACTTTGCATTAGTTCATGTAAGTATTTCCAGGTTTTTCTAAGAGCATCCTGTCCATTATTTCTTATACCACAATAATATCCCATTACAATCTTCTACTATAATTCATTTTATTCATTCCCCAATTGATGGATAACCCTTTGATCTCTAATTCTTAGCCACCACAAAAAGAGCTGTTATAAATATCTTTGTACAAATAGGTCCTTTTCTGTTTGGGTTTTTTTGGGGGTTTTTTGTATGTCTTTGGGATTTAGACTTAGCAGAGGGTATGTACAGTTATAGTTTTTTGGGCACAGTTTCAAATTGCTCTTCAAAATGGTTGGATCAGTTCACAATTCCACCAACAATGCTCTAGCTAACTTCTTAAAAAATTGAATACTAGTATACTAAAAAAAAGTTTCATTTTAGAAAACTATTTTGAAAGTTTTTTTAAATAAAAGGAAAAAAACCCTATCTTATCTCTCATTGAGTGCAGGTTTTCATTTGTTTAAATTGTGAAACATCTGTAATGAAAATAAACAGGCTATAGAAAACAAGAGACTTGCTGTGCAACAATAACACTTTGATGAATTCATATGACAATATGTATCAGTACCCATCACAAACTATCCATACCTCCTAATCTTATACAGCTCTTATTTGTACCTATCCATGCATCCTCCACCAAGAATCCCATGAACTAGAGGTCTTCCTGTGGATTTTTAATATTTTGTAGATTTCAGTGCGAAACTTGGATCCTCCCTTCTATTATCTCTCACTATCACTACATGTTGAACCAAATCCTTTTCCAGCCCTGATCATGTCCCCAGAGACTTCCTCATTGGTATAATATGCTCTAGCCCACATTCCATTGTCATTATGGTTACTGACAATTGTGTTATGTGATGGAATTACTTGATTCTTGGTCATATGATATTGCCAGGTGTGGGTGTGGGTATACATACACACACACACACACACACACACACATATATAAGTGTTATTGTTGCACAGCAAATATATATATATATATATATATATATATATATATATATAAAGATGGGACTTTCTAACAGTGTACAATTTGAAATCATTGAAAGAAAATGATCAAATGTAAATCAGATTGATCTGCAATCCAGTTCTGGATCCAGTTCATCATCTGTCTATAGTTTCCATTTAAAATATTTATTTGGTTGATTGGTTTTTGCTTTGGGGAGAGTGATCCAAGATTAAGATATCTTTGGTGAACAGAATCTGCCATGTGAAAACCAACACATTAGTAACATAGTTTTAGAGACCTACTGAGAAGTTGAGGATTTTCTCATGTTCACACAACTGATATAGGACCTGAACCCAGGACTTCCTAATCTCTAGGCCAACTCTTTAATTCTAGGTTGTCTCAAATACCAATATGCAAACTCAGTGGAATTTGGAAGACTTTTTTTTGATTAGTTGAAAGAAGAGATTCTTTGTCTCAATTGCTGCTTAACCTTAATCATTGAATGAGTGCAGCCTCAACCAAACTGAGACTTGTTGAAGACCTTAACTTAAAAAGACCAAGGTCTTCCATTACATCCAGGGCCAGCTCCAATCGCCTTGATCTATGTCTGGCCGCTGGACCCAACTGGCTCTGGGGGGCAAAGTGAGGCAGGTGATCTTGCCCAGTCTTCCCTCACTTAAATGCAATTCACTTGTATGTCATGGCATTCCTTCCCTGATGTCATGGTCCTCCTTGAGAGTGAAGAACAAACAACCTCTGTGGGTAGAGCTGGCCATAAGCTGGAACTGGTCAGTTGAAAAACTCCTTCCTTCATTCCTTCCCTCCTTCCTCCCTCCCCTTCTTCCCTTCCCTCCTTTTGTCCACATAGGGTACCATACCTTACTACAGATGCTCTTAATAAGTATAGGAGATCATTGAAAACCCAGATCCAAAGTGTTATCTGTGTGATCCTGAGCAAATCACATAAGATTTAATAATCTCCATTTTGTTATTTCTAAAAAGGGACTGATAAAATAAAGAGCAGTGTAGTAGAAGAAAGAATACTGGATTTCACATTAGTAGACTTGGGTTCAATCTCATCTCTGTTGGTATGAACATTAACATATCACTTAATATCAATGGGCCTCAGTAGCCTCATTTGTGCAATGATGGGGTGGATGAGATAGCCTCAACATAATTCTCAGCTCTGAAATCGATGATCCTATTCAGGTGTCTACCTCAGAGCATCATTTCAAGGAAAGAACTTTCATAATTATTTTGACCCTTGGATGTGGTTGCTCCCAATCCATTTCAGTAATACATTCAAAGAGGAAAGAGTATTACTCACTTAGTGATGCAATGAGGTGGTAAAAGTGTTGGAACAAGTTAAGATCTGCTTGGTCCTGCTCTTTGGAGTCAAGCATATAGTGTTTAGCAGTTCTCTCTCTGCTAAGGGAATTTCCTGGCTGCAGAGAGTTTAAACTTTCCGTCATAATGTTAGACTGACATACTCATTTACACTGAAATATTTAAAGGAGGGAAAAATTACACCCAAGCTGTGAAAGAAACATCACTGACGTGGGAAGCAGTTCAAGGGGTGCCATGTGTTTGTCAGAATGTGAGACAGAAATAGCCTCACTGTGTTATTTGAGGTGTCTCACATGGAGCATATATATATAAAATCTATCTGATATCAGACATAGAAATAGATGTGTTCTATGCATTTAATTGAGAAAACGATCAGAAATACAGCTGAGTATACTGCTCCGGATTGTGAAAACAAGTGGAAACCCATCAAATAATTGTGATCACAGAACAAAAAAATTAATTTTATCAAGAGTATGGTGGAAAGATTATTGGAACTCATGGAACAGTGACTTTAAATAAAAAAAGAAAGAGTTGAGTTCAAATCTTGCCTTAGACACTAAAATTATGATTTTAGGACTGAATTTTTTATTGAGGACTGAGTATTATATTGATGTCTTCAAATAATATAATCATAGGGGAGGGAACATATTTCCGATAAGAAAAAAAATCTTTAAAAAAAAACTGAATTGGAGACAGTTATTTGGCACAGTAGATAGAGCACTGGCCCTGCAGGCAAGAGAAGCTGAGTTCAAACCCAGCCTCAGGCACTTAATGTTTTTTTTTTTGACTGTGTGATCCTAGACAAATCACTTAACTCCAATTACCTCACCAAAAAAAAAAAAAAAGAATAGAGATTATTTTTT
Source organism: Sarcophilus harrisii (assembly GCF_902635505.1). Classification (NCBI taxonomy): domain Eukaryota; kingdom Metazoa; phylum Chordata; class Mammalia; order Dasyuromorphia; family Dasyuridae; genus Sarcophilus; species Sarcophilus harrisii. Next base: position 254,596,460 of record NC_045427.1, read on the forward strand.
AAAAATTTGAATTGATCTAAATTAATTTTATAAATCTAAAAATCTATATTTGGAAAAAAGTAAAATGCAATTAGTTTTATGACATTTTTGTCTCTAGTTGAAAGGGACTTTAGCCTCTGGTTTTACCAGTAAGGAAAACTGAGACCTCCAGATGCTTGCACACAGGTAAATAAATAGTGGAGCCAGAATTTGAATCAGATTCATTAGACCAGTAATATCCAGAGTGGGAATGGAGGGAGTTGGCCCTTATTGATGGAGGTTATTACTGTTATTATGCAGTTGTGTGTGACTCTTCATGACCCCATTAGGGGTTTTCTTAGCAAAGATACTAGACTGGTTTGCCATTTCCTTCTCTAACTCAATTTACAAATGAAGAAACTGAGGCAAACAGGGTGAAGTGACTTGCCTAAGGTCACATAGCTAGGATGTGTCTATGGCCAGATTTGAATTAGGAAGCAATCTTTCTGACTCTGTGCTGGCTCTATCCATTGAGTCACTTAGCTACCCAATGGGGGCTATTGTTTAACCCCAAAGAATGCATAATCAACTAATCAGAAGACAAGAAGACAGAGCATATTCTTCTTGCTATAACTCAATTGTGGGGTCTCCTCCAATCCCACAATCCTTATTTCTCAGGTCTTCCCAACTCTGCCCCCTTCTACTATGGGGCAAACTCTGGTCATTTCAGAGCCAGCCATCAGTTTCTTAGGACAATTATACTGGTATAATCTAACCTGTCCCGGCCATCCTCTCCAAAAGCTGCCCAGTTATTACTAGGAAATTCCACACCTTTACCCCTAACATAACCACGTTACTTGAAGGCTTCACTCCCTAGTCTGGGTCTTTGACTAGTAAATAAGGGTCCTTTATTTCTTCTTTTGTTTGGAGTAAGACAGGAAGAGCAGTCAGTAACAGGTTGTGATTTTCTTCATCACTGATTTCATTACATCACCTTATCCCCAAACCTGAGCTTTCCTATTATTATCAAGTACACTTTCATCCTTCCAGTCACTCAAGTTCACAACAACAGTATTATGTTGATTCCTCCCTGGCCTTTGATCCACAAAACCAATTACCGGAATTCCTCTTTCCAACCAGTCTCTTATTTCCACTCACATGACTACCACCCAAGTAGATGTGATCATTCCTAACTAGATTATTGCCATATCATCTTTACTGACCTTCCTACCTCATCTATTCCCTTCTCCACTCCAATCTTCACATAGACACCAAAGTAATTGTCCTGAAGTGCCAGCCTCACCATGTCACTCTGCTACTCAGTAAACTTTAGTGGCTCCTCCTTAACTCTAGTCATTTTCAACTCTTTATGATGGCATTTAGGATTTTCTTGGCAAAAATATTGGAGTGGGCTGTCATTTTTTTCTTCAGCTCATTTTATAGTTGAGGAAACTAAGGCAAATAGGGTTAAATGATTTGCCCAGGGTCACACAGCCAGTAAGTATTTGAGTTTGGATTTGAACTCAGGAAGATGCCTCTCTCACTTTAGGCTCAGCACTCTATCCACCGCACCACCCAGCCGTTCAATTAATTGTAGTATCAAATATTATTTTACCTTCATCTCACCCTTTTAAAATTTATATTTTATTTAATATTTTACACAATTATTAGCATAGTATAATTTATAAGTAATTAATTATATTCACATTTGGGGTACATAACCAAAAAATTTTAAATGATAGGGTATGTATAAGAAATGCTTGGACACCATTGTTCTCAACTCACTCTATTCTCTTAATTCCTCTTCAAGTGACACTGGACTTTCTCTAGGAGCTACCACAACCTCTTCATCTTGCAATCTAAGTCCACCCTGAAATTCACTCACTGGAAAGACTTTGATTAAATAGCTCCTCCCGCAACCTTATTTAAGGAGCACAATGCAGGCTAGCCATTTTCTTTATCCTTCTCCAGACAACTGTCTAGACACTCTTTACTACGTCCCACTCTGAAGCTTTTTTAGCTTCTTTTTATGTGTTATCTTTATTAGAATAAAAGTTTCTGGAAAGCAGGGAACTTTCTACTTGTATTTAAATTCCACCTCTCAGTAGTTGAGTTCAAATCTAGCTCCAGACATTTAGTAATTTGTGTGATCCCAGACAATGTTTGCCTCAATTTCTCATCCATAAAATGAGCTGGAGAAGGAAATGTCAAAACACTCCAGTATCTTTGACAAGATGGGATCATGGTGAATCAGATATGACTCAACAATAGCAAAGCACTGTGCCTGACACAAAGTAAATGCTTAATTAATGCTTGTTTTGCCTCTCTCTCTCTCTCTCTCTTTATATATATACATATATATATATATATATATATATATATAATGTATACATGTTATATATAACTTGACTTGCCTCTAGATATAGTGTTCATGCCACAATACCAAAAAAAAAAAAAAAGGATACCACTAAAAGCCAGACTCAAATAAATCCAAAATACCCATTGCTAATTGGTGAAATCATTCAGTAAAACAGATCTTACCTCTTCACTTCACTCTTTTTAAAGATTATAGCACCTAATTGGTGGAATTACAAACAAACCCAGCCATTCTGGAGAGCAATTTGGAACTATGCTCAAAAAGTTATCAAACTGTGCATACCCTTTGTTCCAGCAGTGTCTCTACTGGACTCATATCCCAAAAAAAAATCTTAAAGGAGGGAAAATGACCTGTATGTGCAAGAATGTTTGTGGAGCCTTTTTTGTAGTGGCCAGAAACTGGAAACTGAGTAGATGCCCATCAATTGGAGAATGGCTGAATAAATTGTGGTATATGAATGTTATGGAATATTATTGTTCTGTAAGAAATGACCAGCAGGATGAATACAGAGAGGCTTGGAGAGACTTACATGAACTGATGTTAGTGAAATGAGAAGAACTAGGAGATCATTATATACGGCAACAACAATATTATACGATGATCAGTTTGATCTCAAACAATGAGATGATTCAGATCAATTCCAATAATCTTGTGATGAAGAGAGCCATCTACACACCTAGGGAGAGAACTGTGGGAACTGAGACTGGACCACAGCATAGCATTTTCACTCTTTCTGTTGTTGTTTGCTTGCATTTTGTTTTCTTTCTCAGTTTTTTTTCCTTCTTGATCCAGTTTTTCTTCTGCAGCAAGATAACTGTATAAATAAGTATACATATATTGGATTTAACGTATTTCGACATATTTAACATGTATTGGATTACCTGCTATCTAGAGGAAGGGGTAGGGGGGGAAGGAGAAGAAAATTTGGAACTCAAGGTTTTGCAAGGGTCAGTGTTAAAAAAAAAATTACCCATGCTTATGTTTTGTAAATAAAAAGCTTTAATAAAATAAATAAATAAAAATAAATTTAAATGTGAAAGACAAAAAAAAAAGATTATAGCACCTAGCACAGAGCCTTGCATCTTGAAGGCATTCAACAGATACTTGTTGATTCATTGACTGTCTATTCCCAGGAATATGCTGGAGCTAGCCCTTACCTGCTCCTAAAAGCTGATTGTTAACATTTTCTTTGTGAGAATTTACACTTGGAAAATCAGTCACCAAATGCTACAAATCAGGATTTAATCTATGGTTTTGTTGATTGTCTAGATTTAACAGTTTTGGGGGGAAATGTTAATAATACAGATTAAATTTAAAAGTGTATTGCAAATTCTCCTGCCCCCTCCCCCCCAAAGAGCTGGTTGGTAAACATTTACTAGGCTCCTCCTGTCCACACATTTCCCTTGCAATGATATCATTAAAACCACTTTTATTTTAAAATGAAATACTAGTGAATTTTGCTCAATTAAAATCTACTAGGAGAGAAATTTAACCTGAAAAAAGGTCTAGAATTTTTGCAAAATATGTCCAAACTGCCATTTCGTTCACACGCCACCCCTGGAATTAAAGTATTTATTAGGGTATTGCTGGAAATCTCCAAATACAGGAGCCCTAAAAGCTCACATTTAGAATTCTTTTACAAAAAACAACTTTGCCACCAGAAATAGAAATATCTGGAAGAGTGCTTAGAAAGGTCACCTGATCCAGCTTCTTCATTTACAGATAAGAATACTGAGACCCAGAGAAGCCATGACTTAAACAAAGTCACACAGATAAGTAGCAGCAGAGTTTAGGCTAAAACCTAGGACTTCTGAATCATCATGGAATGCTCTTTCCAAATTCCATAGTTCAGCTCCTCCTAATGTTACACCTGGTGTGACTGGGAGGTTGTTGTCCTTGTTCTTGAAGAGGACCAAAATGGCATCACTATGTTAGAATCATGTTACAGTGTGTCCCACTGTGGCTGATCAGATCAATACAAGCTCAGAATGCTCTGCCACAGGTCTGAGTTTGGATTTGAACTCAGGAAGACGTCTCTAACTTCAGGCTCAGCACTCTACCCACTGCATCACCCAGCTGATCCATTAACTCTATGATCAAATATTATTTCACCTTCATCTCACTCTTTTTAAAATTTTAAATCTCACTCTTTTTAAAATTTTAAGTTTTATTGGGAGTTGTTTCTCTAATTTTGCATATCTCACATTTCTCCTGAGACCATGATATCTCCCATGTCACAATCAATTCTAAAGTTCTTAAGAGAGACCTTGAGAGTGTCCTTGTATCACTTTTAATGGCACCTTGTGAGTGCTTGCCGTGTTTGAATTTTCCAAATGATTCAAAGCTGGAATTCATAGTATTTCTACTTGAATTAATTTGATGAAATGGAATTAATTCGGATGACAGGAAAAAAATATTAAGATAAAATAGGCAATTTTAAAATACAACTCTAAATGGGAAACTGCTCTATATATGTGTGGTTGGAAATTTTCAAAATTTCCTGTTATATTTGGTGATTGTTATTTTAATTTAGTTTTATATTTTTCCCAGAATATACAAAAATATTTGCTGCTACTGAAAAAAGTCAGAGAAAAGACTGAGTTAAAATTACATGTCATACCCCACATGTGGGCAGGTATTTTATTGCGTTATTCCCCGAAAAATGAAACATTAATTCATTAAATGGAAAACTGAAATATTAAACCCTTTCCCTGCTTTCTTACTTTTCAGAGTAGTGGTATCATTTGTCCAACTATACATTCTTCCCTCTATGTCACTAGCTATAATCTCTCTCTCTCTGCTCCTCTTGTTTTATAAAATGGATAGAACCAACTGTATTGCCGAATTCATTCATTAAATTGGAAAACTAGAATAACCATCCTAATAAACTTTGGATAGAAAATGCAAAGAAAAAAAAAAAGAAAAGAAAACTAGAGTAACTACTAGATACTGCCAGATTCAGATTACCTCTGTAAATTCATTCTCCATCTTCCTTATATTTAAGGCATTAAGTACATTTTGAGTACATTTTTAAAAATAAGTCTTTATTGATTTTTTTGTTTCTTACATCACCATAATATCTCATGTGTCCCTCTCCAAAACTCATATCATATAACAAAAAGTATCTTTCTTTGAGAGGACAAAAATATCAGCACAATTGATTGGTACATTGTAAGTCTGAAAACATGTGCCGTATGGAACACCTGTGGAACTCTCAGCTCCACAAAGGGGTAGAATGGTGAATAACATAAATCAATATTTTAAGTCAGTGACTTGAATGAAGCAAGAGTGGAATTATTATCAGATTTATAGAAGGCACAAAGTTGAGAAGGATAACTAATTCATTGAATGACAGAATTGGAAGCTAAAAATATCTTTTCAAGATAACATATTAGAAAAATTCTTTAAAAATGAAACTTGAAAAGAATAAATGCAAAGTCCTCTTTAAGTAAAAAAAAAAATCAACTACACAAGAGCAAAATGAGGAAAGTTAGAATTGTATCAGACATATGGTGGTTTCACACAGTTCTCTAACAGATAATGATCTACTTGATAAAATAAGTGTTTGTTCTTAACTGCATTTATGTATCTTCCGTAAACTCAACAGAAGAGGTTGGCAATAATTGATAATAAGCTGAAACTTGGCACATTATATGTATACCAGGAGTCCATTACTTTAAGCTTTCTTGAATATTGCTATATCTAGTGAATCTTTACATGACAACATCATTGCACCACCATGAATTAAAAATCTCCCATGAGATGACACTATCAGGTAGCTTCATCATAAAACATTAACTTTCATTAGAAAGTCTAAGCAGAATTAAGCTGAAGCTTGCTACAATTCAAATTCCATGTCTTAGTGGGTTTTCTTCTACCCAGAATATCATAGAATCTCCCATAGTAATATGGAAGAGTAGCTCAAGTTCTGGATTTAGGGTCAGGATAAGACAGGTTCAAATCCCCATCAGACACCAACTCCCCATGTGACCATAGCAAGTCACTTAGATCTGCATGCCTCACTTTCCTCATCTGTAAAACAGGGGGAATGCCATATTAATGGCTTTCTAAGGTCCTTTCTATCTCTAAATCCATGATTCTATGATTTGGAAGAGACTTCAGAAGTCACCAATCATAAGATCATAGATATAGAGCTGGAAAGAATCTTAGAGACCATGTAAAGGATGACAATGTAGATAGATTGCTGGACCTGAAATCAGAAAGTCTCATCCTCATGAGTTCAAATCTGGTCTCAGACCCTGAGCAAGTCACTCTTGTTTTCCTCAGTTTCCTCATCTGCAAAATGATCTAGAGAAGGAAATGGCAAACTACCTCTTTATCTTTGCCAAGAAAACTTCAAATAGGGTCACAAAGAACCAGACATGACTGAAAAATGACTGAAAAACAAAAGTCCAACCTCTTTGTTTACAGATGAAGAACTGAGACTCAAAGAGATTATGAATTGTTTACACACAGGTCTCAAGTAGTTTGGCTGGAATTTGAACCAATTATAAACTAATTATAAATCCATATTTTTTTTTATTTTTTGAGTCTTTCACAAGCCTGAAACTAGAATAGGGATGGGCAAACCACAATCCAACAGTCTAATCCATGAACCATTCCACCTGAATATACTGATGAGCCAAGAATAGGGTTTTTTTATTTAACAATATAAATTCCATTCCTAGCTCAGCAGGCAGTATAAAACCAGTTATACTTTGCCCTGCTTTAGAACGTTCTTGGTTCATAGTCATCCAGACTCCACTTCAAAACTTATAATGATGGTAACCCATTCCCTTTGGAAAGTACTAATTACTAGAAAGTTTATCTTTACAGTTTATGCTTCTCCATAATTCAACCCATTGACCCTAGATCTACCCTTTAAGAACAATTGAGAAGAATCTAATCAGAAAAACAAGATTAACATTATCATTTGACTGTTTCTGAAATACCAGTTGAAAGGGAGAAATGAGCACTTCAGCCAGGAGGTATTGGAAAGGACTTGATTAGCAATTCCAAACCAAAAGCATTAGAGCCTGTTATTAGATGGGAAAGCTATCAAAGAAAAAGGAATCAATAACTGGGGGAAAAGGAAGGCTGTGAGGAGGAATGTGGCCTAGTGATTGAGAGCCTTGAATCACAAAGGGGTGGTTGAGTTGAAAGATGAGAAGCAGCAGCAGCAGCAGCAAGGGACAATGGAAGGAGATTGGGCCATGAGCCAGAAGCAAGAAGCCTTCGAAGGAAGGAACCGGAACAAAGTAAGTGCCAAAGTTAGCAGGCAGGGAGCTTCTGTGTAAATGCTTGCCAGATACTTTTCTCACACAGGAGGGGAATCTAGGCTGTGCTGTAAGTTGGTACCCATCAGCCATTCATCTTTTCCTTAAGCCAAGTTATTTCTGAAAAACAGCAATGAGAGAGTCTTTTCCTCTGTCTTGGAATAGATGTGAGCATGAATTAGTCTCCCCTTGATGAAAGCCATCACGTCATGGAGGTCTATTTGATTTATTTGGCAAATGTTACATTAAAAAAAAATGTCCCCCAACTATGTTACCACCATGGCATCTGTTTCAGTTTGGAGAAAAGCCAGAGGCAGGATATGGATTCTCTGCCCAAGCACCACTATGTGATCTAAATAAATTCAAATTAAAACAACCAAGTAGAATTTCACACATGGACATCAATTGATCATTATTACACATACTTAAAGATCTACAACTAGGGTAGAACCACAAGGGCTTTGTCCCATTGCCCCCATATTTAAAACTTTAGTGAGCGCATCTATGGTCCTCCAGCAACATAGAAGCAATAAATATTAGCACCTGCTTAGTAACCTAGCTAATTAAAATAGGATGCAACCAAAGAGAGTTAGCTCCCCTTCTGCCCTACTTAAGTTGCCTCTCCTCCTCCTCCATTAAGTAGACTTGATGTTGACTGTAATAGGCAAGTTTTATTTGTATTTGTGTAAGTGCAAAGAAGGGATCAGATGTGATAGATGTGAAGGTGGAAATGGCAAGATTTGGTAACTGATTAGCAACTACTTGTGCTGAGGATAAAAATTTCTAGTTGTAACCCTGCATACTTAGCTAGTGATTTAATGAGGGGGAAAAAAAGAGCAGCATACGCCTTTCATCCAAGGCTTGTGAAATAGTTAAGTTGAGGGCCAGATTCTTTATTTTTTAATAGATTTTTATTTACAAGATATATGCATGGGTAGACCAATACATGTTAAATATGTTAAAGTATATGTTAAATACTATATATATATATATATATATATGTATATATATATATATATATGTATACACACACACACACACATATATATATATACATCCATACAGTTACTTTGCTGCACAAGAAGAATCGGACTTTGAAATAGTGTACAATTTAACCTGTGAAGGAAATAAAAAATGCAGGTGGACAAAAACAGAGGGATTGGGGATGCTATGTTGTGGTTCACACTCATTTCCCAGAGTTTTTTCACTGGGTGTAGCTGATTTTCTTCATTATTGAACAAATGGAACTGATTTGGTTCATCTTATTGTTGAAGAAGGCCACGTCCATCAGAATTAATCATCATATTGTATTGTTGTTGAAGTGTATAATGATCTCCTGGTCCTGCTCATTTCACTCAGCATCAGTTCATGTAAGTCTCTCCAGGACTCTCTGAAATCATCCTGCTGGTCATTTCTTACAGAACAATAATATTCCATAACATTCATGTACCACAATTTATTCAGCCATTCTCCAATTGATGGGCATCTACTCAGTTTCCAGTTTCTGGCCACTACAAACAGGGCTGCCACAAACATTTTGGCATATACAGGTCCCTTTCCCTTCTTTAAGATCTCTTTGGGGTATAAGCCCCGTAGTAACACTGCTGGATCAAAGAGGATGCACAGTTTGATAACTTTTTGAGCATAGTTCCAAATTGCTCTTCAGTAGGGTTGGATCTGTTCATAATTCCACCAACAATGCATCAGTGTCCCCAGTTTTCCCACATCCCCTCCAACATTCACCATTATCTTTTCCTGTCATCTTAGCCAATTTGACATGGGTATAGTGATATCTCAGAATTTTCTTAATTTGCATTTCTCTGATCAATAGTGATTTGGAACACCTTTTCATGTGGCTACAAATAGTTTCAATTTCTTTATTTGAAAATTGGTCATATCCCTTGACCATTTATCAATTGGAGAATGGCTTGATTTCTTATAAATTAGAGTCAATTCTCTATATATTTTGGAAATGAGGCCTTTATCAGAACCTTTGACTGTAAAAAATGTTTTCCCAGTTTGTTGCTTCCTTTCTAATCTTGTCTGCATTAGTTTTGTTTATACAGAAGCTTTTTAACTTGATATAATCAAAATTTTCTATTTTGTGATCAATAATGATCTCTAGTGCTTCTTTGGTCACAAATTCCTTCCTCCTCCACAGGTTTGAGAGGTAAACTATCCTATATTCTTTTAATTTATTTATAATCTCATTCTTTATGCTTAGATCATGACCCCATTTTGACCTTATCTTGGTATACAGTGTTAGGTATGGGTCAATGCCTAATTTCTGGAGGGCCAGATTCTTAAGCAAAAAAAAATTTTAAAGTTTGGTTTCCTACCATTTTCAGGATCTTTTCAGTCTTTCCCCATATCTCAGTTCCCCTGTTCCCTCAGGCTATTTTCTTGAGACACCTGTGTCAATCTCCCTGACCAATCACAAGTGAAAAGGTATTGGCTTTAGAGCCAAAAACAAATCCTGACTCTGCTACTTCCTATCTGTCTGGTATTAAGCAAGTGATTTAACCTATGGGGGTCTCAGTGGAAGACTGGATAACCTCTAAGTTCTCTTCTTTCTCTAAACCTCTGATTCTATGACTCTGGGCAGTATTCCCTATTTCAGAGTTTTCCTGATACCATTTCCTGTCAAAATATATCTAGTCAGTGTCTCATTCCCTCAGGATCCTTATGTGTGTTAGCTAATCTATTAAGCCAATGTGCTAAAGTGTTAATCACTCCATGTTTTGCATTTTAGCACTGCCATAACCCAAAGGATTTAGCAGGGGCAAACAGATGCTTTTGAATAGGGGGCTTTTCAAACACCTCCAATAACTGCAATTTATTTAACATTAATAACTTAAATTTTAACACAACCTTACAAAAGATTTTTCTCACAATGGTCCTGTGGTGGGAAAAGAGGAAGTGCCATTATCCCTATTTTGCAAATAAGAAAAATGAATCTCAGAGAAATTAAGTGACTCCTCTGCCATTACCCAGAGCCAGTAATTCAGAGCCAGGATTCAAACTGATGTTTTACACCTTTTCCATACTTTCCTCTAACATACCAAGTAGGGCATGAAAACACTTCTAGGTCTTTCTTGATTGGGATTCTGTATAGATTAACCTAGACACTTCCCTTTTACTAATCTCTCTCTTTTAGCAACTTAATCAGCATCCATGAGTTTAATATAATCTCTAGGAAGATATCTCTCTCTTTCTCTCATATTTTTCTCTATCTACATGTATATATGTCCAATTCTTCAGTCATGTCCAATTCTTCATGAGGGCGTTTGAGATTTTTTTGATAAACTGAAGAGGCTTGCCTTTTCCTTCTCCAGCTTATTTTATAGATAAGGAAACTGAGGGAAATGGAATTAAGAGATTCACCCAGGTAGTAAGTGTTTGAGGTTGGATTGGAACTCAGGATAATGAGCCATCCTGACTCCAGACCTGGAACTCAATTTACTTATCATTTCTCTGTCTTTACATATATATATATGTGTGTGTGTGTGTTCATATTATACAAATATATGTGTATATGTGGGTATATATTCATATTATTTGTGTGTATATATATATATACATACACAAATAATATGAGTATTTTTTCCATATATATGTGTATATATGTATGTATGTATGTGTGTGTGTGTGTATATATATATATACACACACACAGCCCCTGTTCCTTCTTTGACCTTTAGTTCTGCATCAACAGTTGTCTATTGGTTATTTCAATTGGATGCCCCAGAGACATTTCAAATTCCACATGTCTACAAATAAATTCATCTTTCCCCCTAAATCCTCCCCTCTTCCAGGTTCTGCTGATTCTGGCAAAGACACCACCGTCCTTCTAGTCTCCTCAGCACATTTGTCATCTTTGCCATTATCCTCAACTCCTTCCTCCCCCTCTCAACATCTCTCTCTTTACTCTCACAGCTTCCAATAAGTTCAGGCCCTCATCCCTCTTGCCTAGATTACTGCAACAGCCATCTACCTCATTACTCTCCTTACTTTACATATAAGCCTGCTACAGTCCATCCTACATACTGTCATCTAAATAATTGTCCTTAAGCACAAACCTGCCCATGTGATGTCTCTACTCAATCAATGCCAATGACTCTAAGATAAAGTATAACCTCTTCTGGTTAACTCTGACCCTAGCCAATCTTTTCAGCCTTCTACTCTCTGTGATCCAGCCAAATTGGTTTTCTTGCTATTCTGCACACACATCATTCCATCTTCTTTCCCTGTACCTTTGCACTGTTCATTCCAATGTGTTTCCTCCTTAAAGTCTACCTTATAAAATCCCTCTCTTTTTTCCAGAATCCCTTCCTTCAAAGCAAAAAACTTAGGAAATTTTTGCAGGAAATATCTCTGAAAAAGGATTCATTTCTGAAATACATAGAGAGCTGAGTCAAACGTAGAAGAATATACACACATACAATATACAATTGGAGAATATATTTCTCCAAAGTATATGAACAGGAAGTTTTCAGACAAAGAAATAAAAGCTATTTATAGGCAAATAAAAATTATCTACATCATTATTGATTAAAGAAAGACAAATTAAAGCAACTCTGAGATACTGCTTCACACTTATCAGTTTGGCTAATATGACAGAAAAGGAGACATTGATAAGTGTTGTCAGGGACAGGAGGAAATGAGACACTAATGCATTGTAGGTGGTGTTTTTCACTTATCCAACCATTTAGGAGAGGAATTTGGAACTATGCCCAAAGAGCAATGAAACTGTGTATACTCTTTGATCCATCAATATCACTACTAGGTCTATATCCCAAGAGATCCAAGAAAAAGGAAAAGGATCTACTTGTACAAAAATATTTTGGCAGCTCTTTTTGTGGTGGCAAAGGATTGGAAATTGAAGGTATGACTATCAATTGAGAAATGACTGAACAGGTTGTGATATATGAATGTAACAAAATACTATTGTGCCATAAGAAATGATGTGAAAGATACTTTCAGAAAAACCTAGGAAGATTTATATGAGTTGATGCAAAGTGAAGTGAGACAGAAGAACATTGTACACAGTAACAGCAATGTTGTACAAAAACTGTGACGGGGGGGGGGGGAGGGGGAGGCAGCTAGATGGTGCAGTGGATAGAGCACCAGCCCTGAATTCAGGAAGACCTGAAATCAAATCTAGTCTCAGAGACTTAACACTTCCTAGCTGTGCGACCCTGGGCAAGTCACTTAACCCCAATTGCCTCATAAAACAAAAAACTGTGAATGACCTAGTTCTTCTCAGCAATACAATGATCCAAAACAGTTCCAAAGGTTTGATGTTGAAAATGCTGTTCATCTCCAGAGAAGGAACTGATATTTTCTGAATACAGATTGAAACATACTATTTTTACTTCCCCTTCTTCCTTCTTTCCTTCCTTCATCTTCTCATCATCTCATAAAAAATGACTAATTTGGAAATGTTTTACATAACTGCACATGTATTGCTTACCATCTTTTAAAAGGGGGAAGGGAAGGGAGGGAGGGAAGGATAGAATTTGGATCTCAAAAGTTTTTTAATGTTAAAAATTATTTTAACATGTAATTGAGGAAAAAATAAAATATTATTTAAAAGAAAGAATCCCTTTATTCCCTCAAGCATCACCTTCTGCATGTAGCTTTCCTTGATTTCCCCCACAAATGCTAGTAGCCCCCCTCCCAAACCGCTTTGTATTTGTTTACTGTTCATATTTGTGTTTATTCACTTTATATTACAGACTATATATTTATGTATATGTGTATATTGTCTTCCCCAAGAGAACGGGAGATGCATGGAATTAAGGATTGTTTGATTCTTTGTACTTATTGTCCCAGCCAATATCTAGCACATAACAGATGCTTAATAAATACTTAGCGACTTGGTGAAAAGACTACTTTCAGCACCATTCTGATTGTGCAGATACAGCTTCAGGAAATTCCTTCCTTTAGGAGAAAACTATGCCCCACATTTGCTACTTCTCCGACCTCTATGGTAATGTAAATTGCTATCACAAAATAAATATCCACATGCCATGGAGAATGAAATTTTCTTTTTTTTTCCTGAAGTAATTGAGGTTAAGTGACTTGCCCCAGTCACACAGATAGGAAGTGTTGGGTGTCTGAGATCACATTTGAACTCAGATCCTGACTTCAGAGCTCTATCCACTGCACCACCTAATTGCCCCGAGAATGAAATTTTCTAACATTAAAAAATTTTTTATTTGTAAAAAGCATTTCAACCCTCTCCTTTGACCCAAAATAACGTTTTGGTCATGTATACTTATTGTGTATCTAATTTATATTTTAATATATTTAACATCTACTGGTCATCCTGCCATCTAGGGGAGGGGGTGGGTGGGTAAGAGGTAAAAAATTGGAACAAGAGGTTTGGCAATTGTTAATGCTGTAAAGTTGCCCATGCATATATCCTGTAAATAAAAGGCTATTAAATTAAAAAAAAAACATATTTCATGACAATATGGTATAGTACAAAAAACAATGGACTTGGAACTAGATGAATCTAGCTTGAATCCTGATTCTACTACTTCCCATAAAACTAGATATTTTTTTTAAATAGAACTCCAAACGACTTCTTACCCACAATGAAGTACACTTTACCTTAAATGAACTGGAAATATCAGACTTCAAATAAATCATATTCTACATACACATGGAGTGTATGTTTATGTACTTGTGCTCGTGTGTGTGTGTGTATATATATATATATATATATATATATATATATATATATATATGTATGTATTTACTCAAAGAACCAACTTCTTGATTATGACTGGTGGCCTAACTCATCAAGTCTCCATTTAGCTTCCATTCCTCTGTAACAGAAAGTAATGTTCAAAAGAATGATCCTGAGGCACTACAAGATCCTAGATCTTGTAAAATTAAATTCATTTCAGTATACTACTTTTATTGAAGTAGAAAAGTTAAACTCATTTTAGTATATTATTTTTGTTAAAGCAGAAAAAACCTACTAACATCTGGTAAGATTGTAAAGTCGATTAAATTTTGTAATCAACGCCTTCAATTAGCTTTTCAGTGTCCTTCCCTAAACCTTGCTTTAATAATGAAAGTCTTCCTGCTCCAGGGCACCCAGTTTCAGGGAAGGACTCAATAAATTCATTCACATTGAAGTATACATGACTAATAAGGTTTATTTAAATTATTTTCATTTTGATTACTAGATTATAACAGATACTGTCACATTTTTTATTAAATTGAGTTAAAATTAATTGAACCTAAAAGGCAAATACTCCAAAGCCAGAAAATTAATCCAGTATTTATCATAGTAAATCACTTCAGTTCTCTGCCCCTCTTATCTGTAAAAAAAAGTAAATACTACATGAGCTTTAAGGTCCTCTAATATCAAAGTAGTAGAATTTCAGCAACATTTGAAAGGCCAGGGTCGTTTCATTTGTAGGGAAATAACAATAGTAACTGACAATAAATAGTGTTTAGAAGTTTATAAAGTGTTATACAAATATAATCTCATTTTATTCCCATAATGACCCTGTAAGATTAATACTGTGGAATTTATTTTCCCTATTTTTGTGGATGAGGAAAATGAGACCATCTGTAGGGTTACACAGCTAGTATACATATGAAGTAAAATTCAAATCCAAGTTTTCCTAATACCAAATCTGGCACCCTATCCAATGCAAAAGATTTCCAACAAGACTTGAAATGTGAAGGCGTTTCTGGTTAACCCAATAAATAAACAAAAAGTCCAGTTACTCAAATACCCCCATCCTTAGCACTCTGGTTAATCGAGGTCCCACTTGTATAATGCTAAATTTACCCAAATAGATTAAACTTGATCCCATAAATAGATCCATTTAAGACTCCAAATACAACCCTGTTTTATTTCTAGGGCCTTGCTTCCTGCCAGGTGATTGCCTGGTTGATTTTCCATTTCAGAATACAAATAGTTCTCTCTTCACAACTAATGGGAAGCTTGGCAGGGTGTAGTACACTCTCCAGCCCTCAGTGAAGCCATTTGCTAAACAGTTTTAAGTGCTCTTCTCCAGGATTATGTAAGTAGGACAGACAGAAAGGGAGAAACAACATCTTGGGGTCCTGTAAAAATGACAGTGTTTTAGATTTCTGGTGCTTGGCAACTTCTGGGTTGATCCTTGTAAAATAATAACAAAATGATCATAGCCTAGTTCTTTCCACTGTGTTGATGAAGATTAATTTATTCTAAATTAAACAAACTGGGCAATAGATTACAAATGTCTACAGAGATTTAGCCAATGTGGGAGGTCGCAGAGGAGTCTAAGGCTCTTTAAGCCAATATGTAAATAAATTTCCAGCCACTGAATAAAAATGATATTGCTGAAGTCTCAACTTATAATAACTGCCCAAATCAGACCCGGCTGGAAACCAAAGTTGAGATTTCAGAAAGAATCAGAATCAGATTGTCATCCTAATTCCTTAGAGTGACCTTCTTGGAAAGTGATAACCTTTTAAGCAAGGATGGCCTGAGCAACATCATGAAGCTCAAGTTTAACCTTTAGGTTTTACTACATGGGCTTCAGGAGCCCTTTTTGTCTTAATGCAATCTCTCCCTTCTTTTATTCCAAGCATCCAATGACTTCAGACTTTCCTGATTTCTTCTCTACCACTTTACTTATATCTGATAAATCACTCACACAATTATTACTCCTAAAAGAATGTTTGCATTTTGTAGAAGACAAAGCTTTAAGTGAAAGGGGCAAATCTCTAATTTTAGTAATTTCAGCTGGTAAGGGATATATTTTAAAGTACATAGGTCTTCCTGGGACCCACATGAAAGAAAGGTAGGAAGGTAGGAAAGAAAGAAGGCAGGAAGGAAGGCAGGAAGACAGAAAGGAAGGCAGGAAGGAAGGCAGGAAGGAAGGCAGGAAGGAAGGCAGGAAGGAAGGAAAGAAGGAAGGAAGGAAGAAAGGAAGGAAGGAAGGAAGGAAGGAAGGAAGGAAGGAAGGAAGGAAGGAAGGAAGGAAGGAAGGAAGGAAGGAAGGAAGGGAGAGAAGGAAGGAGGAAGTTTTATCTTTATGTATGGCCTATCTTTAAAGAAGATAAGATAAATGATATGTTACTGACTTTCAGAGTCTTTTTCCTGGAGCCTCAGGATGTCATGTTCTTTGCCTTCTTGTAGGTTTCTAAGGCTCTAGCCCCTTAGAAATCCTACTCTCCTCACCTTTGGTTTCCTGGGTGAGAAATATACTTCCTTTCTAGTACTCTGACGATCACTTTTTTCACCTTCTCAGAAGCCCTTCCTCAGAAGTCAGAATGGCTCTGACCCTGTATTCTGACTCATCTCTATCCTAATGATCTTTGACCATTTTGGTTTATCTGAAGCAAATTCATCATCCAGTTATGAAGGCTTATTCTACACTTAGCATGAAGCTTGTTTCAGTTCAATTCAAATGAACTGAACCAGGCTCTATCATCTAGGTCAGAGGTGCTAAACATGGTGGTATCAGGCTTTATGTGGCTACAATACTGCCTAGTGACCCCAACCAAATTAAAATGTAGTTGGGAAGTATTAACAAAATGAGCAAAAGCACAATAAAACCCAAATACTATTACATTTTGCTAGAGACAGAAATATGGCCAAGTTTTGCTAGAGACAATGTACTTGAGTCATCTTTGCCAGGATTCCTTTGAAACCTTTCTCATGGCCATTCTTTTCAGATTGTAAACAGACAGCTCTGTCTTCCAGTTTCAAAGCCATGACCCCTTGTTGGGTCTTCCAGGAAATTCCTATTTGCTTATGAAGAATGGGCCAGTCCCCAATTGTTTTGCAGGACTGAGATGATTGACACATACTTCTGCCAATGAATCAATTATTGGTTTTAACCATTTCCCCAGGTTATACTAAATGACTCATTTGTTATGCACTCATACCTTTCAGAATCCCATCATTACAATTTTGCTATAGGAAAAAAAAATGTCTTTACATAGAGGACTAATATAAACAATTCCCACCAACAGTAAGAGAAGTCTTTCTATCTTCCTCCCTTTCTCTCTATTATCAATTATTCTAAAATAAGTGCATTTATCCCGTGAGAGATATTATAGGATTTCTACATGAGCCTCCTGAAGTGCCTAGGAATATACAACATGTCTTTCCTTTGTAGGTCCTGCTAATTTAGGAATCAATGACCAACAAGTTAGCACCTTTAATCTCTTACAAGAGTGACAAGTCTGGTATCAGGGACATGTTTACATTCTTTTAATCTGGTTTTGTAATGCTTCTGACCTTTCCCTAGAGAATACGAGTTTCAAATATGACTAGAGATGTTAGAGAACTGCCCTTAATTTTCCTTCAGATTGGGCCCATAATAAAGACTGACACACATTAATGCATTTTTGGTGGAGCTTTGAATGAAGCAATTTAGAAATAATCTAAAATGTCTTTTGATAGACTGAAATGTTCTTTGATTACAGACCTCACTGCTAGGTATATATAACACATGAAGGTCAGACACAAGAAAAAATAGGTCCCAAAATGTTTATAGCAACACTCTTTGTGGGAGCAAAGAACTAGGAAAAAGTTGTCATCCATCAGAGAACAGCTAAATAAATTTTGGTATGTGGCTATAATGGAATATTACAGTGCTATAAGAAATAATGACTATGAAGAATTCAGAGATGTCTTGCCATACATCACAAAATGATGCAGAGTAAAAGAATCAGAACCAAAAAAGCAAAGGTCATGATTACCACATTAATATAAATGGAAAACATGATTAATTGAAATTAAATGCTGTATAATTAAAATAATCAAGCTTTATCCCAAGAAGAGTAGAGAAAATATTCTTTCTTCTCATTGTTAGAGAAATGGAAGTAGATGTATAAATGGAGTACTGTACACACTCTCATATTGTCAGACAAAGTTGATGTATTGGTTGATTTTACTAAATGATATTTTTAAATATTTATTTTAAGGGAAGACTAATAGAAAGGGAGAGGAAAAGCATGTTTAGAAATGAATGTGACATTAAAAAAGGCATAAGTATAAACACCTTTACACATACATACCCTGACAAGTTAAAAATTAGTCTAATCAAAGTGAAACCTGAAAATTGCCATTGTCATGGCAATAGCACCAGCAATTTCCTTATGATTTTCCAAAAGTCAATACTTTTATTGCTTCTCTGTATATTTTGCCCCCTAGAAGAAACTATTTTTTAACAAAGGTTGAAATATAGGACTGGATTTTGAAATGGTGGCCTCAGCAGAACAGTTTATAGTTAATTTCAGAAACTGCATCCAAGTTTTAATCTTTCAAAGGGGTGATTATTTCATCAAGGTGATCACCCTTAACTACTAATTCAGTTGAATTCAACAAGCATTTATTTAGTATCTATTTATGTAAGACTGCTGAATAAACAAGCACAAAACCAAAATATCCCTATAATCTAGGCACTTATATTCTACTGTATCTGGAAAAAAAAATACAAAATGTAAACAAAATTCAAAGTAATCTTAGGGGAGTTCTGACAAATGAGAGGCTCAGCAAAATCCTAGAGGTAGGAGGTAGGTGGTACAGCTTGCTTACATGTAGCTAGGAATGCCAAACGGCACATGGGACATTCCATTCCAGGAATGGCAAATAGCTTTGGAGACTATACAAAGACACAAAGAGAGGGGTGATAAGCTGTTGTATGTAGGGGACAGCAAATAGGTTAATATGGTTGGAATGTATTTCCGCTAGGCAATAGGGAGCCACAAGAACTTCTTGAGCAGGGGTGCCGTATAGTCAGATTTGTGCTTTGGTAATACCCATTTGTCTCCAGGATTAAGTATAAAATCCCCTGGCATTCAAAGTTCTTCACAACCTGACCCCTTTCTAGCTTTTCAGTCTTTACTACAACTTACTTCCCTCCCCCCCACCCCCTTTCTTACTATGGGATTCAGTATTTCCTTTCTCCCTATCTCTTTTATATGACATTCCATCTCTCAAGTGAGCACTTTCATTATGTTTAAAATACTCAACTCCCTCATCTCTACTTCCTGGCTTCCTTCAGGATCCAGTTGAAATACCATCTACAAGAAGCCTTTCCTGATCCCCTTTAATGCTGGGGTCTTCTGTTAACAATTTATCCTGTGTCTATCACTTGTATGTAGTTTAAGTCTTCTCTTCCCATTAGACTTGAGAGTTCCTTGAAAGAAGGAAATATGTTTTGCCTTTCTTCCTTCAGCACAGTACCTGACATATTGTAGGCACTAATAAATATTTATGACCAACAAACAAGAGGATGAAGTGGAATACTGATTATAAGAAGACCATCTAGGAAACTATTCCAGTCTGTCTCTCTGAAAGAGATGATAAGTGCCCAGAATAGAGTGGGAGCTATGTGAGTAAAGAATAAACATGGAAGGTAGAATCAATATAACATGGCAACTGATTAAATAAGAGGAGGGGAGGTGTTGAGAATGACTCCAAAGTTGTGAACATGGATACACTTGACAGAAATAAAGAATTTAGTGTGACATTAGGAAGTGGGGTAAATTTTGGAAGAGATGATAAAATCATAGATTTAGGGATGAAAAAGAACTTAGAAGCTATCTAGTCTTACCCCTTCATTTTACAGATAACAAAACTAAGACTTGTGAAGGTTAAAAGATTTTCCCTGAGTTTAATCAAGCAAATTAAGTGGCATAGCCTAGATTTGATCCCAGGTCTTTAGAGTCCAACTCCAACACATTTTCCATCATATTATCCTTAAATAGGCTTCTGTTGAATAGAGATTAGTTTATTTTTATCTATATTGTGTCTGGCACATAATAGATGCTCAGTAAATGCTGACTGGTCAATTGATTTAGAGCAGTTTCCTCTTCTGTAAAATAAGAAGGCTGGACTCAGATAGCTTTCTATCTCTTAACTTCTTATCCCAAATACTGTTTTGGAAATGCCTTCTGGGATATTCAGGTAGAGTGTCCACAACTGGTTAATAGTATGGGATTGAGACTCAGGAGAAATTTGAGGGAAGTATAGATTACACCATTTTTCCATGCCTCTGTCTATCCAAGGAGAGAAACAGAAAGACAGAGAAACAGAGAGAGAAAAAGAGAGAAAGAGAGAGAGAGACAGAGAGACAGAGAGACAGAGAGATAGACAGAAAGAGACAGAGACAGAGAGAGAGAAATAGAAAGCGAGCGATAGAGAAAACAGAGACAAAGAGAAACAGAAACAGAGAGAGACAGAGCACATTTATCAATGTATCAAGCATGTATCAAGCACTGTGCTCAGTGTTATGGATACAAAAACAAGATGATCAAGACTTGCAAGTTTACCTTTTTATGAGCGAAGACAACACATAAAAGTGAAACTAAAAAGGGGGATGCAGTTTCACAAATTGGGGTGGTTAATTTGTCTGAAGGGGAAATGGGAAGCAGATAGATGGTCTTCATGAGTTACTGTGGCAAAAAAAAAAAGCCATCCTTTAAAGATCAAACTCCTCACAACTAGTGTAAAGAGACCAGTGTAGCTTAGGGAATATCTACATAATCTTTGAAAAATTAAAGTGTTATAAAGTACTTTGACATTTGAAGCATGTCATGCAGAGTGCTGGAACTGGTGTCTAAAGACCCAAGTTTAAAACAGATTTACATTTACCCCTTAACAATTTTGTGACCCTGAGAGTTACTTAACTACTTAGGGTCTCAACTTTTTCACCTGAAAAATGAAATTAGAATGTCTCTAAGATTCCTTCCAGCTCTCAAATTCTGTGATGTTGTGTGATTATTTTTTCCTCAAGATTCTTCTCTAACAAACAGGTTTTCACATGGATCTTTCTCTTCAGCTCTAAAATGTGTTAATGATGACACTCTAAGAGACAGTGGCAAAGACAGTGATAGGAAGTCTAGAAACTGAAGCCTAGACTTCCAGGGCTGGTGGATTTGAAATAACAACACAAAATCAAAATGTCTGCTCAAAACTGAACTGGCTCTCCCTTTGAACAAATTACAGAATTTAAGACAAATGGTGTTTTACCATACACTGCCTTTGTTTTAAAACAAAACAAACAGCTTTATAGTAAATAACCAGCATTTCAGCGGCACTAATAGTCCTGCTCACTGGAGTACCTCCCCTTGATGTTTCTGATTGCACCCATTTCAAACCCAAATTAAATGCTAATTTGGCTTCCATCCAGCAGGGTAAACACTTATGCAGTTATTTCCAATCTTGATTCTGATATTCCAACTCTAAAAAGAAATTCTCCCAATTGCTTTGTTTCATCCAAGAAGAGAAACTAACTTTGAATCATTTTTATGTCTTCTTTAGCTATGGACAGAACACCACTGACCCAGGGAGAAGAATCCTGGACAGGAAGTGAGGACACCCAAATACTCATTCAATTCTGCTTATTAGCATAAATTTGGAGCTGGAAGGGACCTCAACAGTTGATCAATTAACAAGTATTTATTAAGAAGCTTTTATGTTTCAGGCACTGTGCTGGGTACTGGGGGACATACAAAACCAAAAATAGAACAGTCCTTCCCCTCAAGATACTTCATTTTAGTAAGGAGATGAAACATGTTCATTTACACACATACCACTTTCCACCCTCCAGGTCACTGAATCTGACAGGTTAGGTTCCCAGAGAGAACAATACAGTAATTCTATTCAGGATCCTAGGGGTAACTGAGGAATTATGACTTCTAGTGTTATTACTCACATGTCCACATCTGATATTGATCAATACTGATCAACCAGATGACAACAATTAGTTTTTTACAAAGCAATAATTACTGGAAAAATATAATAATGACTGAAGTTATAAAAAAAATTCTATTTACTAGGGGCATAGTCTTTTCCTTCCACTTCTCATTCCATATGCATATAAGTCCCTGGGGAGAGTGATTTCCAATTTGAAGTAAAAAGGTAGCCAGAGAAGTCTTTTCTCCCAACCACAGAGTCTCTGCCAAGTTTGCTTCTGAACATGTCAGAGATGTCATCTGGGATGATTGCAAAGGACAATGTTACAGCTAATGAGTTGGTCAGTTCACTGCTGGTCTGGGTCAAAGTCTTTTGTTTGCTTCCCTGGCTTTTCATGGGACTTAGCTACCACTGCTATTGGCTCTGACTGTTGATGGGACTTAGTTTCACTGGGAACCTGTGTACTCCCATCATCTCAAGACACAAGTTCACCTAAGATCAAGAAAGGATAAGCACCAAAGAAATAGAGATTCCAAGCATTCATTGACACTTAGTGGCTAGGTGAGAGATAAGGTAATTGCTGCCCTTCTCCTATCTGGCAGCTCACAGCTCTATATTGCAGTCATTCAACATTCATGCTGTTGGAGTTAACAGGATAAAAATATGTTTAAAACTTTGAGATCCAGATTCTCTCTCTTCCTCCCTTCCCAAACTCCATCACTGAGAAGACACATGTGAAATCATGCAAAACATTTCCATAAAAGTCACATTGTAAAAGAAAATATAGACACCTTCCCCCAAAAATTCCTCAAGAAAAATATTTTAAAATATTTTTAAAATTTTTAAAAATAAACTTCAATCTGTATTCAGACACAATCAGTTCTTTCTCTGGGTATGGATAGCATTTTTTATCATAAGTCCTTCAGAGCTCTTTGGGGTCACTATATTGCTGAGGATAGCCAAATTATTCACAGTTGATCATCTTACAATATTACTGTTACTTTGTACACAGTACATTTCACTTTGCATGAGCTCATGGAAGTCTTCCAGGTTTTTCTGAGAGCATTCTGCTCCTCATTTTCCATAGCACAATAGTATTATATCATAATCATATACCACAGTTTGTTCAGCCATCGCCCAGTTAATGGGCATCCGCTCAATTTCCAATTCTTTGCCCTAAGAAAAGAGTTGCCATAAATATTTTTGTTTCATTCCTTTTAAAGATAGGCATTTTAAATCAATCTACAATCATGAGATTTCAGAAAGAAATCATTGGAGTTATGGGGGAAAATAATGTTCAGATTTTTTTTAGTCTAGAATACAACAGATGAGTGCTAGATTTGGAGACACTAACCCTATGGAAATTCTGACAAATCACTAAACTTTTCTGGGCATCGATTTTCTCATCTAAAAAAATGAGAGGGTTAGACTAGATGACCTCTAAAGTTTCTCCCAGCTTCAAATCTATAATTCTTTTAAATTTAATGGGTCTCAAACCAAATTAATCATCTTGCCTTTTAAAATTGCCTCTCTTCAAACTTCACTATTTTTGTTAATGACAGTCTTAACTGTCACCCAGGCTTGCAAGTTTTTAGGTGTATTTGATTCTTCCCTATTCTCCTTCTCCTCCACTATGTAATTACTTACTAAGTCCTATCAATTCTACTTCCATAATCACTTTTGATTCCATCTACTTCTCTCAGTTCATATTGTTACTTCCTCCTGTCCCCCTCCCCTCAACACCTTGTTCTGGTTCTCATCATCTCAGTCCTGGACTGCTGAGATGGCGGGAGATCATACTGATACAGCTTTCAGATCCACACAACCCCTTTCCTCACAATAATCTTGTTTAGTGGGTAGTGTACACATTATTATACTCACTTTATAAATGAGGAAACTAACGGTCATAAAATTGAAATGATTTGCTAAGGTCCCACCACTAGTAAATGACAGAATCAGGACTCAAACCTTATTCCTGTTATTCCAAATCCAGTGACCTTTCCATTATAATATACTACCTCTCACAACCTAACTGCTCTCCCCACTTCTAGTTTCTCTTTTTTGCCAACCATCCTTTCCACAGCTGTCAAAATAATTTTCCTAATACACAAATCTGACTGCCACTCCTTTGCTCCAAACTTTCCAATGCATTTCTATTGCTTCTAGGATAAAAGACAAATTCCTTAGTCTGGCATAGAGGTCATGTTATGACATAGATTGGTTTTAGAATTAAGATGTGGGTTCAAGACCTGCCTCTGACATGCTGACTGTTATCCTAGCAAGTCATTTTACTTCTCAGTGCTCTAGAGTGAATCTGAGAATATTCATTGCAAAAAAGAAGCTAACCTGACTTAGTGGAGTTTTATCACCTCTTACTGATGAAATTAGAGGTCCTATTCCTATGCTATAATCTAGTTCCAACCAACCCTTTAAGCCTTATTTCTCATTACTCCCTCTCAAATCCTTTACACTGAGGCCATTTTTACTACTAACTCTCCCTGGTCTTCTGTGCGTTCACATAGACAATGTCCAGAACTTCTTTCCTCAAAATCATCCTTTAAAATCTTTGCCTTTCTTCAATGCCCAACTATGTTTCCATCTTCTCCATGAAACCTTCCTTTGACCTTCTAAGGGAAAGTTTTGCTTGCTTAGATTTTCTTTGGATCTCTATTATGTTTTATCTTACATAATATTTATTTGTGCACTTCTCATCTCCTCCCCCTCATTCAGTCGTGAATTTAGTTATAACAGAAACTAGGTCATTTTCATTTTTGTAAACCCTAATGTCTAGCACATTTTGAGGGGGGAAACTACACCTGTGATTTCATTAGTATAGGGAACTCCCAGAAGCTACTGGGAGTAGCTTCTAATGAAGCTCTACTAATGAAGACTGAAACCTACTCTGCAAATTACAACATTAGAAAGTTGTACGGGGGTATTGAAAGGTTAGTGACTTGCTGGAGGCACACAGAAAGTATGTGTCCTAAGTGAAAGTTGAACCCAGGTTTATCTATTGCAATCCATGATTGTTGGAATCTTTACAAAGTGTTAAGCCATTGGAGTTGATCTGATCTTAGAAGAAGATATTTTGGGCCAGAACTTGAAACAAAGTACTAAGTGGAACTGATTGAACAATGCTTGTGTTCACACCTTTAGAGAGCTCATAAGTATCTAAGTACTCAATGGAGTTCACAGTTTGGGAGATTCAGGGTCTAGAAAGAGATATCTGAATTCACATTCTCCTGCTAAATTCATACTGGGTATTTATTAAGTTTTTGATTAATTGAACGAAAAGTTTAGATGGAGCTCTGGATTCTAGTTTAACTTTATCACTTACTTGTGTGATGTAAGGCAAGGCTCAACTTCCTTAATCTTTAATCTCTTATTTTGAAAAATAAGTAGTATGGACCATTGAGGTCCCTTCATCTTCTCATATTATGTGATCTTAATAAGGATTTTTTGAAAGCGGAGAGAAATAAATATTAACTTAATCCACTCCTGCTCAACTATAAATCACTAATACTAATATGATCAAGGCTACTTAACCTCTCTCTTAGGTAGGCTAAGCTTTAAAAGAATTGATGATGTCACCCAAAACACAAAGTAGGGATGAAAATACAAATAACTTAGCAACTAGATATATTGAAGACAGTATTTCACCTAATCACTACCTAGAAAGGATAAACCTATGAAGTAAGTCTACCTTTAAAATATTGAGTTTAGCAACCCAATTTCTCAAAGAAGATGCTTCTGAGCATTTAATCAAGGTTCCATATTCTTTTTATTTTGGAGGATATCTTTTGATTTTCTCAAGCAATTATGACTTCCAAAGACTTACGTAAAATACATGTTGACAATAAAAGTAAGTCATCCAGGGGGATGGGAGTGAGATCAGAGAAGGAAAGGACAAGCTGGTAGCTACTTATATGTCTTAGATATAGTCCAAGTAAAGCTTCAAGATCAATTTGATCGTGATTGGCCCAATAGGGACCAATTAAACATTCTCACAAAGTTTCTCTCAGTATTCTGTATTTCCCTTAATTTTATTCTATTTCTAGTCATGTTCCCAAAGGCTATGATAAATAATTCTTCTTTTTTAAAAAATATTTGCACCTTTTAAGGAAGCAAGAGAACCAAAGAGCTGAGAAAATGAGATGCGTAGGTAATATGAGCTGTGTGCTTTCACTGTTTTGCAAAAGAAGGGAGGGAAGCAAAAAGGGGAAGAAAGGCTTAGTGTTAAATCCTGGAGCTTAAAATGAAAATGTAAATAGGAAATGCTCAGTGACCTTTTCCCAGGAGACTTAAATGAACTAATGTTAATGTCATGGTACATTGGTCAAACTGTTTTACTCAGTTCATTCATCTTATATCAAGATATTGTTTTTGTATATAACTATTAGGGGGTTGAACTACATAACCTCTAAGGTCTCATTCATCACTAACATTCTATTAATCTATTATGAAATTGGACATATCTCCTTAGCATCTTCCTTAAAAATGTCTTTATCCATCAAAGATTTTTTAAAAATTTTTTCTTATTAATCTGTCTCTTTCACTATCTCCTATCCCTTGAGTAAATTATTTTTTTAAATAAAGAACCTGCCAAATGAAGGCCTCACTGCATAACTGCATAGTCCTGCAAAACAAATTCTCATCATGTCATCATATCTAAAAATGTCTCTTTCTGTACTTTAAGTTCAACATTTCTTTATCTGGTCATTTTTTTGAACTTGTAAGAATCAGAGTTCTAAAGTCTTACAAATTGTTTTTCTCTATGTTGTTATTATTGTATACATTGCTCTAATTTCACTCTATTTAGAGGAAACTTTGTAATATCACAATTTGTAATATCATAAATTGAAAAGGCTTTCAACTATAATGAAAGTTCTGACTGCTGACCTACAATGGTATATTCTCATATATCAATGAAATCACACAGCTGGACAAAAAAGAAAGAAAAAAGTTTTGGATATAGAAGATGAAAGAAAGGAAAGAATGGAAGAGGCTTTCTGTGGTCCTTGTTCAGAGAGAGAGAGAGAGACAGATAGACAAATAGACAGACAGACACAGAGACAGAGAGAGACAGACAGAGAGGGAGAGAGGGAGGGAAGGAGGAAATAAAGGAGACAGGGAAGGAGAGAGAGAGAGAGAGAGAGAAAGAGAGAGAGAGAGAGAGAGAGAGAGAGAGAGAGAGAGAGAGAGAGAGTGAGAGAGAGAGAAAGAGAGAGACAGGGACAGGGAGAAGGAGTTTAATGTTTAATATTGGCTTAAAAATAGTTAACATAATACTTCAAAATTTCATCTAGGATTTTCAAAAGAACCATGGCAGCTTTGGAATCTTTCTGTTCCTTTATCTTGCATAATCAACCAATCCACCAATCAAAAGACATTTGGTAAGAACTTATTAAATACCATGAACTGTGATAAGCACTGGGGACACAAAGAAAAGCAAAAATGGTCCCTGACTTCAATAAATTTACATTTATGCAAGAGAAACAACATAAACAGATATTGGCACATACAGGAAAAGTAGAAAAAATAGAAGGAGTCTTATATGGTGAGGGACTAAGGAAAGAAGACTGAGACAAGTGTCGTATAAGGGAGGGCACCCAAGATGAGTCTCAAAAAGAGCCAGTTGTCTAAAATTTGATATTAGGAGAAGAATATTGCAATCATAGGGTACCATCAATGCAATTTTTATACTTATGAACAAAAGTGAACATAACATACCTTTTGGTCAATTCTGTGATAAAAGATTTGATTTGCTGTTGAAAATCATCAGCCAGAGGTGAAGATGTGGGGGGGAGCGGGGGGAGGGCGGGGGGAGGGAACAAGGTCTTGTCTGTAGGTATAGAACTAACATATAAACTCACATTTTTTTATGATTCTTAAATCAGTTTTACTGTATTTTTAAAAATCTGTTATACTATGCTCAAAGGGTTATCAAAATATGCATATCCTTTGATCCAGCAGTGTTTCTACTGGGCTTATATTCCAAAGAGATTGCAAAAGAAGGGAAAGGGA
The DNA here is from genome assembly GCF_902635505.1 of Sarcophilus harrisii. Taxonomy (NCBI): domain Eukaryota; kingdom Metazoa; phylum Chordata; class Mammalia; order Dasyuromorphia; family Dasyuridae; genus Sarcophilus; species Sarcophilus harrisii. The sequence continues at coordinate 254,624,763 of NC_045427.1, forward strand.
CCCACATGTGCAAAAATGTTTGTGGCAGCCCTGTTTGTAATGGCGAGAAACTGGAAACTGAGTGGATGCCCATCAACTGGAGAATGGCTGAATAAATTGTGGTATATGAATGTTATGGAATATTATTTTTCTGTAATTTTAGATGGTTTTAGAGAGGTCTGGAGAGACTTATATGAACTGATGCTGAGTGAAGTGAGCAGAAACAGGAGATCATTGTATATAGTAACAAGAAGATTATATGATGGTCAATTTTGAAGGACGTAGCTCTCTTCAACAATGCGATGATTCAAACCAAATCCAATTGTTCAGTGATGAAGAGAGCCATCTACACCCAGAGAGAGGACTGTGGGAACTGAATGTGGACCACAACAGCACTGTCACTCTTTCTGCTATTGTTTGCTTACATTTTATTTTTTTCTTTTTTGATCTGATTTTTCTTGTGCAGCAAGATAACTGTATAAATATGTATGCATATATTCAGTTTAATATGTTTTTACCATTTTTAATATATAATTGGATTACTTGCCATCAAAGGGAGGGAGTTGGGGGAAGGAAGTGAAAACTGGAGCACAAGGTTTTGCAAGGGTTAATGTTGAAAAATTATCCATGCATATGTTTTGAAAATAAAAAGCTTTAATTAAAAAAAAAAAACTGTTATAAGGGATGGCTCTCTAGAATGGGGAGGGGAAACAAGGAGAAATCTAGGTGATAGGAAGTATGAAATTAATAATAATCTTTTTTTTAATCATCTTCAAAAGTCTGCCTGTTCTCACATTTTCATCAAAGAAGTTTTTTATATCAATTTAGGCCCTCCTCATACAAATTCTAGAAATAATTAGGGCACACAAGTCAGTAGAAGTTGATCATAGTCTTTTGGGAGTTGATAACAGCATTTCATGACTTTTTTTTCCCCACCATTTGCTATCTTCTACTGTTTTTTCATATCTTAAAAAATAATCCTTAAATACTTTTAAAATTATGTCATCTCCAAAATAGATTTTTTTTCCTGTTTCTGCCTTTCTTCCAATTTCAATTTACCAAATCCATTTACTCATATAGTACTCGTTGAGTTCTAAGATATTTAGTCCAAATGTAATGGTTTCACTGTTATTAATGATGAGAGTAGATCACTATGGAAATTCTCATAGATGTGATTCATTTTGATTTATCTGATATTCTTCCAATTAAATCTATAAATGCTCTTGGAATAATTTAGCTTAGTAAGATCTCACACTGAGCTCTCTGAAGGCTATCTTTCCCCCCATACTATTTTTCCTTGTTTTGATAGCTGCTACTCAGAACATTTCTCTATTCTCTTTGTTATGATGTTGTTCTGACTGCATCAAGTTGCAGAATATTCTATAGACTTTCAATGAAATCCATGGCCATTTGAAAGAATCTAACAAGCCACATAGTAAAAAATAAAAAATTTAAAATTTAAATGGAAGAAAACTATTTCCCAGTTGGAAGGGCAATCCATTATGTAACTCACTTGACACATATTTTAGATAGGCACTCCATAAGTTTATGGAATCTGAATTGAATAGGAAAAGGGGGGCTGGATTGAACTTGGAAAATTAAGTTCTTTGAATCTCAAGCTGTTTCCTGACAACATCAAACTTTTAAGGATAATGCCTAAGTGTGAAGGGGCAGGTCAGTTCTCTGGAAGCCTCCACATCTGTGAATCATAACAACCCTGAAGGAATTGCAAATCAGCCTTTACTGACATAGATGTTGCTTGTGGATTGGGAATGAAATAAATTGGAGGTAGAGGGAAGAGGAGAGAGTTCAGAGAATGCAACTGCTTCTCAGTCTCTTGTATCATTATCATCCTCTCACATGAAGGGATTCATTCTGCTGGTCTGAGTTGGATCCCCAGCAGCCACTGGCAGGTGGCTCCCATAACATCCAACAGCCCTTAGCAGGTGGCTCCTGTAACATCAAACCACCTTTCTAATACCAATATTCTAGTGATGTTAAATCAAAAATCACAAGTGACTCAAAGGGCAATGGAGATATGCATGATGGGTGAGCATAACTAAGTTAAAAGTATATTATCAATGAAGAGAGGGGATTTAATAAAGTTGGAAAAGAAGGTGGACTAGTTACGTACTGAGAATGAGAGATATATAGCCAAAGTGCTAAGTTGGTATCTACAAGATGTTAAAAAACTTAAAAGACCGCCTTTAGCCTCCTGAGGAACTTTGATGGAAAATTTGTAGGAAGATCAGGACAAAGAAAACATAACATGAAAATGTATGAGTGGGTTACATTTGACACTAGTGGAATAAGATCAAAGTAATTTCTATCAGAGATTCTCTCATATAAACTAAGATAGTTTTTTTCTCCCCTAAAAAGAAGGGAAGCTCTCTGAGACTTGATCAATCCAGAGGACAAGTTAATGATGTAATTTACCAGTCATTTGAGGAATAAAAAGGTCTGCCCACGAGAAGTCAGTGCTAGACTTGTCAGATATCCTATGATACCCTTTTGACCAGTTGTGTTTCCATATGGAGACAGGGGAGTTACATCTATCTGAACCAGCACTGTATTCGAGATGAAAATACTTTCCATTGTTTGACTAAGGAAATGTCCTTTAGATAAATGTTAGATGGTCTATTTCTTACTTGGTTCCAAACCCAGACATGCATCCCTGCCATCAAGGAGCTTATAATCTAATAGGGGAGAAAACATGCAAACAAATATATATATAAAGCCAGCTACATATGAAATAAATAGGAAATAAATTTATTATAAGAGGAATCCAGTCACATGGGCTAGGCAAATTTTTCCCTAAAAGATAGGGAAGTTGTCTGAGATTTGATTAGTCTAAGAACTCAAGCCATTGATGTGGCTTTTGGTTATCTGGCATATAAAAAGGCCAACCCACAAGGAATTAGTACCATTTAGATTTGATAGATGTCTTATAAGTCAAGACAGTCTTTTGACCAAATACTTCTGAATTAAGCTCAGGAGAGATGCATCTACCTGAACTACTTGCATATTCTTTCCATGTTTCAGCTAAGTAAACTTCCTTTCATTGTTTAGACTGTATCTAATTTCATTCCAATTCTGAACCTGAACCACCTAAAAGGCCTGAATTAGACTTGACCCACAAAAGAGGTAACCAAATTAATGAGATTACTAATCCATGGGAACATTGAGCACTTAGGAGAACAATTGAGCATTCAGGTCATTTTTTGAATCTTATGTGTGAATATCATTCAATTTGCATCCTCCATCATCCTAACTTAAGAATCTCCAGATAGATACTACTGTTTAAACAGAGATAAGTTTTTAGAAACTTTTCATTCTCCCCATCAAAATTTCTGAACTGCTTCAGGTAGTCATCTAATTTCAACAAACAGCTTATTAAGTTCCTACTGTGAACAAGGTCCCGGGGGAGATACAAAAATGAAAAACAATTTAGTTTAAAGAAGGGTGGGGATCATATGCTTCAAACATGAATACAAGTTTTTAATTGGCTCCTACTTTCTAAAATTTGAAATATTTTTATATGCATTTTTAATTTAAAAAAAAATCTTGAGATGTTTTCAAATATGCTTGCATAATTCCAGTAAATTTGGGATGGAAAATTCCAATCACCTCCAAAGAGATAGAACTATGGAGAATGAATGTGGATGGAAATGGAGTATGATCACTTTTTTTTTCCTCATGGTTTTTTTTTTTTTTTTCATTTTGGTTTGATTTTTCATGCACAACATGACAAATATGGAAATATATTTAAAAGGATTACACATATTTAATATGTATCAGATTGCTTGCTGTTTTGGGAAGGAGGGAGGTAGGGGAAGAAAGGAGAAAAATTTGGAACATAAGAGTTTTATAAAGATGAATGTTAGGGGCAGCTAGCTGGTGCTGTGGATAGAGCACCAGCCCTGAAGTCAGGAGGACCCTAGTTCAAATATGGCCTCAGACACTTAACATTCCTAGCTATGTGACCTTGGGCAAGTCACTTAACCCCAATTGCCTCAGCAAAAAAAAAAAAGTTAAAAACTATCTTTATATGTATTAGAAAAAATAAAATACTATAGAAGGAAAAAAATAAATTGATATTTCTAAAGCACAAAAAAATATGCTTGCATATAGAAATTGGAAAACTGAGGAAACCCTCATCTGAATTTGTCATACATTGGGTACAGGCCCTGTATTATTTAATTCTGATCAAATGACTCCTTAATTTATCAAACTGAGTTGCTTGGACAATCCACTGTGTCTCATTGGTACTTCCAGTAACATTTAAAAATAACTTAACAAAAAGCAATAACTTGCTGCAAATCAGTGAAAGATATGGAAAGATATTGGATCAGCTAAATAGTAATCTGTATTACTGGAGGGTGAAGGAAGGAAGAAGGGAGGCTTATTTAATTAAGAAGATTACTGGTTTCCTTGTTTTGATTGCAGGTATCATAACCCCTATCCCTAGAGGGCAGACAGAAAAATCAATCTTTTTCCAAGAAAAACAGAATTACTTTAAAGCTGCTTTTCAATTTTATCTAGATACTCCTCTGACCAATGAAAATCATTTTGTCAGGTCTCTGCCTCACATAGATAACCCAAACACCTGCTTTCAAATTCTTATAATCAGTGAAATTATGTAACCGACTAACCAGTTCAGTTCTGATAGAAAAAGTTCCCTCTCGCTTATCCTCTGGACCCTAGATTTATACTGTGTGGTTTTCTCAGTATTTCACTTATCTCATCATTCCATCACCTCAATTTCTCATCTTCCCATTAAGTAAGCACTTTTCCTGCCTGTGATAATTTTCCTTTAATCTAATTGGGAAATGTAAACATAAAAAGCCAACACTATCAAATCTTAGATGGGTTTACATTTTAAACTATCTACGCCTCTCATTTTAGCACATTTATAACTGGGAAAAAATGCTAAACTGGTATGGTAAATGTAATTTATGTAATGTGAGGAGGGTGTTGAAGTGAGTAGACAGACGTGGAGTAAGGATTGGTTCAAATCTTGTCTTTGACTCTTAGTTATATCGTGAGCCATAGTCATACTGTTCATGAGTACACAAGGAAGGATTTAAATTTGTTCTTCTAGACTCCCATCAGAATCCAGTCTTCTAACCACCTAGTCTCCTAAGTAAGTCTCTTGTACACACTAAAATTATTGTAGAATAGTTAGCTTTTTTTCCTACTCCACCAATCTAATTCATCTTAATAAGTCTTTGCTGAGCTCTTGGGGACCTAACACTTTAATAAGCTGAAAACTGCACAAAGATTTTTGGGATACACTGTATAGATGCCAGATCCTTCTTCTCACACACTTTTCATAAAGAATTGAATTATATACCAGTGAAATCATAAAAAATAATAATAATAATACAAAGAACTATGCAAAGTATTAAAATGTGACAAAGTCATTATCTTTAAGTTTAAAAAAATGGTAAGAAAAAGCAAATATTCATGTAAACAGAATAAGTTTAAAAGTCTACATAGATGGCAGGACTTAAAATGGAATTTGAAGTCTATATAGGATTTGAATAGAAAAAAAAGAGTATTCTAGAAATTATAAGGTGAAGTAATAAAAATGATATTTTAGGAAGATATATAGTAGTAGAGTGAATGTAATACAAGAAGAATTGATTATTGTGTATCTGATTTATATTTTAATATATTTAACATCTACTGGTCATCCTGCGGTAAAGTTACCCATACATATAACGTGTAAATAAGACTATTAAAATAATAATAATAAAAAAAAGAATTGAATCACATTAAGTTTTGATATATGCTATAAAAAAAGCACACACACAAAATAAGGCAGTTGCAGGTCAATGCAACAGGTATTCCTTGGAGATGCAAAGACATTAGTTGGTAATAGTAAGTTTTATAATATGCTCAAATTCAACAAAAAAAAACACTTCCTGGGATATCTGGTCATCATGTATTGCAATGCTAATAAGCAGTTGCAAAACAGCCCCCATGAAATTAACTACAGCTTATATATTGCAAAAGGTAAAATAGTTTTAAAATTCTAAAGAATTTGGTAAGAGTTTCCAAATATATATATGGAAAAATTTGGTACAAGTATTTCTAGAATATAAAAATAACTGACTCAAATTTATAAGAATACAAACCATTCTCCAATTGATAAATGGTCAAAGGATATGAAGACAATTTTCAGATGAGTAAATTAAAACCATTACTTGTAATATTAAAAAAATGTTCTAAATTATTATTGATCAGAGAAATGCAAATTAAAACAACTCTTGAGGTACCCTTACACACCTCAGATTGGAAGCCAGGAAAAGATGACAAATGTTGGAGGGGATGTAGGAAAACTGGAACACTAATACATCATTGGTGGAGTTGTGAACTTATCCAATCATTCTGGAGAGCAATTTGCAACTATATCCAAAGGGCTATCAAAATACCCTTTGATCCAGCAGTGTCTCTACTAGGTCTGTATCCCAAAGAGATCATAAAAAAGAGAAAAGGACCCACATGTGCAAAAATGTTTGTAGCAGCTATATTTGTAGCAGCAAGAAACTGGAAACTGAGTGGATGCTGATCATTTGGGGAATGGCTAAATGTTATAGTATATGAATGTAATGGAATATTATTGTTCTGTAAGAAATGAGAACCAGGCTGACTTCAGAAAAGTCTGGAAAGACTGACATGAACTGATGCTGAGTGAAATGAGTAGAATTAAGAAAATACTGTACACAGCAACAAGATTATATGATGATCAGTTTTGATGAACATGGCTCTTTTCAACAATGAAGTGATTCAGGCCAATTCCAATAGACATGATAGAGAGAGCCATCTGCATCCAGAAGGAGGTCAACAGAGACTGAATATGGATCATAGGGATGGTATCTTCACCTGTATTGTTGGTGTTTTGTTTGCTTTTTGTTTTCTTTCTCATTTTTCCCCTCTTTCATCTGATTTTTCTTGTCCTGCATGATAATTGTGGGAATATATATATAGATGAACTGCATATGTTCAACATATATTGGATTACTTGCTGTCTAGGGGAGGGGATGGGGGGAAAAGGAAATAGGCAGAATTTGGAACACAAGGTTTTTCAAAGGTGAATGCTGAAAATTATCTTTGCATGTATTTTGAAAATAAAAAGCTATTATTTTAAATGAAAGGAAAAGAAATAAAAATGAGTGGCCAAGATGTGTTGATGACACAGAAGCCTTACACATTTCCATGTTAAAACACTTTTGAGAAAAGAGTTGCTAGACATGGCAAATACTAAATACCAAGTAACAACATTAAGAACAAAAAAAGTTATATTTCAAGAGGCAGAAAAAGATATGCAATTGATGTCTTCCCTGAATCAGCTTATTTGTATAGTCAGGCCACAAGGCGTTTGAGAGCCAAGAATTAGTAAAAAACCAGGGACAAAAAAAAAAAAAAAAAAAGCCAAGAATTAATTAAAAAAAAAAAAAAAACAGCGACAGGAAAAATTATACAATGGAAACAATATAAGCAAAAATCACAATTATTAAAAGAACAACAGAAATGCCATCAAATTGGTACTAATATTATTTAGAAGCTTAACTGATATAAATTAATTATCAGTATATGAAAACCAGAGGAAGTTAGAAAGTGCATTATCCAATATTTGACTTACTTGCCAAAAAAGATGGCTGACACAGGGGAGCAGACATTAACTTTCTGTAAAATCATAATGATGAATATGATCATCTCACTAAGCAATCAACAAATGGCAAAAGTCTTAGTTTAAACAAAGCTTTCAAAATTATCCCATGTGTATTTAAGGAGAAAGATGGGAAGAAGACTATATACATTACAAAAAATGGAAAAAAAAATTACAAAAATCATAACTCTTTTCTCCATTAAGAATGGAACCATCACACTTAACATCATGGTCCTTGTGAATGTGCCTACACAGGAGGTAGAAATAAAGCTGAAGGGAACAAAAATAGAAAAAGCAGCCAGACTGGACAAAGTCTATATAGGGAAGATCTATGCTGAAGATGACATAATTACAAAAATGTGGAAATCAATACACCAAGTATCTGAGGCAAGCAAAGATACAAAAAATGGGAGGAGGAAGGAGAGGAATCTCAAACTTCATCAATTAAAAAAAAAAAAAAAAAAAAAAAAGACCAAGAGATAAATAAATAGCTACTCACCTATATGACTACTTTCTCAACTTTACAAAATCATAAGTTTCTATATGTAAATTATGAGCATCCTTGATAATGGTATTAATAGGGTTGATAATGGTATTAATAGGGAACAAGAAAGCTTTTGCAGGAAATATTGCACAGTGCATGGCACCGTCTTTATAATTTCGTCACTAACTAAACAATGTAAAACAATATAAAATTTCATTTCACTTACTGTTTTTTTGATGCAACAAAATTTGAAAAAGGCAACTGATTCAGGAGAATAAAACATTTTCTCAGAGATTTTTTTTAATAAGGTATCTCCCAATCATATATCAAAACCATTCAAAATTCCTTGGAATATGTAATAGAAATAATCCTGTTTAATGAGCCTCTGTTAGTTAAACATTACATAAGGAATGAAACAAGAAAATGTATGCTTGCCATATGTATGTGCTGTTGTGATGGAGGGTCCAGTAGACACTCCAGATCAAAGAGGAATTCTTCTTTGGATATTGAGGTGTTTCAATTACTCCTTTTTCTTCCCCATTTTAACATCTACTTAGTGTTTTTCATCATCTAGTTTTAATGTTTTTTGTTTCTGCCTTAGATTACTAATGAGTTGCCCTTTGTGAGATGTAATAAGTCAAACAAGGCTGCAAAATATTTTTTAATAGATCCTTGGATCCTAATATTTGGAACAGTAAAAAAAAAAAAAAAAAAAAGAAACAACAAACCAATTATTTACACAGAAAGTGTAGCAATAACATGAATTCAGCATTAAGTCAGTCTTCTCAAAGTAGGAGAGACAAACATGAAAGCAGAAAAGTAACACCATCTTTAGACAGAAATGAATAGTGTTCCTTTCAAATATAGATACTAGGTTTACTGGTCAGTCTCTGTTGTAGGTCTCTTCTGCCAAAAGGGAAGGAACCTCTCCTGAAACAGGCCTGGAATCTGTCTTTATGCTCTCTGCCATTATCGGGGTAGCCTCTGCTGTGGTGGGAGTGGCCTCTGCTGTGGTGGGAGTGGTCTCTGATGTAGTGGGAGTGGCCTCTGCTGGGGTGGGAGCGGCCTCTACTGGGGTGGGAGTGGCCTCTGCTGGGGTGGGAGTGGCCTCTGCTGGTAGATGAGTAGGTTCTACTTCAGTTTCCATTTCTGTTTCCTGATTTTGAACTGCATCACTTTCTTCTACCATAGCTGGTGGAGGTAACAAAGCCTGATGGGAAAGAAAATATTTCAGCATGGCTACAATATTAAAAAAAAAAATTCATTGTTACACACTTTAGTCTCTACTGTCACCTTTTCTTCTATGATTACAAATACTGTTTATTCCCTCTTCTGGGACCAAATCCCCAGGCTTCTTTGATTACAAACAACTGAACCACAGGATATTAGATTTAGAGCTAGAGAGTCCTTAAAAGTAACCTAATCTAACTCTCTCATTTTACAGATGAGTGTAGTGACTGAGGCTTAGAGAGGGGAAGTGATTTGTCACAGGATAGTAAAAAGCAGAATCAAAATTCAAAGTATGGACTTCCAACTCCAATTTCTTTCTACTTTATGTGTTACCCACAAACAAGAGTATGTGAAGATAATACTAACTCTTCACAAAGGAAACATCTGCCAAAGCCCAGCATGTAACAATCATTTTATTCTCATTAATATTTGTGAATTTAAGTGATAAAGGAACTAGCATTAATTATACAGAAAACACTGGACCAAAAAAGTAAGGACACAGAAGTTTGAGTCCCAGCTCTGACACTTAGCTACTCGGCCACAAGCAAGGCACTTCACCACTTCAGTTTCTTCGTCTGTAAGACAGGATGACTACCTGACCTCAGAAGTGAGGAAAGCATTTTATAAAGCCACAATGATCAACCTCAGAAGGTGGGAAAAGGAAAAAGGGTAATAGAAATAACAGCAGCTTTTTCACATTGAAATTATACAAATGCTGTCACTTCTAACCAATCCATTTCCTCATAGAAGTGCTAACACATTTGTTCGAACCAAATCCTATCATCATTATCATTTTACAATAAGCGTTTGTCACCTGGTAGTACAAGGACCTCTAAGGAGTTCCCAAAGTTGGGAAAAATCTTAGAACTTTATTTTACAAACAACTCATTGGAATTTGGCATTTTCTTAAAGGGTTCATCATATTGTCAAAGGAGTCCATGACACAGAAAAAATGGAGAACTCCTGATTTACATTCACTGAAATGGTCATTTCTGTGCTTCTCAACAGAATTTGGCTATGTGGATAGGTGCAGCAGGAATATGCACTTAAAACACATTTTCATTTAAATAGTGACTATAGAGGCATGGGATACCCTAAGAGGGAGCACTAGATAGTAACAACTATGTGATAATAAAAGACTGGATACTATGAATTCATACATATTAAGTTAAAAACATAATAACAATTATATATGTGTATATGTGTATATATACACACACACAATCACACATATATATTAAATCAAGTATAGAACTTGATTTAGAGAAAATCAATTAAGTATTATTCCTAATTAATCTTTATAATTATAATAACTTCTTTTTTATTATCAAAACTGAAGTATAGAAAAATGAGCTGAGTCACTGATGGCACAGAATGGCAACAACGTATTTAAAAACGTATTCTTACCAAGGCGACTAGGATCTGCTTTTTAATTCTCATCCTCAAATATTCCAAAAGGCATGAAATTTCCATTAAAAAACTTTCTAAGGGGCAACTAGGTGGCGCAGTTGATAGAGCATCAATCCTGAAGGCAGGAGGACCTGAGTTCAAATCTGATTTCAGACACTTAAACTTCCTAATTGTGTGACCCTAGACAAGTCACTTAACCCCAATTGCCTCGGGGGGGGGGGGGGGGGGGGGGGGGGGGGGGAATTTCTAACATTCTCTGGCAAGTATTCATTATTTTAGATCTGTTCTCTATAGCACCATTTGCTTTCTAGGAAAATCTATTTCTTAAAAATTTTTAAGAAATAATTCTTAAGATTATCTTGACAGAGTGCAAAGTTGAGTCTATTTAGTCAAAACGCATGATATCTACTTTTAAAAAAACTTGACCTAGTCTTCATGCATGCAATGATAATAATTTTATCTTGCTTTTTGAAAACATACCATATGCCTAATTTACAAAGGCTTTTATTTATTTTTTTTTTTTTGAGGGGAGAAGGAAGGAATGTAGGGGGGGGAGGGGGTAGAATAGGGGGAGAGAAGAATAGACAGTTTAGGCTTAGAAAAGTACATTGGAAAGAATACTCATTGGCTCTGGAATCAAGAGTTCCAATCTCAGATCTGCCACTTCCTGTGTAATCTTAAAGTTACTCAATCTTCCTGGGTCGATTTCCTCCCTTGTAAAATAAGAAAGTTGTACTAAATAGTCTCTGGAGGGTTCTTTCAGCCCTTGAAACTATCTATATTACTTGTGTAGGGAGCTTTGAGAAGACACTTCCTCTACCTATGCAGATCATCAACAGAGTTATCTGTAGACTTCAAGAACTGCCTTGGGCACTGAGAGGTTACACAGACAGTATACATGTAAGGCAGTTTGATTTGAACCAAGTCTTTCTGACACGGGGACCAGTTCTTTATAAACATATCATACACTGTCTCCAGGGTTGTGCATGGAATCTGATAGGTGTTTTACAAATTATGCAAATCCTCCTTGGCCCTAAGGCCTGCTCTCCATTCATTATGGCTTGTCCACGGAGTAGAGATATAACAGTAATACTTTAAAAAACCCTTTGATCTCAAATAGTGAATTCAGAAGGTTCTCAAAGTAGGCACTAAGTATTATCAGGTATTCTTTATAAGAATATATTCTTTTAAAGATTATAAAGTACTCTTTCTTTTAGTCACTTGGAGGTATCTATTATTGTAAATCTATTATAAAGAAATCTGTAATCTATTTCTTGGTAGGGAACACTAAATGAATAGACAATCAAAACTCTACAGAATTAAAAAGCAATACTAGCCTGTGTGAATTTAGTTCTTTCTCTGAAAGGATCAAGCCCCCTATAGACTAAAGAAATTTATTCTGTATTTCACAAGACCCTTTTCTAAAGAAAAGCAGGTTCAGTTACCTCACCTGATTATATTGATGTGTACTCTGGATCATAAGCATGTACATGTTATATACAAAGTTTGCCATCTGGGGCATATTTTTTATTATCTGAACAGGGTGAGATGGCTGCTCTCCATTCTGGAAAGGGAAGAAAAAGTGAGTTTAATTAACAGTCAGCAGTAAAATGAACAAAATAATGCCCCTTATCCACTATATAGCATTAGCTTTCAAAGATGATAAGGAAAAAAGGTGAAAGGAATGAATATAGAGTATCAATATTTTAAATTAGAAATTCAAAGAAAACTGCTCATTGGCTTTTCACATCCATGGATCATTATGAATCAATTTATTTTGTTTCCTCCATAAAACAAAAATCACCATGAGTTTAAAATGGGTATTATGACATAATCACTTGTTCAAACAAGACTATTCCAAATGAAATTGGACAAAAGGGAAAAAAAGAAATAAAAAAGGAAGAAAAAAATTCATAAAGACTCTTTCTAAACTAGCAGAGTCAAACTAAAATAGAAATAAGGGTCACTAATCCACAAAGGTCACACTACCAGCTTAGTTTTAAAATGTAACATTATGTTTTATTGTTTTTTAAATTTATTCTGTTAACTATTTCCCAAATACATTTTAATCTGGTTCAGGCCTTTACTTGATTATTGTGTAGTCCATGACACCTCTGACCCAAATCATACTAAGACAAAATTCTTATATACTGTCCACTTTTCTATAAAGATTCACTAATAAGATCTAATCAACTCCGTCATTTTAAAACGATGATAATAAAGATGTCCTCCCATGTACTGTATAGAGAAAAACATAGAGGTAAAATCAATTCAGGGAAAGAAAACACATCATTTTATAAAACTAACTCTAGTATTGTGGCATAATTAGCATTTTGAGCTTTAGGAAGCTCTGGATTGAATATATGACACACACACACACACACACACACACACCTCCCCCTGAGATCCTTCCTAGTTTTAATTGTATGGGCTTATATGTACTATCAGATATTGAGGGAAAACAAATGCTATGAATATAACAAAAAACAACTTATAAATAATTCAGAGCATGTCAAAGTGAGAGTATTTATCAAATTCAATGACATTTCTTAGAACTGCCAGAGGTATATGGTTATTCAGTATATTAGCAGGCATTCTTTTGATTGAAGATCATTTTCTGCTCTGGGCACAATATCTCATATGCAAAGAGCAGGCAAGTTATTTACTAGGTGCTCTGCTTCAGGCAGACTTCAAAACAGGCAATTAAAAAACAAAAAGATCATACCAATAAAATTACAAAAATATAATTCAAACTGGAGAAACAAATGAATTATATTATTTGTTCATCTTTTCCCTCTCATGCAACTCTATTTAGAAACAATATCTTTTTGCATATGCTCAATCCCCATCAGGAATATTCTCCAATAATTTATGTCCTGTCTCAAAAATTACTTCTTTCTAGGAAGTCTTCCTTTATTTATTCATTTGTTATATTCTCATCACTCCTACCTTCTTCTCTACATTTACACACTATACACCTCTATCTATATAGCATTCAAGTCTTAAAATGCTACTTGTTGTCTAAGAGTAAATATCTGCCAACTTCATAAGAAGTTGAGCTTTTCTGGAATGAGGGGTGACCTGTGTTTCTTTAATATCATACCAAAGCAGTGTTCTCCTCATAGATAAAGTTCATAAGAGAAAAAGTGAAAAAGAAAATTCTATGTAAGTCCCTTAGAATATTTAATAACCTAAAGTCAGTAACAAAATAATCCATATACCTTTCTGTTGGTAGGGAAATGCTCTGTGGGAATTATTTGTAAATGAAGTGGGCGGGCTGTGAGCTGGTTAAAAGCTGGAGTTAGTTCGAAGCAGTTCTGGAAGAGGGACACTCTTGCAAAGATATAAAGCCCAAGTCTGGCTCTCGACATGGCCACCACTAAACGACGAACATCCCTTTGGAAAACAGAGGAAAAAGAATAAATACATTTCAATTTCATTGCTACATTCTTGCAGGTGGCTTTTTAATGTTTCATCTACAGTCTTTCTCATCAGCATGGCAAAATCTGTCACTGAACTTTGAGTGAAGAATATTTTTATAAAACCATGAACTAAGCAAGTGACAATAGTATTTTGCTACTGAGTTTTATCTACAGGGAATAAATCAGGATGCTTAATCAGAGAAATAAATCATTACACTGACATAAAAGTCAAAGCAACTAGACTGTACCATAGTAAAACCATACAATTTAGTTTGCAATGACCCATCTGCATGGTCCCCATGAGTGATTCAAACATGCTGCCAATTTACAATGGTCAGCTCAAAGGTCTGGCCATGCTGTGACCCATCTGTGTGTAGACACAGCCTAGCTCTTGTTTCCTTAATAACCAGTGATGATGACATTTCAAATTCTAAACATAGATTTTGCAAGGTCTATGAATTATCTACAATTTATAAAATGAAAAAACTCAGTCCAAATAAACTCATCTACTGTATTACAACACATCATAGTTCATATTTATTCCCTATTACAAAATCATTTGTTTTGAATGGAAAAGACCATTTTGTTCTCAATGACAAAGAAAAAATCAGTGGGTTCCCATTTTCAAATGGTGAATTGAAAATGAGAGATAATTACAATTGTGCTTTTAGGATTATTAAAGTATTTAGTCAAAGTCCAATTTTCCACTGTTTATCTATGACTACTTATAGTTTTGAGTATCCTGCAAAGGTGAGCATTTTAAAGAACTTGTCTGATACATTAAATTCTGTAGTCTAAAATTACTGTAACAAGGGAAACAGTATAAGTTGCTTAAAAGTTCATATTACATGCTGTATGTTAGTCTCTGTTTGTTGGCCTATGTCAGAAAAGGGTATGAAAAAATGTCTCCAATCATCACCCACATATTTAGAAGCATCTGGCCACATACTCAACTGAACAAAAAACAAGAAAATCCTATCTTAGCTTATATTCTGGGATTGACATAAAACACTTATGTAATTAAGACATTGTTTAAATCTGGAAGAAAAGAGGGAGAAATAGAATTTCCAACAACTTATGACTAGCCAGGAACGACACTTCATTATTTTTCACTTTTTCTACCTCTAAGTACCTTTATATAAGTAAGAGAAGCTCTGGTTAAGCAATGATATTTAAAAATCATTAACAACTCTACTCATGTATTTACTTTAAAGGACACAATTTTGGAATGGGGAATCCAAGCCAATACACAATTAGGCCTGCATTAAATGTAGCTACATGTTGTGGACATAAATCAAAAATACTGTTTAAAGATCAAGATCATCTAAAATATATGGAACTACCTAATACTATTCTACAGCCAGAAAAGTGGCCACTATTAACTGCTTTCCTAGTCTTCAAACAAATCATTAAAGTGATTTTGGCTCTAAAGGAGAGGCAAGCAATAAACCACCACTCTGGTATAATTCCAATACGTGAGTCATCACAAAAAAGTCTCACTACTTTACTCTGGGCCAACTACTTCTATTTAAAGCTTTTTAGTCCCTCCAAATGAATTTATGGACCTGAACAATGGATGTTGGGAAAGCAGCCAGAATTCCCTGTTTCTCTGGCTTACAAAGAGCATCCCATCCAATTTTTGTACAAGAAAATAGTACAGGATAGGATGCCATCCCTTTTACCATGTGTACCCTAGGATGAAGAAGATAGTTTTATGGTGAGGGTCAAAGAATGGGGTGAACAGGAGACAGGTCTCCTCATTTTATTTTTTTAAATTTTACAGCAATTACAAAAAAGTATTTTTCTTCCTTATATATCAAAATCAAAACCTCAGACATCTATTCGATTATTTGGCTCACTGATAGAATTATTAAATTTGGTAAAAATTAATTTCTTCCTAGTGACTATCTAATTGTTTTTTCTTTAACTTTCCTTTTCAGCTTCTAAACTGAAAAGAATTTACTTAAAGTTCATGGTATTTGATGACCAATCTAGCAGTGACAACTAGATAAATTAAATCATGAATTGCAGTTTAACACATTTTTTCATTATATACTAATAGCAAAAAAGGGGAAAAAAAAAAAAGCTAGCCATTCAAAATTATATTTCAGCAGATTCTTTGATTCATCATCCATTACTTATGATTATGATGCATGGTATATTGATATCTAATTTAAGAAAAAAACTGACATTACATTTTTTTAAAAGCCTTTATAGCAGTCATGTCCCAATTAAGACCTTTCCTGAGAAAGTAAGATGTAAAAAGAAAGACAAGATGTAAAAGATAGGGCAATTGGAAGTTAGGGGAAAGCCCTAATAAGGATTAATCGATACAGAGGAAGCAATGTTTATTCTATTAAGAACATTACAGAACTTAGCAAAGAAAAATAAAGATAAGTCTATTCAGATCTCAGTCAACAAGCTCCTCTTATTTTTGAAGCCAGAAATATCCACATGCATGTGTGCATGCGTGTGTGCACGTACACACACACACACACACACACACACACAGTACAAAAGGCTGCCTGATATATTCCCATGAAAAATAAAAGCAGGAACAACCTGTGTTTAAAAATAGCAAGGACTTGAAGCAATTTCTTGAAACAGCATTTTTAGTTACCCTTACATAAAACGTTATCAGACTAATGGGACCTGATTACTAGGATAAACCCCCAAAAGATCTTGACTACAGTGATAACTCTAAGAGAGCCTGGTTTTATTTTTAAGTATGGACATTTATTACCCATAAGACAAAATAATAAAAAGAATTCTTATAGCTTTACTCCTAAGTCATATGAGATGGAGGTTTACATAAAACCAAACTGCTGCCTCATAATAAGAAGATGCTATTCCCATAAATCTCTAACACATAAATACATCACAATAAATGACAAAAATAGATTATAGTTTGTTTTGACAATTCTTAATCCTAGGAAGGCAAATGGCTCCTTTATCCTTTAACACTGAAGCTGAAATATTCTGGGGAAAAAGTCAGGAACCAAGGCCAACCACAGCTCACACACATAATTTAAAAACTTACATATCATAAACACATTATTTTTTTAAATCACTCAACTCCTTTAATTCTAGAACTATTACCAAACTTTCCAATGATTTGAAATGGATATTTTAAGGATATTCTGATGTAATTCTTTATATATTTATTTTAAATGATGCATCATTAAGTACCAAGAGGTGTGCAGGTACAAATCAATAGTCATATAAGGAATCTTAATGCATTTCAATATCTAAGACTAAAACATATCATCACATTTAAATGAACAATTTTAACACCATTTTTATCTTTTAATATATAACAACTAAATTATCCAACTAGAAAAGTTTTTTAAAAGGTCATCAATGCAGTAGAAATATATACTCAATGACTTATTAGATTATTTTGTTACATACCTCAAGTGGCCCACTGCTCTGGTTCGTACTAGAGAAAGAAGTATATAATCATTTTGTTGACCTTGAAATCTGTCAACTGTTGTCACCTAGAAATGGGAAAGCAACACATATTTTTCAAAACCATATTGGAAATAACAAATTTCTTCAGATTATTAGCAAATAAGATCAATAAAAACATCCTGGGATAGGCAGAATCAATGAAGCTAAGGAACACTGCGATATGAAGAATGACACATTGCTTAAAGAAAGCCCTGGTCCTTATTCTATTGCTTTCTGAGGGTTCACCTGGTATCTTTGATTCTAATGGAATACATTGATATTTTGCTTGCTGAACCCCACGGAAAACTGACAAAACAGTTTATTGCATCAGTGCTAAACAATAACATTCCATATATGCAGCATTATAAATATTTCACTTCAACAATAAAACAAACTAAAAGTCTTGCTCACTGATTTTCCATTAATGTCCAAGTCAAATCCAGACAGCTAATCCTAATCTAAATGTTTCTTTTTAATACAGAATCTCTACTACTTCTCTTATTTCCCTAAATGCTCAAAACTAATACTCTTTTTAATATTTCCTTTAAAATTTTAAAAAATTCTTTAAAATTTCCCTCAATTGTATTCATGCCCACATTTGTTCAGGGCCTGGAACCTATTTATCAATCTTTAAACCAATTAGCTTTGCTTTCTTTAAAAAGTAAGGGATCAGTCTTCTTGAAAGGCAAATCATTTTTAACTAAGATATGTAACTAAGAAGCAGTGTTACAAACTCTAAGTCCTTGTCCATTTTTTAAATAAGAGAATTTAGCCTGTTTATGCCTTGAAGACACCAAAATGAGCATACCAGCCAAACTATTCAATATAAGCATAATACTAAACTATCATTATTACACTAAAATTTCACCAAATTGAGCATAATACTATCTTTATTACACTAAAATTTCTGAGTGACCCAAACTCTTAGAATTTGTAGTTTTCTTCTATAATTACATTAGAAGAATTAATGTACAGATGTAGAAGATTTTACCAAACTAATTCTTTGAATTATATTTTAACATGTCATGTCATATTGAGTAATAGAAAGCCAGAAATCAACTCATATGCTGATTGTTGTTGTTGTTGTTTGTTCTTCATTCTTGAAAAGGACCATGATAGCAGGGAGGTTGTGCCATGACATGAAAGTAAATTGGATTTAAGTGAGGAAGGGCTGTGTAAGGTCACCTGCCTCACTTTCCCCTCCAGAGCCATCTGGGGTCAGTGGCAAAATATAAATCATGACAACAGGAGATGAACCTGGTGAAATGGGAAACCCTGAAGGTCTTTTTAAGCTAATGCCTTCAACAGGTCTTAGTTTGACTGAGGCTGCTCCAATTCAGTAATTTAAGGCTAGGTAGCAAGCGAGGCAGGTAATTTCCTCTTTTACTTAGGTCCAAAAAAAAAAAATCTAAATAAATAAATGAATGAATGAATGTTAGGAGGGAAAGATCCTCTGGGTTTCTGGCCAAAGTAGAAATGATTGTTCTTTATATTCAATCTGAATCAATTAGGACCTGAATGACTAAATGGGGTTAATGACTAAATGGGGTTTTGCCTAAGATTTACTGGTGGCCAATTAGAATCAGATTGGCTTTAGTTTAAGGCCTGGTCCTTAAGAAAGAAACTGTTGCTACTGATTTATGATGGGACAGTGATTTTCTTTTCTATAAAAAAGAATAAAACTTTCCTTCTAAGGATATCATATACATAAATTAATAATAACTACAACTGGTTTTGAAAATGTAAACAGCTGGAAGCAGAGCCAAGATAGTGAATAATGCCTCAAAACAAATTCTAAAGTGGCAGAAGCCCCAAAAGGACAGGGTGAAGCAATTTTAAACTCAAAGCAACTTAGAAAGTAAGCAATAAAGATATGCTGCACCAAAGTGAAAATGCACTACAGTGCAGTCAGTGCATGTTAAGCCCTACTAAACCAACTGTAGGTCTTGGGAGTGACTGAATCAGTGGTAGCAGTGGCAGTTTCTGAATCTCTCAGCTCACAGAGGGAAAAGGAGTAAGACAATTGGTCAGGAGATCATAGGGATCACCAGGCGCAGGACTCTGTCATATTGCTCACACTTAGCTCTGGGTCACAGTCCCAGGTAAAGCACTAACACACTAGAGTTTGTGGCCACTAGGATCCTGGTCATAGCTCCAAAATGGAAGAGTCTTGTGTTCATTCACAGATTAAACACAGGCCAGAAAAATAGTAAACATTCCCTGGAATGTTTACCTGGAACATACCTGGAAAAACTGAAAACTTACAAGTCCCTAGAATTATCTCTCTCAACAGCTGCACAAAATCCTTGAAGTTTGGGACAGTGCTCCCTCTACTCTGAAAGCAGAGACCCACTTTATGCTAAAGTTAAAAGTCAAAAAATTGCCTGGAAAACAACCAAAGAACAGAAAAAGACCCTGATTGTAGAAAATTACTAGGATGACAGGGAAAATTAAAACACAAACTCAGAAGAAAACAAAGTCAAAACTGCTGCATCCAAACCTTCAAGGAAAAATATGAATTGGTTCAAAAAGGATTTTTAAAAATCAAGTAATTAGAGGTGAAGGAAAAATTGGGAAGAAAGAGTTAACAACAGTTTGGCTAAAAAAAAGAACAAAAAAAAAAAAAATACTAAAGAATATAACACCTTAAAAAATAGAATAGGCCAAATGGTAAAAGAGGCACAAAAATCCAATGGAAAAGAATGGCTTGAAAAGCAAAATTGGCCAGATAGGAAAAGGAAAACAAATATTCACTGAAGAGAACTTCTTAAAAAGAATAGTAACCAATTGGGGGGGAAAAAAAGCAGCAAAAAAAAATTCACTGAAGAAAACAGAATTGGGCAAATGAAAACTATTGACTTTGAAATATCAAGGAAAAAAAAATCAAAAAATGAAAAATACAAGAAACTGTGAAATACCTCATTGGAAAAACAACTAATCTGAAAAAATAGTTCCAGGAGAAACAATTTGATTACCCAAAAAGTCAAGATCAAAAAAAAGAGCCTAGACATCACCTTCAGGAAAATATGGAAAGACTTATATGAACTGATACAAAGTAATATGAACAGAACAAGGAGAACACTGTAGCTAGTAACAGCGATACTGTATAATGATCAACTGTGAATGACTTGATTCTTAGCAATATATTGATCCAAGGGCTTAAGATGAAAAAAATTAAAAAGAGAAAGAATTAATGGAATCTGAATGCAGATCAAAGCACACTTTTCCTTTATATCTTTTTGTTTTTTTATGGTCTGTATTTTCTGACATAACTTGACTGACAGAAATGTTTCACATGATTTAACACATATAACTTACATCAAATTGCTTGACTTCTCAATGGGGAGAAAGGAGGGATAGGAAAGGCAGAAATGGAGAGAATGTGGAACTCAGAAATTTTAAAATAGGAATGATTAAAAATTGTTTTGCCTATAATTAGAGCAAACAAAGCATTATTTTCTTTTTAAAAATTTAAACCACATAATCTCTTTGTTAAATGCAATCCTTAAATCCTCATTATGTCAGATTAATTCTTCAATCGCATTGTATTTGTATTTTTGGTTTACTTTTTTTAATTCAACCTACACATCATTTATCTAGAAGTCTTGGATCACCATAATTATCTAGTGCCAGCTCATCTCATCCCATAAGATGTAAAATAAATAAAATAGTTCAAAGGTAACCAAATACCTAAATAGAAAATCAGTCTTACTCTTAGAAATCAAAAACACTTGCCCCAAAAGTACACAATTTGTTAATTTTCCTGCAAAACTGATGAGTACATAGATTTGGTTCATCACCAGTTACAAAACATAAGAAATGGGTATTTCTGACATCCTCCCAAATAAATCTTCAATCTTGTAATGTATAACAGAAGACTGTGAAACCATTATCAATTGTCCCTGAATAAGGGGTAAAAATTTGGGAAGAAAGAAGTGTTCACAAATAAGTAATATGTATAAATCATTTTTAGTTACTAAGAGGTCAAAGGAAAGAAAAAGAATGCAAAGGAAAAAACTGGTACAACATGAATTCATCCTTAGTTAAGTAACAATTCTAAACATTTCTTCCATCTATTTCATATATATGCTAATTTCCTCATTTAGAGTTCTTATTTTCTTATTGGAAAATTACCTTATTTGGCCTTCCAATCAACGGGTTGCTCCCACAACGCTGATTAATTATATCCCGAATGAGATGCTTCTGTCCATTATATGTTGTAAGAATACTAATCTTATCTGCAGGGTAACCAAGTAGACACATATACATAAAAAGTGCCACTACATACTCTGCCTCCCCAAGATTCTGTAAAATAAACAAACCGAGTCACAAATTAATTTCTTTATTATTTTTAAACTTTTTGGAAGAACAGGCTAATAATTATATATAGCATGCTTACTAGATCTTAGGAAATTAGAATGAATCAACTGGCCAGTGAAGCCTTCTGTGAAACTGAGGAATAACCTTACTCAACTTTGAATTTGAAGGAAACTCTGACATCACTTGGCCTACTTTTCAATGACAAAATGACAAAGAATTGAGGCCTAAAGGTATTATATGATATGCCCAAATTCATACAAAAAAGTAAGGAACTGAGCTAGCATTCAAATTTTAGTCCCCTAACACCAAATCTAGCACTTAATACAATATTTTGTATTCTCAGAAATTATTTAGTCCAAAACATCAATAGTCAGAAATGCCTATCACAGCATCCCTCGCAAATGGTTGATTCAGTCTCTGCTTGAAGAACCTCCAACAAGAAGGCAGGTTGAATGGATAAATGAATAGCATGTAATATGTATTTATTACGTGCAACGTACTGTGTTAAATGTTGAGGATACAAATAATGGTTCTACTTTTAGACAGCTCAGATTGGTAAGAAGCTTTTCCATATTTCACATCAAATTCTGTCCCTCTGCATTTTCTCTTTTCTCCTCCCCTATTCCTATCCCAACTACTTTTACAGCTGAATCTTTAGGAAAGGAAGCTGAAAAAAGGCCAATTACTTTTCTTATCACAGATCTTTGGATAGTCAGAACCTATTATAACTTATACAAATATTTTCTTCTATAGGATAAGTATGTTCAGCTCCTTCAATGTTACCTTATATAATCTAGCCTAACCCCTGCTAAATTAAAACATATGGCCATTAGGGTGTATTAAAGTAAGCCAAAGTATATTACCAACAATGATCTGCAAGCAACAAATAACATAAAGGATATCAAGGTCATTTTTGCCCAGAAAAGGTGGGCCAGTCACATAGCTGAAGGGATGAGAGAGGGACAGCACAGGTACTAAATACTATCATCCATAATATATTAAAAGACTCAGCATATAGAGTGTGATTTTTATAATTCAAGAGTACTCACATCATCATGATCATAAATTCATCAAACTTTAATACTGTTTTTTGCACATGGTAGTCACTTAAATAATATTTCCTGAATGTATAGCACTTTGCATTTTCAAAAGGGTTTGTATGGATAATATGAGAATAAAGATATAATAACTTTCTAATGGTCCTAGTAACATGCTAATTAACAGAGAGGCCAATACTATAACTGTAGGTATGGTAAAGTATTTTTATCTAACGTTGTGAAGATAGGAAATCCCAGTGTAAGATTTAGATGTATATAGATTTGGTGATAAAATTTATTTTTTTCAAGGGAAAATTATATGGGCCTTTTCATATTTCTTTTTCCCCCCTTTTCTTAAAAAAATTTTTTTTTGCTTTTAAGTTATTTACTCTTGATTAACACGGTGAAATATTAGCCAGCTGCTTAAAAAGGTTTGCTTATCCCTAGATATATCATCGGCCAGTGGCTAGTTAGAAATTCTGGCCAAAAGTTTGGTTGGAAAAAGACTACAATCGAAAGCTAACACACTGGGGGCTCCGAATTAACAATTTACAATCATCCAATACAATACAGATTAAACATAAAGCTCGATGAAAAAAAGGAAAATAAATAAGGAAATTAGTATATGTGAAAACATAAAAATAATAAGTCATGAATAAAAATAAGCTGGATGTGGCATCATAGAGATAAGAAAGAAAAATGATAGAAACTGCAGAAAAAAATTCTCTGGTCTTAATTCTTGAAGAATTACTATATTTCTCTGCAATAATTTCCTATAACCTTACAATGTTGACAAGAAAAGCACATGCAAACTCATATGTGTGTGCGCACACACACATGGATTAGATATCCCCTGTGTAAATCTTTTTTTTCAAATCTCCAAAACATTGCTAAACATTAAAGCTTGAAAAAAAAATTTACGGTTCTCCAAATGGAAAAAGAATAAGCTGGGAATTGACATGGAAAATAATTAGAGTATTAAAAACCTGTTTGTATTTAAAACCTGTTTGTAAGACTTTCACATTTTGAAACAAAAGACAAAATGGAAACTCAAAAAGAGCCATATCTTTATTTTTTTCTTAAAGGACACATGTTCTAACTCAATATTTACATAGAAAACTCGACTATGAAGCAAAGATTTTTGAAAAAGCAAACATCTGAGGTATATGTGAATGCATCTGTGTATTTGTATTGAATATATCTGAATGAATGCTCCAAGGTAGCCACCTTAAGATAAGTGTGTACTTGTTCTAGCATTGTAGCTACTGTTAACCAACATTTCCAGAAGTCCTCTTCTGCAGCTGTCTTCAAAGTCTATAATACTTTTAAATAGCTTAGCAAATCTAGCTCATGGGTAAAATTTCAATTTCTGAGGACTAATCTAATTTTTTAGAATCAGCCCAAAGTCACTTGAATCAAGTCTGATGAATCAGGGATGTGATCAAGCTGGTCTAATATTGCGATGTAGCTGTCAAATAATGAGAAAATTTTTTCTCTCATGGGTCATAAACTGGTCCTAAAGACAATTCCCAAAGTATTTACATAATTATAGCATATTCAACAACTTACATAGTATCCAGAGGAGGCAACTCTGAAGAACAGTACTCATTTGGATGTGTGAATTCTGGTATATTTGCTTTTAAAAGATATTACTTAATATTTATAGTGGTCTTTTTTTTTTTTTTTTTTTTTTTTAGGATCTTAAAATACAAATTAAATTATCTACATTATTCTATGAGTCAAACAACTAAAATAAAATGAGATAGCCTATTCACGAGCTTTGGATTTACACAAACATACGTGTGTGTGTATGTAAATTCAGTATAATGATGCAGAAAGGAATTCTCAAACTATAGTGTTTTCCCCTTATACTTTACTACTATCATCTTTCTGTTACAATATATATGTGAAAAAATAGAAATAGAGAAAGAAAATAACCAAAGTTTATATTGTACTTTAAAGCTTACAAAAGGTTTTATAGATATACATACATTCACTCATTCAACAAACCTACAAAATAAGTACTTCAGTGAATATTATCCCCATTTTATGGATGATTAAACAGCCTTAAAGAACTTAAGTGACTTGCCCATTGTCTATAGCTAGTACTTGCCATTGGTGGGAATTGAAGTGATACTTTCTTACTCCAAGTCTACAACTCTAAGACACTATATCATATTACACTCCACCTTCTCTTCTCTTTTTGCACACATATACTAATCGAATGTGTACCATACTTTTTTGTATGTCTTATACATATATATCTTAAAATACATACATACAGGCATATGTATAATTATAATATACTAGAATTATTGTATACACATGTACATACACATACATACATACATACACACACACTCAAGAATCATTTTAGTAATTTTAGAATCATCTAATTCTGGTCTCCACTATCTTAGATACTGATCAAGTTTAGTAAGCAAGAACTACAAGTATGATTTCAGAAACAAAATCATCTCTCTTACCTGGTAAAAGTAAGGATTAGGTTCAGACTCGCCTACTCCATGGAAATCTTCCACATTAATGAGCTGGAAGTCATAGAGAAGTCCAGCATTTGCTGTTCTGAACTCTGGCATGAGCTGTACATGAGGCAAGTTTCCCAGATTCTTGTAACGCCAGTTGTACAGATTGCACAAGCTTTGCAAAAAAATTAAAAGTTAAAAGTTAAAAAAAATCCCCACAAAACAAATTTAAAAATATCCCCATAAAACAAAAGATTAATGATTTAAATTCCTTTCAGATCTACCTTAGAGAAATTTTTCAAAGACTATATTGTTTTTTGACATTCATCTTGCCCATTTTGCCGTTATTCATCCTAAGAATAATTCTTTCTTTCCTAGTGCACTGGTTGTCTCCTTCAACTAAGGGCACAGTCAGCTCCATGAAATTACAGTGGCCACAGCATCGCTATGTTCAATAAATTACCAGCAGAAAAATATTAACATGTCACCTTCTGGGAAAGTATCCAGTAGGCTTTCCTCCATTGGGGTAGGACTGTCTTTGTTTCCTGGTAAATGCAAATTGCCATATGCTAAACATCAAACAGCCCATGTACCATACACAGAAGGCAAGTCATACTTGTTTGCTAACCTTTGCATTAAATCCTAATATGAATTTATTATTGTCACCATCATGCAACACTTATTAGTGGATAAGTTTTGGGGGGTATTTCTCATTTAATTTTAAAAGAAATTAGCAAACTATTCAATTAAAACAAGTGAAAAATGCAAAGTCTCCATTATGCTATCTAAAAAAGTTTGTTTCACCTGAGTAAATTGTTTGCTACATAGCATTTAAGAAGTGCTCAAGAAATGAATTAAAACATTATTAAAAGGTCTAGATGAGTAAAGCATGAACTTAAAATAATATTCCATTTTTAAAAGGTCAGGATTTGAGAAAATAATCCTGAAATAAGACTTAGCACTGTTACAAAATAGAAAATTAATGTTAGAGAAAAGAAAGAGATAACAGGCTCTAACTTACTCAAAGAAGTGTTAGCAGGTAAGGACACAGAAACCATTTTTGTTAAAACATAGATGATGATTCAAGATGATTTTCCCAATAGTCAACTTTGTCCAAAAAAAAAGAAAAAACCAAAAAACCAAAACACTTAAAGCTAAAAATAAGGAAAATGAACAGGAATTTGGCCAAGGCTATCATGCAGTAAACCTCCTAATCTGTGCTAATATTAGAACCTTATGAGGGAAGATTAGAAGCATCTGAGCCTGACTCCAGTGTGTCTTCCAGTATTTGCTACTGACTCTAAGCCAATCAATTCCTTAGTTTAAAATGCTTCTCTTTTCAGTTAAAACAAAAAAGCAAACTCAGAATGCAGCATGTAGTAAACAGATAAACTATTTTTCCTTCCTCTTTTTCATTTACCTCGCTCGGGCTCGTCCTTGGGCATCAAGGTCCACAGTGGGAACTCCCACTCTAACAAAACGAGTAAAGAGTGATTGTTCCATGTTAGAATACTTTTGAAAGGCCATATTCTTAATGACTGGAGGCAACTGATGGTGATCACCAATCATAATCCATCGTTTAAGTCTGCTGAAACCGTCTTGTGGGTTCTAGAAATGTGAAACAGAAATGATAATGGCATCACGGAAATGAAAAGAGATTTTATTTACAAATGCCTAAGGCAATCTTATCATAAACCTGCAACTTGTAACTCCATTTTCTTTTGCCTTTAAATAAGTACAAATTCCAATGATATATCAATAAAGTAACCTTTAACATATCCATCTAGCCCGCCCATTACTTTTGAGGTCCCCTAGCAAAGAGTGATCCAATTAATAAAAATTATATTTTCTAATGATGAATAGAGATTTTGAAAAAAAAAAAAAAAAGAATCAAGTCATCAATACTAAAATTTTTACAAGGGTAATTTTAAAATATCACAATGACATCAAGATACATGGTATGTAAATAATTTGGGAATTTAAAGTTTACACAGTCTAGCTTCAAACTTTCCAGACTGATTTATATGATTATCTACTCTAGCCTAATTGGTTTATTTACTGTTCTCAATACATGACATTCCATCCATCTCCTATTTCTCTGCCTTTCAGTTTAGTTGTTTGTGTCTTGGACCACAGACAGCTTTATAGTATAACCTTGGATGAACTTTATACCTGAAATTTTTCACTTTCCTGTTATGCTAGTTGAAATTCCACTAATGCATTTAAGTAGGTTAGTGCACACCCTATTGTTACATCTAAAATTGTAAAAGTTAAGTGAATTAGCTGAAACCGGACTGATATTCCTTCTAATATTAAGGATAATTAAGCAATATTAAGGAGAATTAAGCAATTAAGTACACAGAATGTAACTGTGATACTTGCAATATACTTCAAGGACACTTCTGACTAGGGAGCACAAAAAGGAAGAACAAGGATAAATGTCAAAGGGAAATTTTGCCTATTTCTACATTTTATACATAATTAATTCCGTGTTCAGGGAAACAGCATAGACCTTGTATGCCTAAGCTTGATACTATAATTATGAGCTGTGGGTTTTTCAATCCATATAGTTCTAGATGGAAGGACAATGTGACATAGTAGATAGAGAGCAGATCCTGGAAAAAAGACAGACCTAAGTTTAAAATCTGCCCCTGAAAGATACTAGGCTTCAAATCATTTAGTCTTGGAGAACCTCAATCAATTCAATAACATGAGTAGTTTCCTACACTACTGAAAACATAGGTCTATATCAAAAGAATTCTTAGTTATGAGTTTTTGGTTTTTTGGGTAATCTGGGGCCTAACCAACATGAATATCAGGAAAAAATCTATCCTAGGTTTCAAATAACTGATTAAAAGTTAACTACTGAAACAGAATGGGGTCTCGCAAAATGCTTGTATTAATAGAATTGGAATTCCAAATTTTCTTTTCAAAACTCCAATTCTAAAGGGCTGTTAAAAATTAATGCACAGCAGGAAACACTTGTATCTCAGAATTTGGCTTAGGACTCTTAAAAAAAAAAAAAAGGCAACTTGAAAAACAATTCTAGAAATAACTTTGATGAAAGGAAGAAATTAAAAATAGCTTGTATACTCTCCAAAGCACATAACAATGTAATTTTCTTTATTACAGTTACCATGTCTTTTTTCAAAATACTTTGCACAGATAAAATATGAATTTTTAAGTGAAACTAAATACCCCCTAAGCAGCAGAACTACAGAGTAATCAGTGGATACATAAAAGGAAGTTTACAAACTTATTACAGAATATTGGAAAGGATGAACAAAACTGAGAATATATAATTGTGGCAATCAGCACCATCAACTACTGCGCAGTTGCTTTTTTACTGATAACTCCCCCACCAAAACCTCAAAGTATTACGTTACTTATTTCACAGTTGAATTATTACCTGTAAAAGAAGGGGTATAAAGGTTTCTATCTCCAGAATCTGAGCAGACTCTTCCATCAAGATGTTATCATACTGAGAGGTTAAAAAAATAAAAATAAAAAGCTTATCAATAAGAAAGTCATTAAAAAAATGAGAAGAGCAATCATTTTAGAAAAACAGAACATTCAAACAGCAAATATGATTCTTGCTTGGCAATGTTCCTTTTCAATGTTTTGATTTTGGAAAATATTAAAGTATCTCTCAGGGATTCAACTCTGAGATTTCATATATCCTTACTAAATATACAACCACTAATGTCCCTACAGTCAGCTCTTAAAAACCATCAAAAATCAATTTATAACTACATATGCATCTTTTATGGATAGTTCCTCCGGGTACAAGGAATAAGATGAAAAGATAACCATTTACTTCTTTATTCATGTTAATGTCTAAATAGTCTTTTAAGCAAACGTAAGAGGATCCCAAACTTCAGTATTACGATCTCATGAAACTTGAACGACCAATAAATCTATCTATTACTTGTCAGGAACATTAGTAGGACCTGAGGATTCAAAGACAAGAGTAAAAAGTAGAATCTAGCTCAGTTATGTGTTTTAACGGCATTTGAAGACCCATTTCTGAGATTCTAATGTCATTTACTAATTGGAAAAAGTTCATTCCTTTTTTTCAGGCTAACCCCATTGACCATTAAAACTTTGGTACCACATGCTTTAAGGCTTGTTAGTCACTAACTAAATCAACTAGGTCAACTAAAAATAATCACTTAATCAATATTTAATCTTTTGATCTCCAATTAGGTTATAAAGTTTATTGATACTGGTGGTGTAGGGTTCATAATATATTGACTTTGTTTAGTGTGGTGGTAAGTGGCTTAAAAGTGGAGGAATTACTTCTTGATAAAAAAAAGTCTTTAATAAAATTCATCTGTCATAAGTGGATGAGCCAAAATATATTTAAGAATTCTGTTCCTCATGCATAAGTGCTTAAATTCAAAGTGGAAATATGAAAGACGAAAATTTGCAAATTGCTCCAAGAATATCTAAAAGATTTCGAAAATCTTTAGTTCCAAGAAAACTCTTTAGTTCTTCCAGCTAAATGTTTCATGCTGCTGAGGTTAAGAAACTCTTACTTTCTCTATTTATTTAAGAGACACTGAATGGAGATTAAATGGAGTTAAAGTCTTCAAAATCTTAAGAACAACTGTGCATATTAGTAATACTGCCATCTCTGGCAACAAAGTAAATCAGGTTGTGGCCAAGAATACCCCAAAAAATAAAAAAAACCTAAAACACATCAATAATATTGATCCTTTCAGGTACATCTCCAATACAGAGGGACTAATTATCAGGATGAGAATATGGTAATTACCTTTCTGGCTATGGCAGCTCACTATCTACTAAGTTATAGAGGAAATGCAATTTTCATTGGTGGAGAAAGTACCCACATGAAAGAAATGACAAATATTTAAGTACTTTTACCAAGATTAACAAGCTCATCCTATGTTGCACTCAATTTACTTTAGTTTTCCAAACTAACAGGTATAGAATCTTTCCTCTGAGATGACAATAATTATGATTCAATCTTGAATTTATCTTCCATAGAGTTCAAATCATTTTAAAGTTAACTCCATTAACTACCAACTGCTTTGCAGAAAAATGGCAAACATTAATTATAAAGCAATACAGATGGAGACTTGGTTCAAACACAAAAGTTATGAGAGTTGCACAAAAATATGAAATAAACAATAGGGTTTCAAATAGTCCCCAAATTTCAACTTCCACTAAATCATTAGAATAGGGGCTACAGATAAGTCGTTCATAAACTTATAGACTAACTGGCCTCTAAAATCTTATGCCTTTAACAGATGATTAAGAAACTGTAATTTGTCACTTAAGATATATGATTGCAGGAATTTTCCACTTCATAATGAATAGTTATTGAATAAATAGTAGTCATATTCCAACGTTCTTTCCATAGCTTTTACTTCTGTCATGGAAGTTTTCAACAATCATCTGATTAAAACCATGTCACAGGAAATGCATCAATACAAGTGCTGAAATTTATCAAATGGCTTACTTTTGAACAATGTCAAATATAAAAACTGCAAAGTTTTCTAGTTTTTTTTTTTTGGGGGGGGGCTTGTATCTGAATTTTCTTGGCTATATCAATATGACAATTGATTAACCTAAAAATGTAAATTACCTGGCCTAAAAATTTTTTAATTTTAATTAATTAATAGATAGGTTTGCATTAACTGTCACTATTTGAACTGGCTATTAACAAAATAAATTTAAAATTGTGTTGAGTTTAATTTTGTAAGAGATTTTTTGACAGAGAAAGGGATCTCTAGAGGTGATTTGAACCAGAGAAACCAATCAGAAGCAGGAATTTACTCTAACCAGAGCAAAGAACTACAAGAGATGTTTCCAGAGACCCAGAGAACTATATGAAATGAGGCCTCCATGAAAAATTTTCTTTTTTTTTACTATTTACTTTTCCCCTATACGCCTTTATCTATAAGGTTTCCCAACCAAAGAGAACTTTTGTCCATTTTCATTTTGTCAACGAGCTGATCAATCTCTTTCTTTTTTTCCCCTCATATTGTTTCCTATCATAAGCTCTATGGTTAAAAACCGTTCATGAAGTGATTCTTTATATATCAGTCAGAGATTCAATAAGGAGACTGCATCTCTCAATAAAATCAAATGAGAGAATGAAAGAAATGATAATTTTTCTCTTATGTTGATAACCAATTAATGAATTTCCACTAAGATTTCCCCTCCCTCCCTCTATTTCCTCATTCAAAAATCAACATTGGTAGGCTATTCAGACAGCCTCTGAAGTGCATGACTGATAGCGACATGAAAAAATGCAAGAAACACACTGGGAAAACAGATCTGATCAAAAGATAAAGAAATTCTAGTCTAGGAGTGAATTCTGGTCCATTGTGTTTTAGTCAAACAGATCTGAGTGGAAGTGGATTCCCCTTTATGTCTAGGCTGCCCTACGCTAGTATAGTTCAGGAAAAGATAAATGTTTCTTTGTCTAAGATTGAGTATTCACAGTCATATCCCCCAGATCCTCATTAGAATAAGCCCACTTCTCATCATAATATTCATTCTCTCATTACTTATTAACCAGTTGGAACTGATTTCCACCCTTAGGAATACCCACTCTTCTAAGGACATGTAAGTGTTGGCTAGGTTCCATGAGGGATCTTTGGTTTAGGAAAGATGGTCAATGACCATCCTTTTATTAATCACTAGCTAGTCATAATTAATAAAAGTCTAATTACCCAAAAACTATGTCTCCAGAACTTTTTATATGTCTTAATTTGACATTTCTTGATGATTATTATGGATAACTAGATTTTTATAGACCAAATTAAGTGTTCACGAATTATACAATCTTAACATTTAGAAAATACCTTCAAAGGGATCAATGACAAAAAGTTCTAAATATGAACTGCAACAAGAAATTAGAAAATTAGGTTCCCAAAATATGAGACAATCATCATCATTATCATCATCACCCCCCCCAAAAAAAAAAGTTAGAACAAAAATGAAAATTGAAAAAGTTAATTCCTAGAAAACATTTTTTATCCAAACTGAGTTACTACCTTGAAACCCAATTCCACTAAGTCATGTCGTTTCAAAGCAGCATGAGTACAAGTCATGGCTATGATTTTGGCCTCCTTCACCAAAAGGTATTTAGATCTGTCTAGTCCACTGCGAAGTAGTTCAAATGCTCTGAATTCCTATAAAAGAAAAGGGTCTTTGAGAAAAACAAGCACAACACTTCAACATTATGTTTTCTCTATGTACTAATCAACAATTGAGAAAGATTTAAAAATAATATTCAACCTCATGATGCCATCCACCAGGAAATCATGACCACTGAATCGTAGCCTACATATTATCAGCATTAGGCACTGAACAATTCCCATTGCAATATGGAATTGGATTTTTAAGCTTCAGGATTCACTAAGTTTTTTTATGTAGGAACACTTTATGAGAAAGGCCAAATACAAAATAAAAGAGGGGAAAAGGTTGTCAAGAATAGATTCCGCTCTGAAAAACTCAAATGCAAACTCAATAAAGCATATATCAATCAATTTTCTTATTTCCTTTCTTAATAAATTTTGCCCTAAAAATACCTGTATATTCCCAACCATTTCAACCATAGGTAGCAATCCAGTCTTCCAATTTTTGGCACTTTAAAAACTATTTCATAGTAAACAACAAAAAAATTTTTCAAAAAAAGCTAGTGAACTTGGGAAGCCTCACCTCAAGTTGAGTAAAGATTTTCTTAATATGTCTGAAACACCCTTCAGCAATTTCCATATCTTCTTCATAGGATTTGCTTTTGAAAATGGGCCGAGGAGCATTTGCAAAATATTTGTGAAAAGGGAAGAAGCTGGAGATTTCTGTAACATCAGGCATCTTATTACTTTTGCTTTTTACTTTACTAATATATTCTTCCCATCGAGACATTACCTGTAAAAAACAAAGTTTATATCAATCAACCAAATAGGATATTATTATGCATTTTCAAAAATAATTATAAAATTATGAAAAAAGAAGAGGCAAAGCAAACTGGAGGTCAACCAAGTAAGAGGGGGAGGAGTCTGTAGTAGGATTCCAATGATCACAAAAGTCTGCAAAGGCCTAGAACAATTCTACCTTTTAAAGTACTTAGCCATAAAATAAAAGTCGAAAATAAAATAGAGCTTTTTTGCTTTCCTCTTGTCTTTAAGATTATCTCTCTGGTGTGGTTCCTCATCCTACTCTGGTCATTTAAATAGTGGTCTTATTCTTTCTCAATGCCGTTCCATCCCAATGGCTTCAATAATACACGATAATGTGTATATAACTACCAAATTTGTAGTTATTATCAACTACTCTTAGAGCTCCAGTCCTGCATTACTAATTGCCTGCTAGATTTATCTGAAAGTCCTCCTGGCCCTTCAAATTCATCATCTTCTATGACTCCATAAAACTTTCCCAGAAACCTTACTCTAATTTTTATAAATGGCACCCATTTTATCATCCACTTAACTAAGCTTTTAAATGAGGAGTCATTCTTGACTCTTTTTTCTTCTTTACTTCACAATCTAAATCAGTGCCAATTTCTGTTTCTATCTATACATTATATCTTAGAGTTAGTCCCTTTTCTTCATTCACACTGCAACCACCATAGTTTAAATTCTTTTATCATCTAGATTCCTAATCTTCCTACTATATCACTATGATCAATTCACTTTCAGCAGTTCCCCACAACTAACAAAATAAATGATTGATTTGCTGCTCATTCTAGCATTCAAAGAAATATACAACCTAATTCCAAATTTACATCTTTTATTTTATACTACACTTCCCTCCATATATTCTAAGATTCTACCCAAATTGGCTCCTAACCATTCCAAATTTCTCTTACCCTTTCTCATTTTTTTTTGAACCCTCGAATAGACTCTTTTTTCTATTTCTAATGCTAGGTTTAGGGTTTCTATCACCTTTCCAGGCAAATCTATTGCTGTCATCACAAGTTTTTCCGATTCTCTCAGATGCAAATGATCTCTCTCCCTCCTCAGACTTTTCACACCACTCTTCCTGGATCTCTCTTTCATGCTAACTGCACATTCCTTTGCAGCACAGTAATTTGTGTATTTGTCCTATTCTCAATTGCACTTAACACAGTATTATCCACATGAAGGCTATAATGAATGTTTAACTAATAACCTATTTGAGTTAAAAAAAAATAACAAATAAAATTGTACTAAATTCTTTATTGTTTCTACTACAAATCGTTGGGTTTGGGTCTAACTATCTATAGTATTTCTAATTGTTTTAGTAACTAGAAAATGGTCTGAATTCATGTAAGGCATTTTACTTTTATTAAGATTAACCCCCACCAATCCAACCAAAAAGGAAACTTCATCTCTACAATGAGGATATATATTCTTATGATTCTTTTAACATTTAGCCCCACTGTGTAGTCTGTTTTAAGCAACACTATATTTTCAACCATTTAAAGAAATAATTGGTTTCTCTTCATTAGTTGTTTAACAAACATTGAAATAGTTAGTTACTGTCCTAAACATTGCCATCAATAGCATGAACAAAAAAATTACTGATATTTTCAGAGCTTAAAAGAATATTCAGATTGGAAACTATGCCAAAGTCACGAAAAAAGGGGAAAAAAACCTAGGGCACTGGCCTTTCAATAGATGACTCATTTGGCAAAGAGAATTAAAAATAATAACCCAAGCATTTAGCAGTCATAATTATATCTTTGGTTGTAGTTTGTATTCTCAGTTACCAAATAGAAATGCTTTCAGAGTAAACAAAGTGGTTTATCTAAATCTATATACCATAGGGTAAGAGGTGAAAAATTGGAAAAAGAGGTTTGGCAATTATTAATGCTGTAAAGTTACCCATGCATATAACCTGTAAATAAAAGGCTATTAAATAAAAATTTTAAAAAAATAAATAAATAAATAAATCTATGCCATATACATTCAAGTACAGTAATAAATATGTCTAAAACCCTTTTTCTTGAGGGAAGTAGGAAAGTAAGGGAGTAGAGTGGATAGAGAATGAGGCCTAAAGTCAGAAAGACCTGTATTCAAATCCAGCCTCAGAGACCTACTAGCCACATAAACTCTGGCAAATCACAACCCCTATAAATCTCAGTTTCCCAACTGTAAAATGGCAAACACAGATTTGTTGGGAGAACAAAATGAGTCTATATTTGTAAAACACTTAGAACACTGCCTGCATATTACTATGCATTGTATAAATAAGTCCTTAATCTCTTACTTGGTATAAGAAGAAGTGGCCTGCTGTTTCACAAGTGTAAGAGACATCCCCTGGAACTCCCAAACTCTCCTGCAATCTTCCAACTTCCCGCAAAAGTTCTAACCTTCGAGTCAGAACATAATTCACTCTTCCATACCTGGAAAATGCAATTAAGGTAAATTGCAAAATTGCATAACGAAGAAAGTTTCCTGGAAACTACTAGGAAAAAAATTCAAAAGTATCATGATACAATTAGAAAACACAAGAACTGTTAAAACAAACAATAAGAAGAATAAACTTTAACAATACTACTGATTGTGGATTTCTTTTCCACTAGCTTATCTTAACAGTAAACTGCTGCTAAAAACAAAAATTATTACAAAACCTTTATACTAGATTTTAAAAGAAAGTTAAGTCATTATGACAAAGGAATGAGTAAAACTGTATTCATATAAATTAATATTTGTATTTACTTGGCTAAGATTAAGAGTCTGTAAATAACAAAAAATTCCATTAAATTTGTTGATGTTAAAAATAGTTCTTTTATTATTTAAATACTATTAGGTATGATGTCAATTTATTGTTTTAACATAATATTATTTTTATTCATGTATTCCCTTTCTCTCACTAATTCAGTTATAAAATAATGAAAATTCAGATTTCAAAGATTAGCAGTAGGAATTGGGAATGTGTAAATTCCAGTGACTACCTACATAATTTCTTTCTTTTCCCCAATTCAAGAGGAAAAATAACTGCTAAGGAGAAATTATGTGTTTCAAAAAGCATAATTACCTAAGCAGATTATGAATACAGATAATTATCTTTGTAACATACAAGGTATATTAATATTTCACTTATTTCTGTGTACAAAATCTTCCACAACAGAATTTGGAGAAAAGAGGCAAGGAAGTTATTTATTTCATAATATCTTTTCAGAAATTGGTAACATTTCCAAAGTGCTTTATGATATTTCAGGAGAAGAAAAGTATAATATATTGCAGAATATTACAGAATGTTAATACAAAACAAAATATTACTAGAAAAACTAGATTATTTTCAGTATAATTCCTCATAAAGAGTAGGAAGTTATTTAGTCCTTTCAAATGGGATTAACATTTATTTTCTATGTAAGAGTATCCTCCTAATGAATTAAATGTGTTAAATATCAAAGCACTTAATCAAATTCATTTTTTAGAAACTCAAACGTAAGATCATTTGAAAACATTTTATTTCTATTTCTATCAAAATATTCTTTTTTAACTATTCATCCTAATGTAACATTATAATTACAGTATTAGACATTTAAATAGCAACTTTATGTTCACTTGACTGTTATTAAGTTTTGGAGAAATACCCATTCTGGAAAATTAGATTTATTATAAGTAAACAAAGATGGAAAGAAGTCATACAGCACCACTGCTGAGCCAAAATTACAATTCAAGTTCTAAATTCCTTAGTCTCTAGCTTTAGCCAAAATCCCCTTCAATGTTGACAAGGAACCACAGAGTCCTATAATCCATAAACTCAAAAAAATGCCATATTATACTTCAATATTCCTATAGTTTTGTGACCAATGTGGTCAAAGGCCAGTTAAAATATTTGAAAGTCAGAGGCAGCCTAGATGGCGCAGTGAATAGAGAGCACCAACCATAAAGTCAAGAGACCTGAGTTCAAATGTGGCCTTAAATATTTAATACTTCCTAGCTGTGTGACTCTGGGCAAGTCACTTAACCCCAATTACCTCAGCAAAAAAAACAAAAAGTAATATACTAATATGTTATATATTAAGTACATAGAGTTGTTGGGTAATTGTCTGAAATAATGTTCTGGAAATGTTTAAATAGAATTTTAAAATCATGCCCTAAAGCAAAAGGAATTCATCTCAAAAACTTAGTCAATTTGCAAATATTAAATATAAGTTATTATGACATGAATAATCAGAAGAAATTTAAAACTACAAAACTGGCATGATTTTTAATCTTCATTCTGCATTTTATTTTAAAAGTCAACTTTTTAGCAAAACATTCAAAACTATATCTAGAATATATAAAAGAATTAAGTATTTGGATGAAACAAATGAACAAGAAATTATAGAGTTTTAGAGTTAAGAAAATTTAAATGACCAAAGAAAATTTAAAAACGATCAGAAAATAAGTGACACCTTGGAACATTCAGACAATGAACCAAACACCACATGCCAATTCTTCCAGTAACTGAACATGTTTAAAGAAACAATGACAGATGGCATCTTGCCCAGATGAACAAAGGAGAATCAGAATAAAAAGAGCTCCTAGCTCCCAGTCAATGTGTTCCCCCAGTGCATTTTGCTAAAATGCTTTCACAAAAAGTCAATTAATTCCTCTTTTCTCCTGGAGTTTCTTTAATAAAGAACAAAAGATAAAATAAAATACTCGTGCTAGCATCTCTACTGTAAAAAGTCAATCCTTAACTCATTTACTTACCTGCTGAAATCTTTTTCTGTTTCCAGTTCTTCCTCTCCATGACCAAGACGAAGAAGGTGGCGCTCATCAATGTCTAAAGCCATGATTTTCTCAAACAACTGGTTCAGGGCCTAAAGATCAAGAGAGACAGACAATTCTTTCAGAAATATTATTAATTTGTAGTTCATCAGACTAGAAAAGAATAAAAATACTATTTGGGAAGAAATCAAAACTACAGTGAATAGTAATATAATTCTTAAGTTAGTTACATCATTTAAACCAAATAGAATAAATTCCACTTCTTTACTCACCTAGCCATTAAATTCTATATCTCTAATAAATAAATGGGGAGAAAAAAGCAAGCATCACTTGGTATAAATTTCTGAAAAAATGAACATGTTGAATTCTGTTTTGTTCAATTAGCATTTCTATAAGCTGCAGAGGGCAGGCAGGTAAAATATTCAGTAAACTTTAAGGAGCTAGAAAGAAGCCAACTTTTATTATTATAATACTGCTATCCACGAACTATGTGACATTATTTAAAAGCTACTACTTTCTTCAACTGATTTATACAAAAAAAAAAAAAAATTCCAACAAATTCACACTGACCAGTGGACACCCCCTTCTCTCACCCAAAAGTACAAACAACAGAAAATATTCCTTTTAGGCTGCTTTGCAGAAAGGAGTTTGTCTTAATTGTAAGCATATTTTCCAAAACATTAACTGATATACTTTTCATGTTTTCTATCTTCATTACCAGTTCAAATACAATGCAAAAATAATGAAAACAATCACTGTTTCATTGGGATTTAGATTTCTATACAAAGTTGATAAAATTAACAACTTTAAATTTCTCCTTCTAAATAAAGAATGGCACCAAAGTCTGCCTACTCTTCCAAACCCACTTCGAAGCTTTAGCTTTGGTATGAAAGAAGAGGAATGGCAACAATCCAAATATTTAATACTTGTTACATTTAATCTCTCCTAACATGTTTTTCTTAGGACTGAAATTTATTCACGTCTTTGTAGATTTCTTTTCACCTCCTTAGCATTAAGCTATTTGACACTAACTGGTCTTCTTGACGTCAATGTGACTTAAAAAAAAAAAATCTTTCCATGTAGTATACAAGGTAAGAAAATATAGAGGTAGACAAAAAGGATTCAAATTCCAAGTTCTAGTGCATCTACAGTCATGATGCAAGTCACTGAACTTCTCTGAAACTCAGTTCAAAATAAATTTATATTACACTATTCCATATATTACTCTAAATGATGATTAGATATGTTACATGCAATTCCCTTTGTAACTGTAAAAGACAAACATACCAGATAAATTTATGACAGTAACAATAACAAATTCAACCATTTCAAGAATTTAGGAAAGAAACATGATCTGGCTAGTATAATGGCAGCGGTACAAAAAAATAGTAAATGGAGTTATCTTTCTAAACCCCACAGGATGATTTACCTGATTTGAATGAGTAACAATTAGAGTCCTCTGTTCTGGGAAGTTGTGGTACAGATTAGATATGATCTGGACAGCAACATCAGTTTTACCTGTACCAGGTGGTCCCACAACCTACAAGATAAAATAAGTATGCAAATCAAATTCATAAGTGATTATAACATTAAAATATTGCCAAAGAATAAACTATCAAGATAAAAAAAGGCTCAAGGTAAAACTAAGATATTAATCTCCTATTTCCTAGATATTCCTGAATAGTTGGGCAAAAGATAATATTCCATCAGTCAAAGTTTAATTATACAGATAGGCTCAGATAATTCTAAATTGTAAGGATGTCATAAAGAAGCATTACTCAAATAGTAGAATACTTTTTTAAAATTGGGCTTGGTAAAAAATAAATGTAAACATTTACATATGTCTACACACACACACACACAAAGTATATATTTGGTGTTGAAAAGTAATTGATAAAAAGATCATGAAAAACAGTGACAAGCCTCTCACCTCCCCCCCAAAAAAGAATCAAAACTTCATAATTAGAATCATGTTCTAAGTAAAAGCTTTTTAAGATCAAACAAGGTGAAATATAAGTAGGTACTGTGTGAATAGTTATATGGAAATATACAGATGGCAATGTATCATACTACTTTTATTATAAAGTTCTTATTGATTCATCAAATTTAACATGCTGACCATAAATCCTATATGAATAAAACAAAAAAGCTATCATACCTAGATGGCTTTTTCAGTGCTGATTACATATTATAAAACTGATAATTTTCCAGCCATTTCTGCAGTTGACAAGTAAGAAATACTGGTCTGAAAGGAGGCTCCTCTCCAAAGGGGTTGCACCAACACTATAATTATTACAGATCTGGCAGTTCAATTCAATAGATTTATCCCCCAAAAGACCTAAATAACTAACTATAAGTAATATCTATATTCGTTATTTTCTAACTGCAATAAAAATTAGCTTATATGTTAAAATTATGCTCACTGTCTCTAGTGTAATTTTTGCATAATTTAATTTATCTATTAATCAGTGTTTTTTGAAATAATAGTTTTATTAAGCTTACAGACTGCTAAGTTTTGCCCTGTATTTATTTCTTCATTTTTCTAGCACACATTGTCATAATGTATATCTAATTGCTTCTATTAAGTCCTTTTTGGGTATTTCATTGTGGTACAGAAGTGATTTTGGTTCTCAGATACTTTGCCAGTATACTGCAAACTCTGGAGGTGAAGAGGCTTTGAGCACAAGGCACAGTGATGGCATGTATGCTTTCTGAGGAACAGTCAGCCCAAATCTATTTGCTAAGTTATAGAGAAGCAGGAATGGGTAGGAGGGAATGTGTGATATCTATAGGAATGGAATATATATTCATACTGATTATATACAGATTCGTGAAATGCTGAAATAAATAATTGCCCTAACATAATCCCTTTCTTTTATCTCCAAAATTATAGAGAACAATGACAAAGTATCATAATAGTGAAGGTGCAGAAAAACACCATTATAGTGTTTGTTGTTTTTAAAAAGGATCGACAAAACATTATCACTATTTTTAACCTTCAAGCACAATAGAATCAAACTTCTCCAGAAGATATTATACCATTGGTCTGTCATTCAAGGGCCTATACAATTAGATTCTAACCTACTTTCCTAACTTTTTTTCATAATACCTGCTATTATGAGCTCTACAATCCAGGCAAATTTAATTCCTTCTTTCCTGCTCTTACCAAGCCTTCATGTAAGCCAACACTCATACCTGGAATAGATGTACCTTTCCACCATGATCCCATCTGTTGAACGCACTCTCCTTCCTTTATATTTAAAGGCCAACCTAACTTACTTAGTGAAATTTTCACTAACCTTCTCTCTCTCTAGTTTAGCTTTAAAAAAAAAAAAAAAAAAAAGGTTCTTTACCCTTTTTCATCTACCTTACATCACTTAATTTGCAATCATCATATGCTACATATATCCTCATCAGCTGGGGTTAGGATCACATCTTTTCTCCAAAGTGAGAAATTATGATACAGAAGACTGAGGCTCAAAACCTGGTCCTGATACTTACTATCTTAGACAAATCATTCAACCTCTCTAGGCCTAAATTTCAACCTATATGATCTGAAAATTCCTTTCCATCTCTCAGTTATACTCTTAAAAATGACTTATCTCTCAGAGCAGAGACTGTCTGTCTTTATGTTTGTGCATTAAAGAGTATAGAGAAGTTCTATGGTCTTATCAATGAAAGTACTCTGTCCAGCAGTGTACAAATAGAGCCCTTCTACACTTTTCATACTGAGAGACTCTTGGTTAAATCTTTCAATAGATTCTCCAATGGGAGGTAAGTGATGTCAGCCCAATGGATTAGGGGCTTTACTCTAAATTTCTTAACATGGAATGAATGCCAATGATACACATTTCTTAGCAATCAACAAACATTTATTAAGCAGCTAATATGATCCAGAAACTAAAGATCATGAAAGAAAGAGGAGCTAATACACATAGAAGTTTACATTAAAAAAGAAAACAACACGCATATTTATACAATATACATACACATATGTCTTACCTTTGGAGGAGAAAGACAGTCCCAAATGGGGGAGTTGAAAGCAAAAAAAGCTTTTTCTAAAAGATTGTTCTTGAACCAAGTGCTGAAGGAAACTAGAGATTCCAAAAGCAATTATGTAATAAGATGGAAGCATAGGATGCCATCAGATAAAGGCCAGAGGAGTTTACTTTAAGATTCTATGGCTAACAAAGAGGGTTTAAAGGATGACACGATCAGACCTGCACTTTAGGAAAAATCACTTTGGCATATGTGTGAAGGACAGGTGGCTGTGAGGAACAAATTAGGTTATTAGTTCAGACAAGAGATAATGAAGGCTTAAGTAATAGCTATATGAGTAGGGAAAAGTAGATGAATACATGCAACATAAATGTAAAAATAAACAGATTTAGCAACTGACTGATTATGGGGAGAGTCAGACTAAGATGTCAAAAATGATGACATGTTGTAAACCTGAGTAACTAGAAGGATGGGAGTAGTCTTGACAAAAGTAGGGAAAGTAAGAAGAAAATGGGTTTGTGAGGAATGAAAATAAATTCTGTTAAAAAATACTAGTTTGAATACTAATTTGTGTGCATACCCTTTGATCCAGCAGTGTTACTACTGGGCTTATATCCCAAAGAGATTTTAAAGAAGGGAAAGGGACCTGTGTGTGCAAGAATGTTTGTGGCAGCCCTCTTTGTAATGGCCAGAAACTGGAAACTGAGTGGATGCCCATCAGTTAGAGAATGGCTGAATAAATTGTGGTATATGAATGTTATGGAATATTATTGTTCTGTAAGAAATGACCAGCAGGATGATTTCAGAAAGGCCTGGAGTGACTTACATAAACTGATACTTAGTGAAATGAGCAAGACCAGGAGATCATTATATACTTCAACAACAATACTATATGATGATCAATTCTGATGGACGTGGCCCTATTCAACAATGAGATGAACCAAATCAGTTCCAATAGAGCAGTAATGAATTGAACCAGCTACACCCAGCAAAAGAACTCTGGGACATGACTATGAACCACTACATAGAATTCCCAATCCCTCTATTTTTGTCCACCTGCATTTTTGATTTCCTTCACAGGCTAATTGTACACTATTTCAAAGTCCAATTCTTTTTGTACAGCAAAATAACCATCTAGACATGTATACATATATTGTATTTAATTTATACTTTAACATATTTAACATGTATTGGTCAACCTGGGTCAACCTGCCATCTAAGGGAAGGGGTGGGGAGAAGGAGGGGAAAAGTTGGAACAAAAGATTTTGCGACTGTCAATGCTGAAAAATTACTCATACATATATCTTGTAAATAAAAAGCTAGAATAAAAAAAAAGAAAAAAAATACTAGTTTGACATACAGTTTAAAATGCTAATAGGTAACTAGTTAAACAGAAGTGGAGTTTGAGAAGACTCAGGCAATGATTTGCAAAGAAATGATAATTAAACTCATGGTAGCTGACAAGGTCTTCAAATAAGTTTAGAGAGAAAAGAGGGCCTTAGGAGAGAATCTTAGGGAATACCCACATTTAGGGAATGTATCATGGAAGATAATCCAACAAAGATGATGAGTAGAAGGAATGTAGGAATGTAGGAAGAGAAATGAGAGAATAGGAAACATGAAAACCCAGAGAGGAGAGAATAAATGGACAAGAGGATAGCAAACATGCCAAAAGCTATAAAAAGGTCAAGCATGATGAAATTATTCTTCACACTTCATATATAATCAGATTTTTTTAGGCATACATCTTTTTGGTGGTAGTTTTTATGCCCCTATTTCCTGCATTGTTTTTGGTTGCCAACATATTGCACCTAATTCATGGGAATGACCACCTCCAAGTTAAATTTTTCAGGAATTGTTGTCATATTCCATGACTCATA
The DNA here is from genome assembly GCF_902635505.1 of Sarcophilus harrisii. Taxonomy (NCBI): domain Eukaryota; kingdom Metazoa; phylum Chordata; class Mammalia; order Dasyuromorphia; family Dasyuridae; genus Sarcophilus; species Sarcophilus harrisii. Next base: position 254,668,815 of record NC_045427.1, read on the forward strand.
GACATTCAGCATCATTTGAAGAACACTGGTGAGAAAGTGAACCTCATTTCAGGGAGAAGGATCATTATAAGCATTGCTCAACTTCCCAAAAGCAAGTTAGTCTATTATTTTTCTCCTATCCAATGCTGAGCCAAATTCATTGTCCACCTGACCTAAGGGATCAGTTTTATGAACTGCAGAATATTCTCCATGTACTTGATTTCTCCTATTGGTTTGGCTGAAGACTTTCTGAGCAATTAAAAATCTCATTTTGCTCAGCAAAATAGTGTCTGTAAACTAGAGCTTCTTGGGGATCTTACCATTTATAGAGAATTCTTTCATTTGAACTTTGGGGCAGACATCCTTCAAGTATATGGAAAACACTTTTGGTAAACATATACCTTTATATTTCAAGCACTACTTGATAGATAGTAATAATCAAAAAGTATGTACAATAAAGAGTCCCAAGCAATCTTGCATGATTCAACATACACATTGGAAGAATGCTTTTAGAGGAACATTTTGGTCCATCAAATCAATTAGGGATTTTTTAGTTTGTTGAGGTTTTTTTTTTTTTTGGGGGGGGGCACTCATCAAATAATAAATACAGCAAAATTTTGTATTATCAATGTTTAGTCAGTTATGCAATTACAATGTTGTAGTCTGCTATGATACACCGCTTTTGAAAGCCTTTCTGTTCCCTTTCATATTTTCATTTACTGTCCTTAATTTTTACAGATCCAGAAATAAAAGGAATCTCAGAAAGCCTTTTAATAGTCTTCTCATTTTACCTTTTAATAGCCTTCTTATTTCATGGATGAGAAAACAGAGGTGGAGAGAGATTAATTGACTTGTCTGAGTCTAAAAAGTCAATATGTGGTAGAGGCATAATTTAAATGATGGTCTCAGTTCTAAATCAGTGCTTTTCATGGCATAGCATTGCCTTCTCATTAAAAACAAAAAACAAAAACAAACGCTTTATTTAGATGAGATGATGATGTGATGGGTCTCCTCACCACTGGTGCTTGCTGAATGTGTGGTGGTGAAGTAATCATAGGCAAAGACTGGAGGGCTAAGGGAGAGAGGTCAGAGTCACTTGGCTGAAGGACATGGAGGAGAGAGACTTCAGGCTCCAGACTCCAGAGTCCAGAATTGATCTTTAGCAAGCCTCATGGCAGGTTGCCTGCCTCCTTCACTTCTCCTCCAAAAGACCAAGGGACTTTGATCCTGATTCTGACTGATCCTGAGGCCCTCCAAAGAGCTAGTTCGGACATCATAGCTGCTAGACTTTATTCATGAAAAAGTTATAATGGCACAGAAATCTTGATAGATATTCATTGTGTTTTCCTTCTGTCTCATCCTTAAATGCTTACAAGATGATGTGGCTAGAGAGGATTTCTTGTTCCTGAAAATTTGGTTTCTATCATTTTTTCTGTTTTATCATAATCTTTTATCATCTTGCTTCCAAACCAATCAATATAAACCAGTGTTTCTAAACTTGGCTGACAACTTTACACCTAGAAAGGAGATTAAGTAAACTAGTTAAGGCAGTCTTTAGGATCTTTTGTTCTCCTTGTGGCAACTGAATTAGATTGATTAAACTGGCTTAGGAAGTATGTCTTTATGTGTGCAATTATCTGTATCTCATTTTTTTGAAAACAACAGTTAAGTGTGAAATATCTTAAATGAATGCTATATTTCCATCTCTTTTTTATTTCTTCTAGTTTGGTATTGATTTTGTTCCTTGCTTTAACAAAATGTGAGCCGATTCAAAAATGTCTCCTATGTTCAACTCAAAGAGCATTTATTAAGCACTTACTATGGGTAGAGCACTGTGTTAAACAAAGAGCTAAAGTTTTATGGGGAGGTGGAGGAGGAAGAAAGGAAGAATATGCAAAGTAATTAAGAAGAGTGGGAAGAACACAAAATGGGAAGGATCAGAGCCTCATGTAGAAGTGCCATGAATCGCTCAGTTCCTGTTGTTTAGTACTCAGTCTAGTATCTGCTACATTCATGGATAAATAGTTATAAAAGTTTTCATATACTTTACAAGGTATGATAAAAAAATAGCTGTCACTTTTACCTATAACTCCAAGGATAATCTTATGCTATCATTTCATTTAGCTGTCATTTCTCTTTTGAACTGAGGTTTCATTTGTAACAAAAATATCTTCAGAGTAGTATATACCCTAGGTCACTGGACATAGATGACACATTTTGACTGACAGTTAATATCACTTATAGACAATCTAGAAGCTGTGATTCTCAGCATCCTCTTCTCTATTTCCCATTATTTATCACTTCAGAAACAGAGAGACCATATCAACAACAACAACAACAAAAAAAAAAAACCCTGAAAACAAATTGAATATTCACCAATTGGAAAATCACTCAACAAAAAAAGGCATTTAAACACAACAGAATGCTATGGTATCATATAAAGAATTCTGGGAAACAGACTTGTATCATCCACTACAGATGGAAGAAATCACAACCAGGAAAACAACATACATAATGGCTATTAATGTAAAAAAAAAAAAACTCTTAAAATATGAATACAGATTAAAGCCAATAACATATCATGGTCCAAGAAAAAGATTTGAAGAAATTCATCTTCCTGCCTCTTATAGTGAGGAGGGTAGAGGTGGGGGGGAGAGGAGGAGGAATGGGGCTAGATGTATAGAATGCTGTCAGGAAAATTTGAACAGTTAGGTGGATTTATTTAAATACTTTCTTTGTTATAAAGAAGAGTTGTCCACAGGAAAATCAAGGGTGATTATCTGAAAGCAATTCAATAATTCAATATAATAACAAGCATCAATAAGTTTTAAGTGAGAGTCACATAGTATTGATGTTCAGTCTTTGTTTTCATAAGTGGTTACAGAAAAAAATATGAGTCAACAAATCATTTGCCTACCAGCGATGAACCTAAGAAAATAGTGAGAATTTTTTTTAAATGCCAGAGCTTACACAATCAGCAGGTATTTTGAGAACCCAGGGTCACCTCCACAGTGATCAGGAATTTGAATGGGACTTTATGAAAAGTAATATACATGACTGATACTCAAAAAATATTTTTTAAAACTGAATTTTCCATCTGGAAATAAGTAGCTAAGAACACCAGAAAGGTCTACTAAATGTACAGGATGCTATAATTTCTTTAAGTACTCACTATAAATTAATGCGGTATCTAACAAAAGAATGGATCAAGAGTAAAAAGATTGGGATCTGAATCTAAACTCTACTTCTTGATAGCAGTATGGTCACTTACATTGCACTTGTCACTTAGCTCCTTTGAGCCTCAGTTCTCTAAGTTTTAAAAGGAAAAAAGTAAGCTAGATTAACCCTTCTAGCCCTAAATCCCATGATCCTATTCTTGATCAGGATAAGAGCTGAATATTCTTCAAACACAATGAAATGCTACTTCTTTTTTCTACTAACAAAGAAATGGATACTCATCAACTGGATAATGGATAAGCATACAGTGATACAAAAACAAAAAGAACAGTTGAACTGTAAGAAATAGGCTCAGTGGATAGAGCACTGGGCCTGGCATTGGGAAGACCTGAGTTCAAATCCAGCCTCAAGTACACAAGTTGTGTGACCCTGGACAATTCACTTAACCTGTTTGACTTAGCCCAATGGAGAAGGAAATGGCAAATCATTTCATATATTTGCCAAGAAAGCCCCATGGCCAGTATGGTCCACAGGGTTAAAAAGAGTCAAATACAATTGAACAACAATAAAACTTAAATGAACTGAAGCATAGTGAAATATGCAAAACCAATAAAATATATACAATGAAAACTAAAATGGAAAAGCAAAAAAGAAACTGAAACTGAATGTTATATAATTAGAATGACCAAGGTATGGGGCAGTCTATTAACTGTTGGATATGACTGTGATGTTGATTACTTTTATTTTAACTACCTTTTCATCCCTTTTATAATTCTTCGTTTAAGGGCTGGCTTATTGGGGAAACACAAGAACAAAATACCATGAAATTAATTTGACATAAAAAAATTCCTAATTTTAATGGAATACTTACTTTCTTGGTCAATATAAGAAAATTGTTTTACAGTAACTCTCTTACCATAGTCAATCCAGGCTGCATTCCAGCACGTATGGCCTCTATTTGAGTAGGTGTAAACTGAATAGTGTTGCTGTAAACAAAATAGTAAATTAAAATTGGTAGAAAATATGGATAAATGACTTCATAGGACAAAGGCAGATGAAACAAAATAATATATGCAAAGAACTTAACGAATGTAAGCTATACTAATTATTACAATGAAAATTTGAACCAAAAAGGAAAGGATTGTCTTCCTTAATTGTTTCAAAAATCAGGGCAGCTAGGTGATACAGTGGATAGAGCACCAGCCCTGAAATAAGGATGACCTGAGTTTAAATCTGGTCTCAGATACTTAGTATTTCTTGACTGTGTGACACTGGGCAAGTCACTTAACTCCAATTGCCTGAATGATACCACGACCCACCCTAAAAGTCAAGAGGAACTGAATACATTTTTAAGGAACGATCACCAAAACCATTATATTAACTTGGAAAATTCTTGGGGGAGATTTAAGAATAAATCTCCTCCAGTACTGATTATGGTATATTTGGCAGAGCACTGAGTCCCTCTAATGTTACCAACAGCAGGAAGGGACTGAGTTCCAGCTCCTAATCAAGGAATAATGCATGACCCAAATTAGGTTAACTAAGTACTGCACAAAAAACAGTTCTAGATTATCACTAATAGCATACAAGCATGGATAGTTTTGCTGTCTATATGATATGAGAATACATCAGACTAGGCAAAATGTCTGTGTTCACAGGATCGTTGATTTAAAGTTGAAAAGAACCTTTAAAGATTGTTATTTTATATGAGGAAACTCTTGCACTAAGATTTTAACTTATCTGTCCGAGGTCACAAAGGACCTCATACTGGGGCAGGATTTGAATTCAACTTTTCTAATTTCAAATAAACCATTTTTTTTTTTGCACCATGTTGCCTCTAAGACTAAAACAAACAAACCCTGATCCTAACTATAGAATGCCAAAAAATTCTAAAGTATTCTTCTGGATCTCCCATTTTAATAGGGGTCAAGAATGCCAGATATCTTAATATTAATATAAATCAAGTTTTTACTAGGGCATTCCAGAAGAGTGTTTTAACCTAAAAAATTTAAAATGTGGCTAATCTATTGATTATTACTAGTTATTACTATTATTACTATTAAATTATTACTAGTAAGTATAATGATCACCCAATTGCTAAGCATTAAAGTTAAGGTGACTTGTACTCAATCCAGCGTATACTGGACATATGTATACTAATACGTTTATGTGTATGTGTATTACATGTGCATCACAAAGATGCATTTGCATAAAGAGACATTACCGTTTAGGTTTATTATAAGGATAAGGACCTCTATTAGGAATAACATGAGGCTCAACAATTAAAGTTTCAGCTTCTTCAGTGTCTTCATCTTCTCCATCTGCTTCTTTCCGTTTCTTCCCTTTTCCATTTCTTACTGGGAAAGTTATCCTATAACACACAAAATTTAATTATTTCTATGTTTTCTATCCTATCAATGCCATTCTATCCTAGCTGAATGCTATAAGCCCTAATTTCCAAAGGATAAAGTGGCATTCATCCATGGCTTTGAGCTATCTTACCTACAGCATTGGTTCTACTTTTAACAATAAACATCTTTCCAAAACTCAAGGCAAAGGAAGACAAGGAGCCAATCTCAAACAAATGGGAACTTTCTTTTTCAACCACTCCCCTTGAGTTTGAGACTTGCCAACTTTTTAAACCAACAAATTTGCTTAATGGGATCAAGAGAATTAGAATCAAAATGTGCCTTAGAGTTCATTTGGTTTGACCCTCTTTTTGTTGATAATAATACTGAAGTCCAAAGGGGTTAAATAATTGACCCAAGATGACACAAGTAAAAAAACATAATCAGGATGTGACATTCTTTCTACATAACTATAGAAAGAATAAGATACAACAGACAAATATTAGAGATATTTGATATTAAGATATTGATATGAGATATTAAATGAATAAGAGAAAAATCTCAAGTAAGTTGGGTGAATTTTCTGTAGACAATTTATGGAAAAACTAAAATTAACAAAAAATAAAAGGAGAGATGTGGCCATGGTCTTCATCAGAAGGAAATATTCATATTGATACAAGTCAAAGATCCTTCTAAGATCACTATAAAATGTACTTATTGAATATTAAATCATATTGTAAAGTATTTTATAACTTATGAAAGAAAAAGATTAAAAAGGGCAGAATTTCCTTTTTAAAAAAAATCTCAAAATCATTTGCTTATTTTGGGGAAAAGTTAATTAAATGGTTTAGAAGTCATTTTTATTGCATATATAAATTACCTTACTGAAATAATACTTGGAATGCATTTGAGTAAAAGGCTATTAACACAGTAGCACTCAAGCAACAAATAGTGGCAGAGAGTAAGGTACTATATTCAATAACTTTTCTTGTAATTTTCAAGTTACCCTTGCACTGCAGTAAGATTATCCATGTAATAGACTAACTAAACAAATTTATAACTATTTATAACTATACTCAACATATGGCAAAGAAAAACATTACTCAAATAAAATTCTACCACAATACCCAAATTTTACATTAGCCAATAATTTCAACCTCCTTCCTCAAGCTGATTACAGAATGACAAGAAACTGATTTTTAAAATTCAGTGTATAGGTCTTTGACCTTACCTGAAAGGGGGTACCTGTAGGGCTGGGTTATCCACTGTCACTTTGACATTATAACCAGGAAAACTGGCTTTTAAGTGATCAATGGAAAGAAAAGTGTCATTGAAATCAAGACAGGAAATCTGATTAGGCATTTTCGAGTAATGGGCACTACTTGGGTCTCCATATCCTAGGATGATGTCATGTAGCCAGTCAGGTACCACACAATCCGTATTCATCAGATTCCGAATGGTCTCTAATACAGCCTGTCAGTAACAAAACAAAATAATTGTGTTAACGTGACATCTCAAACATCTGAGCTTCACTGGCATGTAGAACTGGCTCTCCAAACTAATCCAGCATTCCAGAGTATTTCAGGGCAAGAAGTTATTTTCTGCTGACAGGTGCTTGGCTGGACTGAACCAGCAGCTATATTTTCTACTGATACTAAAGACTAAGTTAAATAAAAGATCAAACTTAACTAGAACAGTTTATCCATTAAGAGGTCATTTAGATATAATGACACAAATAAGTTTAGCACTTGGTTCCTAATGGAAAAGAGAGTAATCCCAGGGTCTGCATAGCAACAAGTAAACATTATAGAAAGAGTTTATAAAGAAAAATGCTTCTACTTTGGAACTTTTAAAAGTTTAATCTCCCACCTTAAGGAAAAAAAAATTATAAAAATAACCAGAATTTCAGGGAAATATCATATAATTGCCAACAGAAAGAAGTGAAATTATAGTTAATGGAAATTCACAAAGAGATAAAAGTAATTAGCAATTGCTAATAACTAATCTCTTTGAAAATGATCAAGAGGACCTACAGAATCTAAAACCACATTTATGCTATGATACTATAAAATGGAAAAAAAATATTCAAAACAACAATGTTTTCCCTTCTTTCAAAAGTTGTCAGCTTAAAATACTCTTGAATTCAGAACCAGGATACACAATGTAATTTTTGTTCTAAATTTTGACTGAATTTCTTCTACTATCAAATAAGATTCATTAATCATTCCAAATAAAATGTTGCTTTCATCATGCCAACCAAAGTCCACTATGATTTTACAATGAAAGGAACTTGAAATAAAATGATATAAATAATAAGAAAGATTAAATTAGCCAACTGGAATCTATTAGTATACTAACAATGATGGATCTAACTTGCTAAGGTATTGAATTGTCAATAGAACCAGGAGTTGAAATTCTAATAAGAAACCACAGGGATGGAAAGTAAAACTCCCAATAGCACATAAAGCTTCTCTAGAAAAGAACAGAGCTTCTGTTATCAAGTTTATTTTAACTAGTCATGGGCATTCCCAGTAAGAAAGACAACATGATTGGACATGTCTGTCATAAATACATGTTTAAGACAGCCAATAACCCTACCACCTTTCAATGATTGCAATGTCAGCATTCTCCAATTCATCCTACGATTTCAAGTAAATAAAATTACACCCCTTCCTTAGAAAAAGTCTACTTTACAAAAATTAGACTCCAATGAAGTAAACTGCCTATGCAAGAAGAACAATAATTTTCTTTTCTGAAAATTCATCCTCCCTTTCCAAGGGAAGATATTATTTTTCTCTAAATTTTATTTCAATAAGCATGTTCAAATTTGACTTTATATTTAATAATCACTATTCTTTGAAAAGCTAAACGAATCATTTTGTATATTTCCAGCATCCCTATTAAAAATAGGGGGCTGGTAGGTGGATCAACAGATTTAGCAGATTTTTTAAAAACTAAGTCTTTTCATTCTTACTATACAAGCTATTCATTCACTAGAACACAACCATATGATTTCTGATCAAAATGTGTATGTACTTTTGGATGTTTCAACAATAGCAGTTATAGGTTGCTTAGTGAGCCATGATTCTATGAAGACTTTGATTCATTGTTCTCACTGCCCTTTCTTCTCTACTCCAATCTCCTGCACAGATCAAGATCTGTCTTTCCCTCTACCAATAATACCAGATGAAGACTAGAAAGCAATTTAAGGATTATGAAATTGTAGGAAAGAATGTTAAAAGAACAGACAATACTTGAAGAGGAGAGTTTGACTTAAAAAATTTTCTAAGAATTAACCAACTCAAACTGAAATGGGTTGCTTTGAAAGTTGTCTCTGAGATCTCTTCTTCATATTCTGTAACCAATTTGACTTTGTGCAAGCATTGAATGTCTGAGCATGGAAATGGAGGTAGATTGAATAAGTTATGTCTAAGATCTCTTATCTGACTTGAATAATAGTCAAGCCTATGGTTATGGCATTAGTTCCAATAAGAGAACAAATGTCTATTAGGTCAAAAATTATAGAGATAATATTTTGGAGATAGAAAAAAAAAAGATGATATCAATATGTAGGGTTAAAGAGTAAATACTAAATCAAATACTTAAATTCTTTTAATAAAATGTATCATAGAGATTACAGTGACCTACAACTATATCAGGAAAATATTGCCTAATAGAAAGGACTCTTCTACCATAATGCTAAATACCAAATGAGTAAATGATTCTGAAAAAGGAAAAAGCTATACTTTTAGTAGGCTGTCTTCACTTTTTGAGTACAACTAAATAGTTAATATTTGAAGGTCATCAAACCCACTCATGGGAGTCTTCAAAGGACAAAGATTTTTATTTGGATTTCTCCATTTTAAATTATACACTAAGCTTTTAAATAATAGTCTATATTAAGTGAACAAGTTTCTTTCACCAAATGTTTTCACCTGTCAAAAAGCTCTATGACATCTCTTACAATTCACTTCATATCGAACAGACAATTCTCAGATGAAGAAATTGAAACTATTTCTAGTCATATGAAAAGATGCTCCAAGTCATTATTAATCAGAGAAATGCAAATTAAGACAACTCTAAGATACCACTACATACCTGTCAGATTGGCTAAGATGACAGGAAAAAATAATGATGATTGTTGGAGGGGATGCGGGAAAACTGGGACATTGATGCATTGTTGGTGGAGTTGTGAACGAATCCAACCATTTTGGAGAGTAGTTTGGAACTATGCTCAAAAAGTTATCAAACTGTGCATACCCTTTGATCCAGCAGTGTTACTACTGGGATTATATCCCAAAGAGATTATAAAGAAGGGAAAGGGACCTGTATGTGCACGAATGTTTGTGGCAGCCCTTTTTGTAGTGGCTAAAAAATGGAAACTGAATGGATGTCCATCAGTTGGAGAATGGTTGAATAAATTGTGGTATATGAAAATTATGGAATATTACTGTTCTGTAAGAAATGACCAACAGGATAATTTCAGAAAGGTCTGGAGAGACTTACATGAACTGATGCTGAGTGAAATGAGCAGGACCAGGAGATCATTATATACTTCAACAACAATACTATATGATGACCAGTTCTGATGGATCAGGCCATCCTCAGCAACGAGATCAACCAAATCATTTCTAATGGAGCAGTAATGAACTGAACTAGCTATGCCCAGAAAAGAACTCTGGGAGATGACCTAAAAACCATTACATTGAATTCCCAATCCCTATATTTATGCACACATGCATTTTGATTTCCTTCACAAGCTAATTGTACAACATTTCAGAGTCTGATTCTTTTTCTACAGCAAAATAACGTTTTGGTCAGGTATACTTATTGTGTATCTAATTTATATTTTAATATATTTAACATCTACTGGTCATCCTGCCATCTAGGGGGGGTAAGAGGTAAAAAATTGGAACAAGAGGTTTGGCAATTGTTAATGCTGTAAAGTTACCCATGTATATATCCTGTAAATAAAAGGCTATTAAATAAAAAAACAAACAAACAAACAAAAAAAAAAAAACAATTCACTTCATATCATATAAGTAAAATTTGTTTCCCAGGTTAAATGCTAGAGTCCCTAGTTAATTTATCATGTTGCATACCTTAAAGTTGTTTTCTTTTGGTTTTCTTCTCATGATGATATTAAAAGTTTCATACACATCTTCCCCTCCATTTTGGATAGTATTGGTCATATCCTGCTGATACTGGTTTGGATCAAGAAATACTCTATAAGTTCTTGAATCTCCTCTTAGTCTAGGTTTGGGTTCAGGTCCTACACACATTGAGAAATAAAGAAAATTAAACAAGATATGTTTAAAAGGATACTAAAAAAAAAAAAAAAAACAGTACACATTTTGTTCAGGAATGTGATGACAACTGTGACTTTCCACCCATCCTTCGTCCTAAATGTAATTCATCAAAAGTCTTATCTTATCCTTCAAAGTTCAACCCAAATCCACCTTTTTCATGAAGTCTCTCCTAGATCATACATGGTATTTGTCTCCTCTGAACTCACACAGCATTTACCATAAGTACTAATAATAGGATACCATGTATCAGATATTTTTGCATATGAAGTATCTTTCCCAACAAGACTATAAGATTCTGAAGGACCAGGGATAGATCCTATACCTGTTATTATTTTCTAATGAACTTAACACTATGTTATATATAATAGTTTCCTAAATATTTGCTAAACCAATAGATTTTGGAGTTTAGCACAGTTTTTCCCACTCATTAAATATCCCACTCTGGATATTAATTACATACCTCATTAAAACACATCCATAGGCAAATCTTATAGGCATGAAACGAAATTCTAAATACACTGAAACTTAGCGAGCTATTAAAAGGTTAATAGTCACAAATATAATTTCTATCAACTTGTCTTCCTCCCTTCCTTAATTTCCCAATTCTTCTACTCTCTTAATTTTAGAAATTCTAATTCTATATTACTGTTCTGCAAGAAATGACCAACAGGATGATTTCAGAAAGGCCTGGAGAGACTTACACGAACTGATGCTAAGTGAAATGAGCAGGACCAGGAGATCATTATATACTCCAACAACAATACTATATGATGACCAGTTCTGATGGACCAGGCCATCCTCAGCAATGAGATCAACCAAATCATTTCCAATGGAACAGTAATGAACTGAACCAGCTATGCCCAGAAAAAGAACTCTGGGAGATGACTAAAAATCATTACATTGAATTCCCAATCCCTATATTTATGCACACATGCATTTTTGATTTCCTTCACAAGCTAATTGTACAATATTTCAGAGTCTGATTCTTTTTGTACAGCAAAATAACGTTTTGGTCATGTATACTTATTGTATTTATTGTATTGTATTTATATTTTATATTTTATATTTATATTTATATAATATATATATTATATAATATATATATATATAAATATATATATAATATATAAATTATATTTATAATTTATATTTTAATGTATTTAACATCTACTGGTCATCCTGTCATCTGGGGGAGGGGGTGGGAGGGTAAGAGGTAAAAAATTGGAACAAGAGGTTTGGCAATTGTTAATGCTGTAAAGTTACCCATGCATATATCCTGTAAATAAAAGGCTATTAAAAATAAATAAATAAATAAATAAATAATTTTTGAAAATTAAAAAAAAAAAGAAATTCTATTTCTAGCCACAAATTCAATTCCCATTTCCTTCTATGGTGGAGAACAACACTATCCCCGAGTTCTTAGCAGCCTACAACAAAGAACCATAATTGGGAGGAAAAAGTATAATCAAAGCAGAATTCTCTTTATTAATTTTTATAGCATTAAATGCCATTGTATATAAAATATGATAACTAACATATGTCATATCATTATCTATGTAACATAAATATAAAATGTTGGTCACTATAGCTTAGAACCAGCATGGTATGATGAAAAGAGGGAAGTCAATGGAGTCAGGAAGCCTGAATTTAGTTTCTAATATGTTACCATATGGACAAGACACTCAGTTTCTTCTCCAAAATTCCCTTCATTGATGAAACCATAAGTCCCAACAAAATGATAAAGACTGACATTTTTACAGCAAAACATTTTATATATGTAGATAGATAGATAGATAATATTCAACAACACAAAAGGTTAAATATAGCCAGTTCTAGCTTATGAAAGTGAACCATTCTGCAAATCAGGGCTCCACATGCTCCCCTAGCCAGAGCTCAGTGCTTCCTCCACTCCTATGTAGCCCGAGCAGCTTCAGTACCTGGAGCAATTACCCCAAGCAGGGTTGCACCAGCACTTCCCACCTCCACCTACCAGAACCTGGAGTCAGACTACAAATAAGCATAGGATTCTGCCACTGCAGGGAGATGAATTTGCCATAATGAATTTAGATAAATTTACATAAAGAAAGAACTGTCTATTCTGTAAGTATTATTATCCCCATTTTACAGATGAAGAAACTGGGGCTGAGAGGTTAACTGACCTGCCCACAACTAACAAGTATTTTAGATGCAATAAGGTCTTTCAAGCTTCATTTATTATACATTGTTATCTGAATTGTAGTGGTAAAGGCAAAGTCTCATTGCTTGCTATAATAGTTCAAAGGAGGCCAAGATTTCATGGTCAAATTCATGGTCCTGTGACAGGAATTCTGATTGTGAAAGGTGTCTAGAGAGTCTACAAGTTCTCTTGAAATCAATTATAAAGTAATAGGAAGCTCATACTATAGTCTAAAACTGTGATGCTCAACTCAAATAGAAATGAATACCTTATTGATTTAAAATCACATATACTACCTATTCTATTATGTATCTGAATGTGTATGTGCACGCACTCATTTTTTTTCTTTTTAATATTTTGTTAAATATTTCCAATTACATTTTTAATCTGGTTCAGGCTATATTCCAAAACTTTTCAGATCACAAATATGACATCTCCAGAAAGCATATCAATGAATATACTATAAGACAGAGCCAACTAGTGGATGAATAAATTTAAGATCAAAACTGTTTTATGTTACTTAGTTAAAAAAAGCAAGGAAACTTTCCATGCAAAAATCTTTGCCCCAAAATAAAAATGTGTTACCATACCATCTTCAATGACACGTCCTCTATCATCCAGCATGCCCTGGATCTCACAGCCTCTGACATACACCAGACCAGTTTGCTCCACAAAAGGTCGCCTCCGGTCAAACTTGGTGCCATAAGGCTTCGTGGGTCGTACCGTAATTAAAAAACAAACATCATGCTTGCGCAAACCTGGTTAAAAGAAGACATTTTCAGATTATTTAGTTAGCATGCAATTTTTTATTATTATCATTTGTCTAATGATAGACTAATCTTAATTCTTTGGTATATGTAAAAACATTAAATACTAGATATCACTAATAAGTCCACTACTGTATTAAAGACTACCTTCTATAGTAAATGTATTATAGATGATGACTTTAATGTGACCCTTCCCATCTCTTATCTGCAATAAACATGGAAACTCTGCACCATAACATAATTTCTATGTTAACATGATAGATTATGGATGTCACAGCTACAAAAACTGGATTTTTGTCACATTCCATCTATCAGTTCATGCTCCACATTTAGAATTTCCCATTTAGAATATGTGGCCAAAAATATGGCTGATGTGCAAACTGACTAAATGATATTTAGAAATTCTGTCAGTTAAAGATAATCCCTCAGCATCACTTCAAAAAAGAAATATTTTTATCAATGTGACTTGTCTTAAAAATCAACTAAAATATAATTCAAAAGACACAAACTCTTAATAAGATTATTGATAAAACATGTGGAAGAGAATATGAGCTTTCAACTCATGTAAATTACAATTTGGAAACACAAAACAAAATAATGAGATGCTTATGCTAAAGTCTAAAGCTTCTCAATGATTATGCCAAAAAATGCACCCAACTAATTTTTCCAGTTTTACTAAAGGGACACTAGTAAGATAAGAAACCTAAAATTAGACTTCACAGTATGTAATGTCAGACCATCTGCCAGCACTCTTTTTCTGATCTATCCTCATAAGTCAGTTTCGCACTAATGAGAATGTATATTTTATCACCTTACTTGCTCAAAAACTTGATAGCAAAGTTTCAACTAGCTTAACCAAAACAGTAAACTGGGATTGCGATTACCAGCATGTCACAACGGTGGTCTAGGATGTGAAAACAAGGCTACCTTAAATCAAATGACTGTTTTGGAAGTAAATTAAATATAGATAAAGCTAAAAAATACAAAATCCACTCCAGAAAACTTATTTCACTGTTGTTTTCTTCTCAGGAGAATTTAAAAATCTCTTTTTTTAACAAAGCAAAAAGACTTGTGCAGATAAGGGCCTGAATTTTGAATTCTGCTTTTAGCTTACATTGTAACCATCCACATTATTAGTATTACAGACAGAACTTTAAGACTAGAAGGAAGATGATCTATTCTAAGTGACACAAGATTTCCAAGTGGACATACATCCATCAATCAACATTTACTAAGTACCTAGTATGAGCAAGGTACAGTGTGGAGCTACAAAGACAAAGAATGAAATGTTATCTTTAATAGATAACAACTTCTGAAATCAAGAGTACAAACCTGCAAGAGTATTCCTGGTTTGGAAGAGTTCTAACTCTTTACAAAGTTTATCCTTATGTTAAGCCAAAATTAGCTACTTTTTGAACTTCAGCCTATTTAATGAATCTAGTTCTTCCTTTTGGAAATTCACTCTATCCACTGTTTTCTCCATCTAAAAAGTAAAGGTGCTAATGTCTACTTCCTATCCTTAAAAAAATTTTTTTAAAACCTTGTTATAAAAATCTTCAAAACAACTTCTATACCATTACTGTGTACACATACATACATACACACACACATTATAAGCTATAAACTTATGATTTGGGGAAAGGGACAATATATACATACGAGCATACACGCACACATTAATTTTTATGACTTCCTACTGACAAAACCAAGTACAAAACTACCTGATGATGTATTGTGAAGCACATAGACTTTTAAGTACTATATGTTGGACCATTTTGATTATACAAGTTAATACACTTTCCTCTCCTTAAAAAAAAAAAATCTAAAATACTTCATTGGAGTCATCTCATTAATGTGGGTATTCCAACTGCAAAAGTATAGATCCTAACTTATCCCATCATTCTGCTTAATATTTGTGTATGTCTTATCATAAATCCCCCACAGCAGGTTTATCCCAGTGACTGCGAATCTCCCTTTAGGCCTCTGAATATTATATGGCCATCTGTTGATCTCCATGTTATGCAACCTGGATTGCAGGCTCTACTTACACCTGGAGTTGAAGGGCCTAAATCTTACGATCTCTAGCTCTGAATGGTGGGCTCTTAGCTTAACCTGCCAGGTCTCAGGACCATCAAGTCACTTTTTGACCATTTTGGTGTCATGCTACTGCTCATATGCCCCTCTATTCTATCTGAGAATGATACTCAAAACAGCACTGCCACTTCTAATGACATTAATCAAGTACTCTGTGATTCCATTCACTATTCACTCCAACTTCTCTGTTACCACTTCCTATGGAGTTACGTGTGTGTGTGTGTGTGTGTGTGCGTGTGTGTGTGTGTGTAATACAACTATAAGTATATATAGTTATTTGTATTTTCTTGCTTACTTACATTTTTATCCCCAGCACTCTGCATAGTGCTCAGCACATTGCAAGCACTTTGTTCACTCATTCATTCATGCACCAATAAAAAATGTAGTTTTTCGATACTCCTTGTTCTCATTACATAATTGGCCAATTTTCTTGTCTGATCACATCTCTTTGATGATTTTATATGTGTTTTGTAGCATTTCATGCTTTCCCACAAATCACACACTGGTGTGTGGTATCTCCCCTCTCCCCCCCAACAATATCAGAGCCATAATGTTGTCTGACCTAAAATCTGGTCGTAGATATAAATAACTTTTAAAGCAACACTTTTAGTTTGGCCCATATATTTTTCCTTTTATTCTTAAAAAAAAAATAACCATGACAAACTGCACCTGCTGTATGAGGACTGGCCCAATTGGCCTCTTAAGTGGCAAATAATTTGACCACAGAAACTCATGAAATAGCATACCAACAAAATAGATCTATTTCATGTATAACCTATGATCTGTTTCTGTAGAGATAGCAGCAGAGTAGTAGGAAAAGGAAGAAAAGATACTAAGAATTAAAGGTTTTGGTTTCTACAGATCTCAAATAAATTATTGTTCCTTACAAAATCTCAGAGTTGTAAGAACTCCAGAGACCTGCTAATCCAACAAGCCATATTTCTCTCTGACCTCCCAAGTGTTTATCTGGCCTTTATGTGAATATCACTAGTAAAGGGAAATCAATTACATCCTAAAGAAGACTATGGAGGAAAAGGTGCAGGGAGGAATGAGGAAAAAGATACCAGACACCTTTTGGAGAGTTTCAATTGTTCCAATTTTATTCTTTTATCTAGCTGAAGTAAGACTGTTCACCAAACAGCACTATTCCCACTTCTGCCCCCAAAAGCAAATCTAACCTTTTTTTTTCTACATAATAATCTTTTAAATAAATATTTGATGATAGCTATTGTGTTCCTTCTAATTCTGATAGTAGTCTTGGATGTGGGTCCTCAAGGAAAGGCTTAGTACTCTCCAACATGGGTCTCAGACACAAGACTGGGACCTGAGGTCAAGACTTAAGACATTAACCTCTGATATAAATGACCATGAAAAAATTATTTAATCTTGCTGAGCCTCAGTTTCTCCATTTTAAAGAGCTGTTGTGAAGATCAAATGAGAAAATATAAATAAGGCATTTTGAAAACTTTAAGTATTTGTTTCCATTTTCTAAGCAGTTCTTTATCCACAATCAAAACCTTCCCTCTAATATATGATGACTTGGTTATTAAATAGTCCTTGGCATAAAATCTTGAAAGAGGCTTTTTGAAAGTTAAAAATAAATTAAAACTACTGATCACCCCTCATTTAATTCATCAAATAATTCTAGCAGATTACTCAGTATTAATACTTTTATTCTTTTCTTTATACTCACAAAATGGTAGTATTTAATTAACTATTCAATGATTTTATGTTTTATTTAAATTCCAGAAGTTTTCTCCAAAAATGAAGAAAACTCAGTAATATACAGTTTTAAGAAATACTTTTGGACCTTTTGCCTAGATAGGAGTTGCTATAGTGATAATATGTCAGCCTTCAGGGATTCCACAACAAGCAGCAGAGTAGCTATGTGAAAAAAGGGATGAATTTAGGATCATAGGACTTCAGTGAAAATTCCAAGGTTGGCCACTTGTTCCCTTTCTGAATCTTAAGATTCTCCTTGGGAAAATAAAGGTGTTGGAGGAAAGGACTATAAAGGTTCTTTATAACTGTGATGCAAGTGCCTTCAAAATTCTTCAGCACTCTTGGCTGATCCCTTTTGCCAATTTTTGTAATCCATCATTTTTTACAGCTTCCTTTGTCTTCCTTTAAATTCTGACGTTATAGTCAGAAATGTCAACAAAGCAATGTCCTCTACTCTTGAAGCTTTTGCTCCTTTGTTTTTTAGATTGTCCCACCCTAAGCCAGAACTACTGCTCACCTTCTTCACTCTTGCTTCAGTCACACCAAGCTGAGTGGGTCAACTACCATGCTATTTATCCTCATGTAGGTCTCATAGCTGCAGAGGCATTTTTTATATATCTCTGATAATTTGCTAATCACACTTTACAGAGAAGAATAATCTAAACCTTTATTTTTAATACTTTAATTCCAATTCTACTTATCCTCTCTCATCCAAAAGATGACTATTTTACCAAGACCAATGTGAATTATATGATTTTTCTCATCTCCAATTCCTCCACAATATAAAATTTCTCCCTGTATCCAATCTTCTTCTATTCTCTAGCTGCAGGGAATATAATGGCCTTGCTACTGATCAGGGATCATTCCTTTATTTGTGCCCTAGATGTCCTGCTCTCTCTTTCAAGATGATACCTGACACACTTTCTCATCTTCAATCGCTCCTCAGCTGGCCTTTCTTTCTCTACACTTAAAAAAACAAAACAAAAAAAAAAACCAACTGTTTTTCTCATCTGCTTTAAGCTATCATCTTTTTTTCCCTCTCCCCTTCCCTAATAGATTTCTGGAATGAGTATGCTCCATTTTTTCCACTTCACCATTACCCATTAATGATTCAATCTAATGCAATCTGGCTTTTATATAACTGCTATCTAAGGTCACCAATATCCACTTAGTTGTTAAAAGCCAATGGCTTTTTTAGTTTTCTTCTTCTTAGCCATTCCTTCACAATGATCTCTTCCACTGGTTTCTGTGACAATGTTCTCTTGGTCATCCTCTGTTCTGATTACTTTCCTCTCTCTTCAAGTTTATCTTCTTCACCCCACAACATAACACCACAACATATTAACTTTTGGGTTATCTCCTAAAGGGGATGTTCACATTGATCTACACAGAAAGATCCCAAAATTTACAGATCAAATAAATTCCAGACACAATTTACAAGTTCAAAATAAATAATGAGATTTGATCTGAGGTGTTTTAGGACAGCAGTAAATAGAGACAATTAAAACCCTGAAAGCAAGTGTTCTCTATCTAGGAAAGAATAGGCAGTTTCAATATTACATTTGATAAAAGTGTTTTACTCTTACTCTGATACACATCATACACATGATACCCTCTTTAGTGGTTTAAAAAAAAAAGGTAGAAATCAACTTTAATGTTTGAAAAATAAGAATACCTTGCCATTCATCTTTGATTTGGTCTCTGACATTCAAATTGATGGTAACATCTGCACGTACTCGAGTCGGCCAATTTTCACCAATGTTAGGTTTGGCAACTTCAACTACAGTGAAAGCTACAATAGGCTGAGCCATTCGAGCCCAACCACCAAATACCACACCTCCATATTCCGACTGCCTGAAAACCAAGAGGTCAAAATGATTAATTACACTGGCAACAATCAAACAGACATTAACTCCTCCTAAATTGCTATAATAATAAAACAAATAAATTAAATGACCAGCTACCACTTAAAATTAGTGTAGTCAAATTCCTGAGTGTAAAATGTTTCACAAAATTTTTCATCTGTTTAAATATCTTCCACTTTGTTATTCTTTCATTATAATAATGAGAAACTTCAAAAGGAAATGTTTAAGAAAAAAAAAGAGAGAAAACAATGAGGAAAAAGACATTTCTATATAAGAAAAGATATTTATAGAGTTGAACCATAATGTTATGAAAGGAAATAAACCAAGACAACATGTATGAATTTCTCCTTTATTTAATGCCACATAAACTTCTATTTAACAGACGTCACTAGGGATGTAAAAAGAAATTTTCAATGGATTATCAACAGTACTCAACAAAGAACTATATAACAAGATAACAATTCTTTCCCATTGCTTCTATTCTTTATTGAAGATGGAAGTTGAAACATGAAATCTGTAGAAGCCCTTCCTTCAAGAGGAAAAGGGTAAACAAAAATGACATGCTCAAGAACATATCTGTTCACTTACTATAGGTTTCTAGTATCATCAACAGTGATGCTGACCCTTTAAACCTGTAAATCCATAATAGTAAGGAGAAAAAAGGGAGGGGGGGGGAGGAGTTCTAAAGGATGGAAAATTATCTCTGGGATCTAATAACAATATTGGTGTCTGAGACAATTTCTTAAAGACTAGTTCACAGAGTGCTTAAATCCTGGTGGAACCAGTCCCATATTTCCACTCGTAAAATGTGATGTTAAAAATAGAGATTTCTTATAATCCAGACCATCTTCCCATGTTGGCTGAGCAATCTCAAAACATGATCTTTACAAGTGCCAGATATAACTATACATTTTCCTGGGTTTGCTTTTTCAATGTTCATGAATATGAAAGGAGACTGACACCTTTAAAACTTCATCATTTTTACAGCATCATACTGGCCAACAAGAATCAATGGGTCAAAATTCTATCTTCCAAATGTGAATAAATTACCTTCAAAAGTGCTATTTTCTTCCCCTTATTGTAATGGATTTTAAAATAATATCTAAAATTCTCTTTGATTAATACAACACAAGATTGTTGGGATTTAAGTAGAAAGTAAGGTTACCATCTTGATAAATTGTGATTTAAATTTAAGATCTGAAATATACCTATGCCTCGATGCAAAATCAGCACCTACTAGCTCAGGGTAGACATAAACTTGGGGCAGTTGCTCTTCTATGGCCCCAAATCCCCTCATCCAGACTCAAATAATGGGCAATAATTGCAGCAGCAAAACTGTGGGCAGGGAACAACAGATCAGCCAGTGGGTATACAAATTTCCAACTGCCAGCCACATCCCTGCCTACTGACTCAACTGATTATTAAGTCAAAAATACTTTCCTTTAAATGCTATGCTTTATGGTCTCACCCAGAATAACTTTTCACACAATAATTAATGGAAAATATAGAGTTAGTATGAATGGTAATAAGAAAAACAAAAAAGAATTATGATCACAAATAGCATCTATATTGTTATCATTAGCAAATAATGGAAATTATCTGAATCAGTTTACAAACAAATAAATTTAAGCTCCCTGTACAGAATGTTGTAGCATATACAAGGTACAAAATAATGAAGCTATTTCTACATGAACTTGTGGACTCTGACAGATGTTGATATACAGGAACAGAACAGAAACTGTATTATCCAGGAAATGAAAATAAAAGTGGGTGACAAGTAAATAACTTTATAAAAGTGGCACCATAATTTATAAAATACTTGGAACAAATCTTTCTTTATATGAAGTCAGCAATATTTAAATAAAAATAAAATCTTGATAAATCATGCAAAGCAGAGAATTTTATGTTAACCACAGAAGAAAAGGCTTTTGATTTTTCTAACCCAGTGAAGACCTAAGCCCAAGAGCTGCTGGCAATGGCAGAACATGTTAAATGTCCCTTCATTGGAGTCACCTGCTCTAGTTTCATCTCTTGGCTAATCTCCTCCTTTCAGATCTTTCCATAGCCTTTGCTATCCCTTTGCAACTCAACTTCAACACTGCCCCCAGTAAATGGAAGATGTTACTCTAAAGCAGTAAAACCTTAATGCCTTCCCTCTATCCTAAGACTTTCATATATTTGTCATATATTTTCTGACATTTTATTTATGAATATCTGCAATAGCCTTCCCAATTCCATTTGATATCCAAGAAGTAATTTCTAGGCCTCTTATGTCATTTTCAAATCTAGTTATGAAGTCAGTGATATAAGAAAGTTTAACAATAGAAGATGTCCTCTTGGTTTACAAGGGATATCAATGTACTAACCAAGGCTTCATTCTGCTGACTCCATCCTCGATATCCTGTCTTATCTCATAAGTTGACTCTAACCGGAACAGATTGAAGTTTCTTAGCAGATAGTCATGAAGAGTCAAAAACTGCAAATTTAGCTTGGGAAGAGCCAGACAACCTAAAAGGGAAGATATAAAAAAAGGACGTACCCTCTGTTTTACTTCTTCTAAAAACATCATTGATAACACAGAGCAACACCTTGTTCATTTGTATGAAAGAAAAAGTGAATCTGACTTAGCGGCTAGGAACAACATACCAAACAAAGAAAAGAAAAAACAAAGAATCTACATGTTAAAGGACAGTTTATTGATCCTGTGAATATAGCCAATCAGAAAATAGTAACTAGTTTTCCACGTAAATTATTTCCACGTAAAACTTTGATTTTTTTGACTTGTACTTGTGATTTAAAGATAGAGGGAATATTCAAGAAAGAAACACTCCTACTCCCTTTCTGATTGTAGTCATCTCTGCTCCTAACCTTGGAAGGTGTTGTCAAGCCCTGAAAAGTTAAGCAACATATGGCCAGTATATTTCAGAGTTGCCTCTAAACCTAAGTCACCCAGATTCTGAGGGTGACGCTTTTTCCACTCTGCCTCACTGCCTCTCAGGAAAATAAGTACATTACAAATAACAATGATGATAATAATAATAATAATAACAACAACCTATTTCCCAGGTGAGACTGACCTTTAAACATTGTTATAATCACTGAGAAACAGTTTCTATGTAGCAATAGACACAGTAGAAAATCAGATGAGTTGACTTGCTGCAGTAGAATTGTCATACAGCTCTACATGGACACAATTCCTTTTTTTTTTTTGAAGAGTTTTGTAACTTAAAGTTGGCTTTTAATTATTAATCCTCTAAAAAATATCTTTAGAACATTGAATGCTAAATGGATTCTAGTTCTCATCTAGCTAGCTTACTTGGAAAAGAAGCAACATGATTGACGAACACAAATTCTTCAGAAATAAGGTATATTCCAATTTTTTTATGCTCCCCAATAAATGTTAAAACAGCAATTTCACACCTTTTTTGAAAGTAGCATGTCTCCATAAGAAGACTGTAATCTAAGGCTCAAAACAAGCAATGAGTGCCAAGTATAATAAAAGATTTGACATTTTCGTCCAAATAGACTTGTGTTGGTAACAAGAGGATGATTAAAAAAAAAAAAAAAAAAAAAAAGGCTGTTCAAAGTGAAGAATGCTGCTAGAAACATGTTTTCAATCACATCAGAGATAAGGACAAAAACTAATGACTTTAAGGAGAATAACTATTCCAGAACTTGCAAATCTAAATGAGGGATTTCCATTTCAAAGAAATCATCTTCAGAGCTATATATCAGTTTTGTTGCCACTATTTAAAATAGTGACTTTACAAATATTATCTCATTTAATCCTCACCAGCCTGGGGGGTAGTGCTATTACGCTATTACTATTCCCATTTTGTAGATAAGGAAACTAAGGTTACCCAGATAAGTAGGACAACAAAGATTTTAACCCAAGTTTTGTGACTCTTAAGTCCAGTGTTCTTTCCATTGTATCATGTTCTCAGAATATTCTTTCAATTGAATAATCCTCTCAAAACAGTCATTCTTTGATAATGAATTTAAGTTTTTTAAATACAACCCAAACTAAATTTAATGAAGGAAATAGCTGATCAAACTGTCTTAATACCAGTTTGGATTAAAAACACTGCATAACTATAAAACAGTATATTCTCTTTCATGTCAGAGTTCAAAAAACTATCTTAGACAATGAAAAAATAAATGAAACAAGATGAAGCCTTTTCAAATCTAGAACTAGAACTAGAACTAGAACTAGAAGGAACTTTAAAGGCCATCCTATCTAATCATCCAACTTTGTAGTAGGAAGAACTGAAGCCCAGTGGGTTAAGAGACATGTCAAAAGCTACAAAACTGAGAAGCCTCAGAGGTGGAACTTAGAACCTCTGACTCCAGAACCCATGCTAATGTAATTATTAGGAAGAATTAAACTCATTTCAATAAATAAATTTTAGTAGTATTGTTAAAAGCTAAGTTAAATTTAATAATTATCCTAGTCTAATTGTATCAAGGACTTGCTAGTTGTGAAAGATAAACTTGGAGAAGCTAAATAATTTTCTTGACTAATAAAATATAACTAACTATTTATTCCCAAATCCTCTTTTTAAACCAAACTGCTCTATTTTTTTCTTTGCACATACCTTCCCCAGAATAATATTCAGTTGGGACAATATTTTCATCCCAAATAATTTTCTCAGTTGGATACAAAGGCATTTGGTTAAGTTGCTGAATTTGAGAAATTCGACGTTCGTGACGGGAAACCTATTTTAAAAAGAGAGAGAGAGTAAATTTATCAACAGAATCAATGCATGAGAAATCAAAGAAGAAAAGTTTTCAAAAGAATTTACAATATTTTCTTTTATTTTCCAAATTTACATAATTTCCTTAATCAAAAATGAGAAATACATCCATATGGCTTTTGGAAGTAATTTTTTTTTTTTTCATTAACAGCTTTTCAGTATTTGAAATGAATTTTAAGATCATCAAGGGGGTTTCTTCTTAATGAGTAAAACATTCATTAGGCAGAGAAAAACTTTTTATTTAAAAATCTAACCCAGAGGCAGCTAGATGGCACAGTGGATAGAGTACTGGCTTTGGGGAAAGGAGAACCCAAGTTCAAATCCCTCCTCAGACACTTAACACTTACTAGCTGTGTGACCCTGGACAAGTCACTTAACCCCAACTGCCTCAAAAAAAAAAAGTGAATGGTGAAAAAAAATTGAAAATAATAAAAAAATAATAATAATAATAAGTCCACCCCAAAGATTAAAATAAGCGTTTTCAAATCAAGAATCTTTTATTTGAAATCAATATTTATTTATCATTAAATGGTTTTATTAACCTTTAGTCAGAACAATTCTATTTTCTCTTAAGGAATGGAATCTACTACTGACAGCAACAGTTGTTAACAACCTGACTTAAAATGGAAGACTTTAAAATATCAGATAATAGCCAAAGGAATTTTTAGAAAGCAGTTATAGTTAAAAGAATGATTTGGAAGACAGTAAAGCAGGTTTGCTCCCCAAGATCATATTACTCCAATTGAGGCAATATAGCAATAGGACAATGTTTTCCATGTGTTTAATATACTTTTACTTTACAAAAAAAAAAAAAAAAACAACTATACTAAAGATTTGAAATCCCTCAGGGAATTCTACCAAGAGTAGCTTAAACACCTGTCACAAAGGCTTAAACATTTGTCACTGAGACTTTAGACAGTTCTTTGGAACTAACTTGAAAATTAGTTTTGTCTTCTTGAATAACTAGTTTTCCCTTGAAATAAGAATTGTTCAAGGGTACGTAAAATTGCTAGCTTGGAGTTGAATTTCTCCATAAAATCTAAGTTTGGAAATAACCTTGGGGTCATCTAGTGCAATCTCTTACTCCATGCAAGATTTAACTACCATATCCATTCTTGACAGGGAGTTATCTAGAATCTGCTTGAATATTCCACATAAAAGGGAATTTACTACTTCACAAAGCACCCCATTTCATTTTTGGACAGTGCTAATTGTGGAGATGCTTATGCTTTTACTGACTGATATTTTCCATGTCCTTGTCCTATAAATTCATTGGTCCTAGCTTTCTCTCTCTCAAAAAGTATAATCCCTCTCCATGACAAAAAGCCCTTCAAATGTTTAAAAACAGCTATCAAGGAGTGACTTGACTCTTTCTCTTTCTCCTCCCTTCTTCCATTATTTTCATTTAGAGTAAACACTACAGTACCTTCAAATATTCCTCATAACAAGACTTCAAGAATATCACTACCCTAGTCAACTCTCCATGCATTATATATGGTACCCAAAACTGATTCTGTTACAACATACTTTTATGACAAAGTCTATCTGCATTGAAGTTCTCTGTCCAAGTGATTCCTTGGGAAATGGAGGTGAACCTTGATTAACATGTTAATAAAAATTTAAGTTCTCCCAGATCCTACCAAGATGGAAAAACTTAGAATATGGGATTGTAGACAGACTGCTTCTGTGTATTTAAATATGGAAAGATTCACTGCCAAAAAAATTTGGCACCTGGCAACAGATCATTTTAGCCAAAGTAATCTATGAACATCTTCTACTATGGTGTAGACTACTATTAGTAGTTTCCATACCAATGAAGTAACAAACCTTTTGAAATAGTGAAGAATTCAGTTTAAAATTTTACCAAAAGTTTAGATAATCATTTTGCAATGCAGACTCATTCTAAAATTATAAAGATGAATTAAGTTTCATGTTAGGTTTACATAAAGAATGATAGTACCACAACAGGAAAGTTAGGAAGAAAGGTTGAACTTAGGGAAAAGTTCACATTGAGCTTGAGGTAATAGAAGAAGTATCTAGACAAAGATATCTAGAAGCCAAGAGAAAGGGAAAAAAAAAATAGGATGTTTTGACTTTTTTAAAATGATGAACAAATTTCTTTTTAAAAGCAAAGAGCTAAGACTCTTGGAACTTGCTATTAAAAACTTCCTTCAGCCTCATTTCCAAAATATATAGAGAATTAACTCTAATTTATAAAAAATCAAGCCATTCTCCAATTGAAAAATGGTCAAAGGATATGAACAGACAATTCTCAGATGAAGAAATTGAAACTATTTCTAGTCATATGAAAAGATGCTCCAAGTCATTATTAATCAGAGAAATGCAAATTAAGACAACTCTAAGATACCACTACACACCTGTCAGATTGGCTAAAATGACAGGAAAGAATAATGATGATTGTTGGAGGGGATGTGGGAAAACTGGGACATTGATTCATTGTTGGTGGAGTTGTGAACGAATCCAACCATTTTGGAGAGTAGTTTGGAACTATGCTCAAAAAGTTATCAAACTGTGCATACCCTTTGATCCAGCAGTGTTACTACTGGGATTATATCCCAAAGAGATTATAAAGAAGGGAAAGGGACCTGTATGTGCACGAATGTTTGTGGCAGCCCTTTTTGTAGTGGCTAGAAACTGGAAACTGAATGGATGTCCATCAGTTGGAGAATGGCTGAATAAATTGTGGTATATGAAAATTATGGAATATTACTGTTCTGTAAGAAATGACCAACAGGATGATTTCAGAAAGGCCTGGAGAGACTTACACGAACTGATGCTGAGTGAAATGAGCAGGACCAGGAGATCATTATATACTTCAACAACAATACTAGATGATGACCAGTTCTGATGGATCAGGCCATCCTCAGCAACAAGATCAACCAAATCATTTCTAATGGAGCAGTAATGAACTGAACCAGCTATACCCAGAAAAAGAACTCTGGGAGATGACTAAAAACCATTACATTGAATTCCCAATCCCTATATTTATGCACACCTGCATTTTTGATTTCCTTCACAAGCTAATTGTACAATAATTCAGAGTCTGATTCTTTTTGTACAGCAAAATAATGTTTTGGTCATGTATACTTATTATGTATCTAAGTTATATTTTAATATATTTAACATCTACTGGTCATCCTGCCATTTAGGGGAGGGGGTGGGGGGGTAAGAGGTGAAAAATTGGAACAAGAGATTTGGCAATTGTTAATGCTGTAAAGTTACCCATGTATATATCCTGTAAATAAAAGGCTATTAAATTAAAAAAAAAAAAAAAAAAAAAACTTCCTTCAGGGTTAACAATAATTCATTATTCAAAACACTTTAGGTATAGCTATAAACTCATTCAGCAGTGTCATTAATCTGCCTATTATTAATCTCCATCCTGTCATTAAGGCATTGTCAAATACTTCAATGAAATCCACACACTAGTGCTACAACATTAACCTAATCCACATGTCTATCAACCCTATCAAAATAAAATAAAGTTTAATTAGGAATAACTTATGCTTAATAAAAATGAAACATTTTGGTAATAATCACTTCATTTTTAAATGTTATAAAGCTCTTTTTGTACTTGCCATGTATCAGTTTAAAGACTGATAAGGAAGATAATGAATGAAAGAAAAACTTATTTATTGAGCACCTCCTACGGGATAAGGAATGTGCCAAATTAACTATGCTGGATTTTCAAAAAGATTATAAATTACTGACCTAATATCTGGTTGATCTAATTACTGCTAATAATTTCATTAGCTCAACATCTCCAGGAAAGTATAAAAGGTAAAAGAAAAAAAGAATGTGAGACATATTTTTAAAAATGTAATTTACCAACAATTCCAGAAGAAATTCCTTATCAAAAGTTGTGTCTTCCTTTTCAGGAAGGGCTGGCAATAAGCAAAGATATGATGCCACCTGGTGGAGTGTGTTTGAACTGCAACATAAAATAAAAATACATAAACATAAAAAAAAATACATAACATAAATGTGTATTGTGCTTAAAATTTTTTAAATGCATATTCCCCAGATTGTAACGTGCTGCTAGATGGGCGGCCCCTTCATTTAGTCCATTAATTCATATATATTAGAGAAAGTCACTGAACATGGTCTGTTGGTAGAACTAAACATGAGTAAAGGAAAATTTGAATTACACATAGAAAAATACAAAAAGCTTCCAATAACTCATATTGCTCCTTGCTACAAGAGCCTAATATCTTCCTGGTGATGTTAGAGGATTTCAATCATGGTAGAGCATGAAGAATGAAGAATTTCTGAAGAATGAAAATTACAAGTAGCCCAAGATAGTATTTCAGGTTGAATAGCAGAATGGCAGTATAAACAGGTTATGATATTGCTGAGAAGTGTTAATAATGACTTCAAAAACCATGGAAGCCTGGATCATGGTAACAAGAAAATACTTTTAAGGGATTAAAATCTAAATCATGAACAAAGATAGCAATATCTAGATATAAAGCCAGTGAAGAAGGCCATCTATATGGGACTGTGTGGATACATGACAGTATGAAGAGAACAAACAACAAAGGACATACAGGACCAATGACCAAGTGACATTTGGGTGCAGTGATATCAAGCTCTACCAGTAGGAGGTGCTTCAACAGGAAAGGAACAGAAATCGGGCTACAATTAAACTATGAGCTGATCCCAAAAGCTTTGCAAGAACTACACTGGAGACAATAAATGTGTGAATATCTGTGGCATCTCAATGTTACTCTATGAACTTGGATCCCTACAAGACATGATACAGAAGCCACAACAAAAATGGATCATAGAGCTAACAAATATAAACAATCTCCTGTGTGTAAAATGTAGCAAAAAATACATCAAGTCCTTGTGCAGAAAAAGAAATAGATTGGTTATGTCCTGAAGACAAGAGAGAGTAGAAGAAAAGCCTGAGTGTTTCAAGGTATATTTGTGGACATGCACAAATAAGTTACACAGAATAAAAAGACAAATGATGAATGGGCTACAATTTGGATAGGTGACAAGATTACAGTCATCTTAATCCTGCAGAAGAAGTACAAAAGTACAAAAGACATTTTGAGAGAAAAGCTTTACTCAGGAACTGACCAACATTTACCAATATCTTGAGTCAGGCAAGGAAGGTAGTGGAAGGACTCAGGCTGCCTGAGTTCAAATTCCTCCTCTACTACTCACTCTTTCTACCATCTTGTGCAAGACTCTTAGCCTGCCTTGACCTTTTTCCTCATCAATGGGGTTAAATTAGGCGGCCCCTCCACCCTTTCAGCTCTCAATCTAATTGTCTACACCTACTCTCCTGGGTGCAATGTGAGGAGCAAATCTAAATATATTTGAAAACTGAAACATGTCAAACAAATATGTTTAAAAGGCAGGTTTAGGAAATATGGGTGCTTTTGCTGTCAATAAATATTGAATTTGAAAAAGAAAGATATTATTAATGTTTATTTCTAAATAATCATGTATTTAAATAAGTAAATTGTTCACTATGTGCCAGATCTAATTCATATGAACATCAAAAGCACAAAATTCTTGCTCCATTTTACAGGACCAATTATCAAAAACAAATTTTCTCCAGAAATAATGATAAAAAGCAGAGATATTTTACAGGTAGCTAATAACTATCTGATATTACTACCATCACCTCTTCCAAGCATGTAAAATTCACTATATCTATAACAGCCTCACTGAATATTTGTTGTATGTCTAGAATGTATACAGCACTATTTTCACAGAATCAGAAATGACAGATGGTCCAGCTTACTATCTATGACCCCTACTCTACTGATAGCATAGCACCTGGAAAATTTTTCCTTATAACTATGGAGCAGAAAAAAAAAAAAAAAGAATTCCCACAAAACAGAGAAAATAAGAGTTTTAACTTAAATGAAAGAACAATAGAAAAGTGCTGAATCTTGAGATATGAAAAGTCACTAATTTATAAAACTGAAAGATTTTAAATAAAAAAGCATGAACCTAAAGTGATAAAATATAATCATAAAAATGGTTTTGTACATCCTAGGAGCTTAATAAATGTTTGCAAAATCAATGAAAAAAAGGGGGCAGAAGGTGGCACAGTGCATAGAGCACCAGTCCAGATGTAATGAGGACCTTCATTCAAATCTGCTCAGACACTTAACATTTCCTAGCCCTGTGACCCTGGGCAAATCACTTAACCCCAATTGCCTCAGGAAAAAAAACAAAAAGAAAATCAATGAAAACAAATAACTAAGAGCACTAAAATAAAAATTAAAAGTCAGTCACTAAAACATACTAACTATAATATCACATCAAAATATTTTCTTTCTGACTTACCTAAGAGGTCCAAAAAACTTTAACAAAGATTCACGAGTATCCACTGCTGCCACATTTGAAAGGGCAAAATCATACAATTCAGGGAAATGTGCAAAAGCAGCTCTCTAGAAAAAGATCAAGAGAAATCCCAATAATTTTCATATATTGATGACATCTTTTTACTCTCAAAAGTTCACCATTTTCACATTTGTTAAGTAAAATTAAATGGCAAACGGTGCCGATATTTTTTAAATAACTGAACCATCAAATTTGATTATTTATGAATCACAAAATTATGTGTGATATATAAACTTTATCATTACAAATATTAAATTTAAATTACGTTAAATTTTATCTTTTAAAAGATTGTTTCCTAAGATTTAGAGAAAAAAAAGAGGGAGCAGTGAAGCTTCACATGAAAGAAAATCATTATGTTTTTCTTTAAAAATCAAAAGAAATATTAAAGGTTTAAAGCAGCATTTAAAAGTATTAGCAAGGTAAATTTTTTCCCATTAATATCACAAGTAAGAAATCTACCAAAATTTTAGAAATATTACTTGAGCCTAACTATCTAAGGCATATGCACATGGATCTAATGTGTTAAAATTACCTGTAAGGAAGTAATTCTATCGTAGTGAATTGTTGTCATCTCATTTTCTGTCAAAGCATTCCCAGTCTGGTCATTAATTTCAAAGCCAGTGTAAAATTTAAGCACATCTAAAAGCTGAAATGAGACATTTAAATTAATGAGCTGTGTGATTGGAACATATGGCAAAAGCAAAAACTAACAATGTGCCTCTGTGAAGAGCATTCCCCATCAAAAAGTCTATATATATAGCCTCAGGGAATACATATATTTTGAAGTAGAAATCTACTGACATCAAAACCCAAAAATAAAAATAAAACATATTCCAGATTGAAAATTAGCTTGTGACCAGTTTTACAATTGAAGGAAAGAATTGTCAATGGTCCATTTAATCTGCATATTCAATTCTCCATGTAAGAATTCTAAAACTAGAATAATAAAATTGAGACATTAAAATTGATGAAATTAGTTCTAAATTTCAATAAAAGAAAGTTTATAAAAATACAAAGGAAGAGTACTACTGAATCTGTATACTCTGACCAGAACATAAAAGGACTAACGTCCTTTAGATGTCTAAATGGAAAGATTAAAGTGCTATATTAGCAGTGGCCTGGCAGGGGGTGGGTATTATCTTAGATTTTATGTAGTTCATTCCTCACCTCAAGCCATTTGCTATATAGCAAGGTCTGACTAATTGCTGCAAATCATGGAAGATTCTTCTCCACTTTCACAGATAGAGACAACACAAGAGTTGTACTAAGGAATGATGATACTAAGTCCAAGATGAAGCTGTTTATTTAATTGTATAATACAGCATGTCATAAGTCTGTAAGAGATTATCATATGACAATTTAAACTAGGAAAAAATGCCCCTCAAAATCAGAAAAGCTGTGAATGTTTTATGTTTCCAGAAGACTCACATTATTGCTTCCCATATGAATACCATAAGATGGAAAGAAGTGACATTGCTTTTCCTTCTGTCCTGGGGATATATATCAATGATCCCAGGTAACTTTTATCACCAAAAGAGTGGGAACAGAAGGGTGAGGTAGAGGTCATTTGAAATCATTATTATTGTCCTCAGCTATTCTCCTGTAGCACTGTAATTAAATGAGGAATGAGAACAAAGATCCAATATTAGAATGTAAAATAAAAGGAAAACGCCTTGCAATTTTCAGATATCTATTCTAGAGAGGAAGGAAGGTGGCGTAATGGATAGTAGTACTAGGCTTGAAGTTAGGAAGACCTGAATTCAAATCTGGCTTTACAGAGATACACTAATGTCATCCTAAGAAGGCCACTTAATCTCATGTTTGTCTCAAGTTTCCTCACTTGTAAAATATGAATAATAACAGCATTTCTTAGGGTTTTTGTGAGGACAAAAGGAGATAATCATTTTAAATCACTTAGCACAGTACGTGGCACATAGTTATTGCTATTATTAGAGTCAACTTGCAAGGAGAGCATTTATTCTGTATGGTAAAGGAGATAATTAAAATAAAACTCAGAAGCATACCAATGAGACAAACATGTCACTGTTTCAATGGAACTACTGATCTGACTGATTTGTATACTCCCTCCAGCGGTGCATGACTTTTTGTAATTTTGTGCTACTATTATCTATGTTCTCCCACAATCCTCTTGTGGAGGGCTATATAGCATGCTGATGTCGTTCCTGTAAGTTATATGGGTAACAAGGCAGCATGACAGTTACTCATCTTTATTTCTTGTTCTCAGTACATGAATAGCTCACCTTTTTTCTGGACTTATGAGTTCTGTACAAAATATTTTAATTTGTTTTTCCTACAAATATATCTATATTCTTCTTTGGATGACCCATAATTCTGATCTCATTCAACAAGCATTTATGAGTACCTTATGTGTCAAACATAAAATTTAGATGCTAGAAGTACAAAGACAAAAACCAAAACAAAACAATCCTAGTTCTCAAAAAATTGAGTAAAACATTTATCCCAAAGAAGAGATCTCATGAAAGACCTCTTGTAGGAGATAACACTTGAAATAAGCCTTTAAGGGAGCTAAGGATTCAAGGCAAAGGTGAGCAGATAGAAAATCCTTGGAAGAGGGCCCAGACTCTGCAAAGGCAGAGAAACATCATTGTTACTAAATCTTTGAAGATCTTTTTTACAATTTTAACAAACAATAATCACGACATCTTGTACTCTGTACCACTAAGTCAAATATGATGTGAAAGATATGACCTACAAGAGAGCGTATTTTGAGAAAGCATCCTTTCCAATCTTAGATTTTTGTTGAAAATGCCCTTGAAATATATGCAGAACATTCTCATAAAAATTCCTTACAGATAAGAAAGACATATAGATAAGCAATAAATGATGTCTTTTTTTTTTTTTTTTTCAAATTTTTGGGGGAGAAATTTTCCCCCCACAAGGTATTCAGACTTCTCTTTTTTTACATATCTTGATATACAATCCCACACTTTCATTTTCTCCTCTCACTTCTCACTGTTTTGTGAGACTATAACAGGTCATAGTTTAAACCATCCTGATCCAAACTGTTCTGCAAATTAGTTTATGCTCTAAACCCATTTTGCCAA
Organism: Sarcophilus harrisii; assembly: GCF_902635505.1. Taxonomy (NCBI): domain Eukaryota; kingdom Metazoa; phylum Chordata; class Mammalia; order Dasyuromorphia; family Dasyuridae; genus Sarcophilus; species Sarcophilus harrisii. The sequence goes on from NC_045427.1 coordinate 254,702,479, forward strand.
TAACTGCTATGACCTTCTTCCTAAGTGTATGTACACTGCCTAAAGTAATCTTTATAGAATATTCTATTGTTCTCCTCCAAGAAACTGATTCTGGTTAAATCTCAACTGGAAATAAAAATGGCTATACTGACATATTAGTGACTATTCCTTTTTCCATTTCCTTTTTTTTTTTTTTTTAAATATTGCTAAAGTAATTAAGTCAATTCAAAGCTATTTCATTTGCCTACCATATCTTTTTATTCTTATTTTTTTTTCCTAATTTGGTGTTGATTCCTCTGCTTGCATTGATTTTCTTTTCAAAGTTTCATGGGGATATATAATAAAATTGACTTCTCTATTTGCCTGTATGAGGAAAACTTTTGAGTCATTCTTCCTAATATTTTTATTTCAATGACAGTAAGAATGTAAATACTGAAAAGATGCAGTTCTTCTATGGGTTTTTCATTTCATTGGTCAATGCATAAGGATCTAATGTTTAAAGAAGAGTTTAATTCAGGTTTATAGATATTCTAGAAATTGTGACTCTTAGCAACTTCTGTTTTCTTGTCATTGTTATTGCAAAAGCCAAAGAGGAATCCATAGAACAGAAGCTCATTTTGTCCTTTTCACTGTTTCAGGCATCTCCAAAAGCAAGTATTCATTATAAAGTTGCAATCTGCTAGTGACAGACCTCATCATATTGAGCTACTCAGATTTTTAGACAGAAGTCAGTGTTATCAGGATGTTATTCAAAACTTTCCAATATTTACCACTTGTCAGTGCTTGTACCTCACTGGTATAAACTCCTACAACTCATAATTTGCTTTCACATCCTAGTGAGACACTGGATAAGCCTTCTGTGGAGAACTTTATCCTATACTTCAAAATGCCAAAATTCAAACATTTAAAAATAAATCATCAGTTTTATATATAAATGTTCAAATACATCACAGCTCACCTGGGAAAAAAGATGACCATCACCTTCTCTACGGACAAGATTGGACAGGTAACAGTGAACCACAAGATGGGAGTCATCTAACACTGTGTTAAACCAGCGCCGTGTAGGGAGCAAGGCCTAGAATAAATATGACAGAAACCAATTTTGCTTATTCTCCACAGCTAAAATAGAATTCTGGGGCAGCTAGGTGGCACAGTAGATATAGAACCAGACATGGAGTCAGGAAGACTCATCCTGAGTTCAAATCCAGCCTCACATTTACTAGCTGCGTTACCCTGGGCAAGTCATTTAACTCTACCTCAGTTTCCTCATGTGTAACATGAACTGGAGAAGAAAATGGCAAATCACTCCAGTATTTTTGCCAAGAAAACCCCATAGGGGTCACAAATAGATATAACTGGACTGAAAAAAACTACTAAACAACAATAAAGTAGAATTCTAATGTTACTTAACAAATGTTGCTCATAACAATGTATTTTATCACTATATATATATATATATATATATATATATAAATAAATTAAAGGTATAGGCTTTGATATCATCTAAACTCAAGGACTAGGTACTTTTTTACTCCAATTTTGATAACTTGTTGGTTAGGTGGATTTTGTTGTGTTTTTTCTAGAGACATTAATGACAGACGGCTAGCTCAAAATAAAGATGAAGTAATTAAATACAAACACTGTCCAACTAGGGCTTCGGCCTCATTCTTACCGTAAACACCTTAGATTTCTTACCTCTAGATCAACCACCAGCTCAATAAATCGTTCACAGTAATGTACTTTGTCCATAGTGAGGGTTTCTAAAAGAAACAAATGTTATTTTTTATTTTAATCTGCCATCATTCATATTATGCTATTAAACTTCTACTTTGAAACCTGAATTCTATCTAATCTCTCAGATGATGGTGGAAAGGGGAATGTGTAGAACGTTGTGATTAAGAATCAAGTTAAATATCTCGCCACAAACCTCAAATAAAAGAGCTCCATTTCTCAGCCTTACTTGATCTCTCTTTTTTTTTAATATCTTGAATCCTCTTTTCCTCTCTCATCTAGTAGTACCATATTCCCAAAAAATCAACTCTACTTAGATACTAGATTTAGAGAGGGCATGGAAACTTGAGGAAGAAATAAAAACAATCCCACACTATTTTTATTTGAATTTCTTCCATTAAAGAAATGATTTTTGTAAATTCTTATTCAGTTTTACATTCTTCATCTTCTTCTCTAAAGCAGTCTTCTTGTTTAAAAAAAAATGGTATTTTTAAAAATTTTCCTTTAAGGGCAAAAGTACTAAATGACAAAAAATAATTTAGATAAAACATTTTGCCAGTTAAAATCATACTGTCAAAAGCTTTGTCTATTAAGGGGAAAATAATTTCAAATTCCCCAATAACGAATTGCTTTTTCCTAAGGAATGTAGATTAAATAATTATTCTACTGTTTCACAAATTTTGATCTGAAAATTTCATGAGAAAATGCTATACATAAAACTGATGTGCAACTTAGCCAATTAACATTTATTCAAACACACAGGACTTAAAACATTTAGACTTAAAGGACTTCAAACAGGAAGCATTAAGACATGTAATAAAACCTAATTATTATTTCTTTTACTTTAATTATTATTTTTTTCTGATTTACCCCATCAAAATAAACGAGTTACATCTAGAGCAAATGGAAGAAAGAGTTACGGCTAAGTGGCGGTAAACAAAAGCTAAATAGTGATAGCCTGGTGTGGGGAATAAAGTACCAGGCTATATAGGCTGGAAGATTTAGGTACAAATTTGACTAACATACTTCCAGTGTGACTGGGCAAGTCACTTAACTCATGTACAAGTGGAAACTCCATAGCACTTATCTCTGAAATCACACGCTACAATCTGACTTGGTGGCTTATGGAATTTAAGATCTTTCAGATAAAATGATGCTCTCTTCTTTATTAAAATGCATAAACTTAAAGGTCCTATAAATAATGGATAGGTAATGGAAATGTTTCAGAATTTAATTATAGTAAGGTGCAACTCCCACTAGTGTTTATGATGTTCCCAACATCATTAATTTATTATTTCCTCAGGAAGTGAGATTTGGAAAGGGAGGAAATCTACTCCCAAACTCATTTTTCTAGCTCAAAGGAGAATATGCCACAAGGTCATTGCTCAAAAATAGTTCCATTCTTGCCCAGAGTGCCTATAACAAATAGTTGGGTAAAACGTCTATTTTTTTTATATTTAGATATGTAATAATTATAATTTAAATTATCCTAAAAGTAGATTTGAAAACTAATTTTAAAGCTCCATTTAATTTGACAAAATCATATGGATAACAATTTTAAAAACAGGCTGAATAAAACAAAACTATTACCAGAAAGTGGAACTGATTTCAGCACAGATATGAATCTCTGGATAAGCTCTGAAAGGAATCTTCGCTCCTTATGGGCCCTAAAAATAACAAACATTTGATATATTTATGTATTTGAAAAGATATTAAAAAAAAATTTCCAAAAACTAAAACATGATCATCATTATTACTATATTTTATTACTATATGCTGGATCTGTTTCCCTGCCAAAAATCTCTCCTTGTTACAGTCTGTGCTATCAAAGTAATCTTCCTAAAATATAGGTCTGACCATATCATCCCCTAATTGAAAATTTCAATAACTCCCTAATACTTCCTGGTGCAAAGAGAAAATGTTGCTTAGCATTCAAAGCCCTTCATAACTTATCTCCACACAGACACTTTTCTAGTCTTCCTAAAGCCTTCCACCACCACCCCACCTCTACTCTGCCACCCATATACCAGTCTCCTTGCTTTTGCTCAAGTAAGACACTCTATCTTCTAAATCTGGACATTTTCTCAGGCTGTCCCCATGCTTAGAATCTTTTCCCTTCTTATCTCTGGATCTGCTTCTTCCTTTAAGGGTGAGATAAAAACTCAACATTTGATAGGAAGATTTTTCCAAACTCTCCTAATTCTAGTGCATTCTCTCTTTTATTTCCTATTTAATCATTATAAAGCTTATCTGTACACACGTGTTCACATGTTATCTCCCTCATTAGACTGTGAGCACCTTGAGAATAAAGGCCATCTTCTGTATCTATTTGTATTATCAGGATTTAGCACAGAGTCCAGTTCATAGGAGGTACTTAATAAATATTTAATGGCTGAGTCTTCTCTAAAACTAGGAACATCTTGAGATATTTGTATAATTTGTATAGTAATCAAATTTTTGTAAATCAAATAATTTGTATAGTCTATCAAAGCACTGAATTAAAAATATGAGGAAGCCCTATTGTCTATCTTATTGAATTACTTAAAGAAAATATGTTGTGGTACAAAGAGCTCTAGATTTGAAATCAAAGTACTTATGTTCAAATTCTGGTTCTGCTAATTATCAATGTGACTTTGGGCAAGTCAATTTACCTTTCAGGGGCATCAGTTTTTTTAAATGATAAGTTGGACTAGATAATCTCTAAGGTCTCTTCTAGGTTTAATTTTATAAACCTCCTATTGCTGCTAAAGATCTTTCACCACCAAGTAAAAGATACTGGATGAGAAGGGATTTCCCCAAATCATCTTAATTCCCATATTCATTATTCATATAATTTACTCATCAAGTACATCTGATATATTAAAGGCACCTAGAGTTAAAAAAAGACACATTTATCACTTTGGGCTGACCAAGAAAAAGAGAATGACATACGTTAAAATTAGTCCAGCCATTCTGGAAAGTAATTTGTAACTGTGCCTAAAAAGTTTCTAAAATATAACCTTTGATCCAATTATACTATATGTACAAAAATATTTAATATTATGTATACAAAAAAGGGATCTTTTTGAGATATTAAAGAACTAGAAAAACAAATAGTTCTTAAATTGTAACCAAACACAATTCCAGGTCAACTATGATAGGGGTCACCTGCAATTCCTAATACTAGGGAGGCTAAGAATGGTAGATCACTTGAACTTGAGAATTCTGAGCAGCAAAAGGGCTAAAATCAATTGGGTGTTCACATTAAGTCTGTTACAAATATAGCTCCTGGAGCATAAGGACCACAAAGATATCTAAGAAGAGGAAAACTGATCTTGGTCAGAAAATGCAATAGGTCGAAACTTTTATATGGACTAATCAAGCCCATGATTGTTTGTTGCACTTCTAGCCTGGGTGAGAAATGAAGGCCCAATATCCAAAACAAAAGTGTTCCAGAGAATCATGAAGAATGCTATCCATCTCATGGTAGAGAAGTGATGGACTAATATGCTAAATGACTTGCATATTGAATGGTCTCAATTATTTTCTTTAACTATTGACTGCTTTTATCTCCTTGCTGTCCAACAACCTTGTAAGTCTTCTCCACTACCACAATTTGAAAGCACTGATTTTGTAGTTCCCAACTTTCTTTATAATTCAACCTCACTGCATGTCCATATTTACAAGGAATAAAAAAGAAATGCAATTAGGAAAGACAGAGGGAAAATAGCCTGAATACAGAAGAAAAAAATCAAGACCGAATAGCTTCAAGAAGTGGAGAGAAAAATATTTCAAGAGGAAGAAAGCAGTCAATGATGAACACTATAGAAGAGAGAAGTAAGTTAATATGATGTGGCAATTAAAAAATTATTAGTGGCCTTAAGGATGAAAAGGAAAAAATTTAAACTATAAGGGATTAAGGAGTAAATTGAGGGCAAAGACATGGAGAAAATTCAAAGAGATGTCTTTTGGGGAAAAGGGAAGGGAAGAAGAAAAAATAGCTGCAAGATGATAGAGGTGCTTTCCTTTCTCTTTAAAAATGAAGATCTGATTATAACTATAGGAGAAAAAAAAAGGATTCAGTTAAGAGACTGAAGATATAAGAAAGAGAGAGAATAACTGATGACAATCAGTGATCCAAGGGAATTCCAATAAACTTTGGATGGAAAAAGCAATCCGCATCCAGAGAGAGACCTATGGAGACTGAATGAGGATGGAAGTATACTGTTTTTCATCATTTTTTTTCTTTCTGCTTTTTCTTCTTGTAATTTTTCCCTTTTGTTCAGATTTTTCCCTTCCAACATGAATCATATGGTAATATTTTTAAAATAAATGTAAAGTGGGGCAACTAGATGACACAGTGAATAGAGTACCAATCCTAGAGTCAGGAGGACCCAATTCAAATCACACTTCCTAACTTACACTTCCTGTAACACTGGACAAATCACTGAACCCCAACTGCCTCATCCCCTGCCCAAAAAAATGAATATACATGTATAACCTAAAAAAAAAAAATAAACCATTTTTTTTTCTAAAAGAATCTATCCAAAAAAAGAAAAAAATGGTGAAACCAAAAAAATTAAAACAGGGAACATGATCAAGAACCCAAAGAGATTAGGCTTGGAAATAAGTAAGGGTTATCTTTTCTGGAATAAAAAGGAAAAAAAGAATGAGTGAAAGATTATCATTTTTGAGATGATGAGTGGTATAGCTATAAAAACATTCTGAATTGGAAAGTATGGAAGATCACAGAGATCATCTTTCATGCCCTCCATTTTCTCCACAAAACCAAATCTATTCACAAAGAAGAACTCATTTAAAAGACATGGAAATCTAGAACAAGCACTGTTAGAACATTTTAAATCCAGAGAAACACCACGAGGAAGTACTACCTGCTGGTGTACTTATCAGTGACAAAGAGGAAAGAGAGAAAGCATAGAGTTACTGGTTTCTATTCCAAACAAGGACCTAAAGACATCAGTGACAATCTGAATATCATTTCCAAAACACAATCCAAAACTTTTTAAATCACCTATTAAAGCATATGAATATATTTTATATCGTGTCTGGCATACCAGCAAGCAACTTTAAGCTTAATTTATGTCCACAAGAAATTCAAAATTTTGGAAAGACAAATAACAAAGAATAAAAGTGTCACTACATACTGTTCTCGTGCTTTTGGATCCATTTTTTCATCATTCTTTTTTATCAAGTTCCAGAATTTTCTAAGCTTGGGCGTCTTTTTCAATTCTAATTCCAAACGTGCCTAAAAGAAGGTGATGGCATTAAATTGCATGGAGAGGAGAAGCACAAACCAATATGCAATTCATTTCTCACATCTACCTATTAGAAGCAAGTTGCATTTAGCAAAACCTGAACATACTCCAAAAGCAAAGTTCCTTATACTAACTTCCAATTCTTTATGATATTCAGAACACAATTCTTTGTAATGAAATTGCCTTTTCTAATAGAAAAAAACCTAAATGAGATCAGTAATTAAATCTAGTTTTTATTTCTAAATTTGGATTTAGTACAAGGTATATCTAGAAAATGTTAAATTATTATAGGAATAATATGTATATCACACATTATACAAAAACATTGTTTTATAAGATGTCAGAAAAAAATTGGAAATTCTTGTTCATGCTTTTATTCATTAGGAAATATTCAAGTAACAGTTTGATGAAAATAAGCAAAATATGATGCACTTATTTCAAAAGCTGCTCTGCATAATACAATTGAGATAAACAAAAAGATTTAAGTTTAAAATTAGTCTAATACCCTTGGTGCAAATATGATAATAATATTTTATATTTATGTAACTATCTTTAAAAATGAATTGAAAGTTTCATTTTACCTCAATATATAAAGCAAAACTTATGCTATGCTATTTAAAAATTCTAAGTCAATAGCAATACTAAGTTAATACTTTGAAGACATAGAAAAAAGCAAGAAAGAAAATTGTACTAATCAAGAGATATACTTCTAAGGAGGGCAAGAACTTTTACCTACGTGGCTCAGTGACCAATTACCCAGGATGTGGAGTCAGAAATACCTTAGTTCAAATCTCACATCAGATACTTATTAGCTATATATTCTTTAATAAGTCACTTAACCTCTCTCTGATTCAATTTGTATCTCTATAATATGGGGACAAAAAATAGTCCCCAAAGATCAAGTGACATAACATATATATGTTTGCAAACCTTCAAGTGCTATCTAAGTGTTAGTTATCATTAGTATTATTATCAAAAATTCTTACATTTAGACAAGTTAGGAAACATGAATATCTATGTTTTTGAAATGGCATTATTACTCACAGGTTGTAGACCCAACCACATTGGCAGAGAAATAAGCTGTTGTACTTGACTCCGGATCAGATCCACTTCCTATTCAAAGGATCAAAGAAACAAGTTATAAGCAAAACAAAATTTTTCCCCTAAATTTGCATATACATCTATCTTTAGGAAAAATACAATAGACTAAAATTCAGAGAAACAGCATAATAGAATTTCTAAGGAAAAAAGAAAAGATGAAATTAAAATTTAATTTTTTTTCTTGCAGGTTTTGGTTAAGGAAACTGAAATTCAAAATTTGGTATTAACTACAGATTTTCCTGATCCTGTTTCCATTAGACACTTGGCTATACTTTTGATTTTCTCTAAATTTTATCATGAAGAAGAGAAAACTTGGGGGAAAACCTCTAAATAAAGTTAAAATTACCAAGCTATTGAAGCAATGATCAAGAAAGAGTAATAGGATTGTCTGTTCCTGCAGAGAAAATTCATCTTCATTTTCAATAAGTACTGATTCCAAGATGCACTTGAAAAAGAAAGGGAAGTGTTCTGGTTTCTTCTTAAAAATCTAAAAAGTAAAAGAATAAATTCATTTTGAGTTAATTTATTCAAAACTACATTTTATCTTCTAGAAATAAAGTAGACATCACAGTACATACAAATATAAGACATTTATTTCTTTTTTTTTTTTTTTTTTTGCTCCTCCCAACTTTATTTTTATTTATTTATTTATTTTTAAATAACTTTTTATTAACAGAACCCATGCCAGGGTAATTTTTTACATTATCCCTTGCACTCACTTCTGTTCCGATTTTTCCCCTCCCTCCCTCCACCCTCTCCCCCAGAAGGCAGCAGTCCTATACATGTTAAAGAAGTTACAGTATATTATAAGACATTTCTTGAAAAACTATACCTATAAGAAAAGGTTAGTACAATTCATTCTTTTAGTTTTATTTTCTATCACCCTTATCCATAATTATTTTAGTCTTTTTTCCAAAGTTTAAAAAACCCTAGACTTAGACTCCCCCCCCCCCCCCCCCCCCCCCCCCCCCCCCCCATCATTTCATGTTGCTGCACCTGCCCCATCCCAAACATTTTCCAACCTTAACTCTTAAGAACAATAACCAAAAGGACACTATAATTCCTAGGAAGGACATTAATTGTCTAAGACTCCAATCATCATTTCTTTGACTTTCCTACCCAAAACAATTCTCCCTCGCCACCATTCCTTATATATGTTGCTTTCCCTATTAGGATGTTCTTTGAGAGCAAGGACTGTATTGTTTGTTTAAATTTGTAATATTAGTATTAGTACAGTGCCTGGGGAGGGTCCTCTCTCTCTTGCTACCTCCCCTGCCCCCCACACATACTAAGTGCTTAATAAATATTTTTTCATTCATTCAAAGAACCACAAAAAGCTACAATATTTACATTGAAATTCTTCATTAAATACTTTTCATTCAATCTAATTCTTTATACTTCTTTAAGGAGCTAAGTACTTAACAAATATTAAATATATACTGATAGGTCAAAATATCCACGCTTCCAATTAGTCAGTAACTCTAATCTGGCCCAGATCTGCAATCACTTAACGAACCTCTGAGACTACAGTTCATAAAACCTTAACTTTTACAAATGGTTGCTGAATTTTCACACAAGAACTAAGTGTTTCCTGGTTACCTCTAGGAAATTAAAAGATAATTTCTCTCTCTGAAAAATCCTTGCAGAACGGAATGGCAACTGTACAACAAATGGATATAAATCTCTTCAGAAATAATTATTCCCTCTTTCTACCATACTTTTTTGAAACACATACACACATCTAAAAGAAGCAAAACTGTTGAGTTGAGTTGATTCTTTTGTAGCCTGGAGAAAATATCCTTATCATTTTGTAATTTCCAAATCTAGGAACTTTCATAAGAAATTAGTTTGGAATCTCTAATGCCACATGGGCTCTAAAAAGCAATCAAAGTGAGAAGTTTCAGTTCACAAAGTAAAAAAGGAAACTATTCCAGGTCAGGAATAAAATTTCATAACCGAAGTCATAGCACAGAAGTTTAACCATGACACAATCACAAAGACCACTCTGTTCACATTAAAGCTGCAAATACATTTCTCAGGTGGGATAAAAAAGAAACTGACAGAAAAAAAATTATCATCTCATTTCAAAAAACATCTATTTGTATTTGTAAACTGTGCTTAGCTTTCACTAGAAATCAAAAGCTTCACAATCTGTCATTTTTTGTGTCAAACACAGAATACACACATGAATAGTTTTTAAATTTAGGAAGTAGTTTTACTGTGAGAACTGTTGAAAGAAAAAATAAACTGCTATAGAAACAACCTTTCAAATAGCTCTCTATCAGAGCTACCTTTGCCACTGTGGCAGGTACCGTGCAGACACTGTTTATTGTCAAAGTTAAAAATTTTGCTACTTTTCAACAGGTTAAGCTGGCACAATGTGAAGCTACAGCTCCTAGATCAAAGTCAAATTCAAATAAGAAAAGTAATTCAAATCTGTTACCTCCCACGCAGGGACATTTTCTCTGAACTTCTCATTCACCATACAGCAGATCGACATTAAATAGGCCTTGCTGGACACCTCAGGGGAATAATTTATCCACAGGTAATTTTCAAGGTACTGGCTGTTGAGATGAAAAAGCACAGAATATTTTATTAGTTGCTACCACCCACAGTAATGTGTCATTCACCCAAAAAAGCATAATTATCCATGTCTCCCTGAAAGCATTCTGAAAAATCCATATTTATGATCTAAGAACAGTTCACAAAGTTACTTTTAATCTATATCACTGTTGTTGCTGCAAACTTATTCATAGAAGATATAGATTAGGCAGAGGAGACAGCAGAAAGCTCATCTTGGAAGGCACAATGGAAAGTGACACACATTAACTGTCATGACCAACAGGCCACAGGAAATCTCATCTAATTTCTCTCACTGAATAAAAATTAGATACTTAACCAAAAGGGGTTGTGAAAGACTGGCTGTTGTTATAAGAATTTTAGCAGAAAGGCAAACCTGAAACACAGGAACTTAGCAGTTATCTTGAGTGTAAAACAAATGTTTGCTCTGATTATCACAAATAGATTTTTTTTTGAGGAGCTATCAGTATAGTCAAATGTCATCTCTCCAGAATCTCCAGATAAAAAGACCTTTCACATTATTATATCTGTAGAAAATGGAAAGTCATATCTCTAAGCTTTTTTGCAATTTTTAATAATTTTTAAGATATGTAACATAATTCTCTAACCTCAAAAACAAAATACTAAATATAATTTATCTTTTCTTAATGGTTTGCAATGAACATCTATTATTATGCTATATTTTCTCATCTATAAAGAAAAATAATACTTGTAAAAACTCACCATATAAAAGTATAATGAGAATAATACTTTGCAAAGCTTTAAAAGCTAAAAAAATGTGGGCTACCATCATAAACATCTATAAAGCTTAGGTCCAATTTTGAGACCTCTTTTCAGTAAAGGAATGACCACAAGTTCTCAAATGCAATATTAGACAAGCCAAAGATCACACGAGACCTATTAAGCTACAATAACTTCAAATATGAAACTAACTAAAGATTGTATTCCAATCTTCCAAAAACCAGTATGGCTAAGTTCAGAGAAGGTCATTACCAGAGTCATTTGGAAAAAAAAAAAAAAAAACAAATACCCATGCCAATAAAATCAAATATCCTTAAGGATATTTGAGGAAAAATAATGATGTTTTGAAGGCCAATTAAAGTGTATAGAGCAATTTGTCTCTACATTTTTCTGGATAGCCATGCTTTTCAAAACCCATTTTTCTGTATCTTCCCTTGGTCCTAACAAACATGCTTGCCTGGGTTTTTCTCTTTTAGTGACAACCATGAAAGTTCTGCACCAAATATAAAAAACATGAACAGTAAAGAAGCAATTCCTTCTCTCTACAGGCAACTCTATAACAAAAATATTATCACCCCTCCCATATAAATGAATATTTGACAAAATTATACTACATTCATTATTCAGTTGTATACAAAAAATGTTCAATATTGAAAAGTTTATGGTACTTTGAGAAAATTCATTTTATATTTACTAACTTTTATTAAACTAAATAAAGCATCAATTATCAGAAAAAAAAAAAAAAAAAAGAGGAGGGAGGATAAAATATTATTTAAGAAAACCAGAGTGAGAAAGAAGAAAAATAGTTTGTTATTTAAGAAAAAGGTAGGAGGGAGGAGGCAAATGACCTTCCCACCTACCTAAAATGGACAAAGGCTCAGAATTACACACACTGAATCTAGAAGAGAAATACATTACACTTCACAGAGAAAGAAGCAAGAAAAGGGATGAGGGTACTATACTGATGGAAAACAATATTGGAGATAGAATTGTCACAAGCAAAACAAATTTCAGGATCCTGAAGGGAGAGATTAAAAGAGGGGAAAAGACATTAAATCTAGTGTCTTAGATTCATCTTAAACAACTGTAGAATAGATGAACACATGAATATAATGGAATGTGACTGTGCTATAAGAGATGATTTCAATAATTTGGGGTAGTAACAAATAAAGGCAGGGGAAAGAAAGAATTAGGAAAACAGTTTATACTAGGAGTAATAATGTGAAGAAAAACAATTTTGACCTTCAGCTTTGAAAAAATCAGTTATTATAGAAGGACAAGTATATCAGCTCTTTTACCCTTAATAGAAACATTTTAAGACTTTTTAACTTACCTAAATTCCAGAAGCATTATTTTCCGAATGGCAAACCTAAAACATAAAAATATAGTTTGTAAAATGTGATAAAGTATTTTTTTCTTCGGGCTCTACCACCAATATTTCAAAGTCACTACTGTACCTGCACTTTTCAAATCTTTAGCTTTATAAAGAATCATCCTTTTTCCTGTACATTTTGCCCATAAAATTTACAAAAGCTAGTTTATTAAACTTCCAAGCATTTTTACAACACACCCTACACATACGATTCATAAATACAACTTTTTGTTGTATTTTGCTGATGGCAAATCAAAGACAAGGTGGAAAATACACATCAATAATAAAGTTTCATTATAAACACTCATCACCTAGTAAGCAATCAATCTTAAGTGGCTGAGTACAGAAGAGAACATAAACAAATAGAAGTGCTTTGTTAGTTCCCAGAGAATTTAACATATGTAACAAATATATAACAGAAGTTCAATTTCTTATATAAGCCTCTTCTTTATATAAGCCTCTATAATGACATGTCTGTTTTTGATAATTAAATTCAAAATCAAAAACAAAATAAAAAAAGGAAAAGGTTTCAAGATCAGAGCATTCAAAATGACTTCTTTTTTTCAGGGCAATACACACACAAGGTCAAACTACAGACACAACATTTTAAGAAATGGAAGATGTTTTCACATTTATTGCTTTTTCTTGAGCTTTATGTTCTCTACAAAACAAAGGAAACATGCAATTATGCTGAGGGAAAAGAAAAAAATCAGAGGGATCATCAGATTTTTCTCTTTATTACAGTGTTATTTCAAAGATTATTTAAATAGATAAGAACAGATATTATCTTCAGGTATCTTTTCAAAAGCTAGTTCAAATATCTACTAATTTCGTTTTATCATTTTCTATAATGATAATAAAGTAGCTAGATCAGAATACTGCCACTGGATCACATTCTACCATTTTAAAAATTAAATGTGTAGGCCTTATTAATGTATAATACCATAAAAGTTCATTATCCTGTCAAAATTCTATTCCACTGATTTCTGAAATAGTCTCACTAAGCAATCTATCCCAGAGTTCTTTTTGAGCATGAAATGGTAAAGGCTTTCAGTTTGTAAAAGCATAAAGAGAAAGCAAGAGATTAGCTTCCAGAGCTATACAAGCCATTCACCAGGTATGACACCAAATGATATTCAGCATCTCTAGATGTTTCACAGGGACACTTTATTTCATAGTCCATCAACATTTATCCAGTGACCAAGGTGTGTAAGCTTAGTACCAACTGCTATAAGAAGAGAGAAAAAAAAAAAAGATAATTCAGCAAAGGCATTGCTTGGGGAAAAGATAAAATCATTGTTTGTTTGTTTTTTTATATAAAAATGGGAGGAGTCATTCTTTACTGAACCTGACTTTAAAATTTCACTTTATAGTCTCTTAATACTAAATGTCATATTATCAAATCTGCTTCTCTCTAATCCAGAATACTATATTTAGGAATACACAATAACTCCTTCCTGAATGAGTTTTTATTATTTCCCCATACTTATACCCTTTTCCCCTTAGACTAGCTAAATTTTTAAACTGTTAAACTACTCCTGTAATTTGTAATTACTTTTCAGAATTGTGTATAGTAAATAATGTCCATTTTGACATGAAATTAGCATAGAAAAGCATACAAAAGCTTTATAAAATCTTTTATAAAAGATTCTACATGTTTATAATGGTCTATGGAAACCCAAACTTCCCTACAACAATTTCAAAGAGAGGAGTCTATATGAGACTGAATCTAATTTGGTGTCTTTAGAAAGAGAGAATGAAGCTAAAACAACTGGCTCTATTACTAAATCACCTTTTTTGAACCAAATCTATTTCTTCAGAATACATGAAGAGAGGATAACTATAAAATGCAAAATGGTAATATGTGGTCGTCACTGTTTCTTCACTACTTTTTTGGATTACTTTTCAATGTTTCCTACTCAAGGTAGTGAGAACCTTTAGGGGGGGAATTAGGAATCTCTAAACCAAATGTTTTTCTTAAAATGCAAACTTATAAATACTCACCCATTTGTAGTAATCCTTTAATCCAAAACAATGAAAAGAACTAACTATATATACTACTAATGTATTTTCCGATAACATAGAGGAGACTGAAAGAAAATTGTTATGGATTGGTAAACTATCCTATTTTCAAGACTATACTATAGCAGGCAACTATTATAGTCAAAAGTGATAACATTTTCCTGTAACTTTCAATTAGATACCAATACAAATATTAATCACAACACATTTTTAGTATACAACAGGAACTCTGACTTAAAAGTATTAAAATATTTAATACTTCTACTTAAATATTAAGAGTATTTTATGACAATGAATTTTGCATTATGACAAACTAGAAACAAGTTAATAAATCTTACATCAAACTATTCCCACACTACCCATGACTCCCAAATCACTGTTCAGGAAAATAGCTACCTTAGGCACTTAGAGTCAAAAATGGCCATTTAAATTTTTTAATAGACTTTGTAGCTGAAATGTGGCAAAACGTTTCTTAGCTTCTGAACTTTCAGACTTTGGAGCAGAATACAATCACATCAGTTTTTCTTTAAGTGTTTGAAAATGTGTATAGGGTGAGGAAATAGCTGTTGGGATTACCATTATAAATCTCAGTGAGGCTAGCAAATGACAGTCACTCCCTTCAGCTGTTTCAAATAACATAGCCAAGTGTTCACTGCTTAAAAAACATTGTTGGCTTTTAAGTCATTTTGTTATTTACATACCAACAAAAGGAATCTTAAAACCAAAGTTTTACATTTGCCAAAAAAAAAAAAAAAAATCACTAAAATTTATTTCTTCTCTTGATTCAAACTATTTTCCAAAAGACAGCCCACAAAAGTAGTTTAAAAATAACAAATGCTATAGAAAGAACAAGGGACATTTACAGAAGTCTCAGAGAGCTGGTATTTTTCAATCTGAGGTTCACCAATTTGGCTCCCACCATCACCTTTTTTGTCTGTCTGTATGTATGTATAGATATCTATATATGAAAATTATTTCATATTATGAATTTCCAATTATCATTTCAATATAATTATATTGTTTCCTTTATAATTCTATGAATTTTATTTTGTGCATTTAAAAACATTATTCTCAAAAGGGTCTATAAGTTTCACCAGACTGCCAAAAGAGTCCATGACCCAAAACAGATTAATGTTAACTTAGAGAGGCAATTTTTTTTCCTTACCTAAATTATTAATTATTAAACCTAAAAATTCTTTTTTTTTTTTTATTTAATAGCCTTTTATTTACAGGTTTTATGCATGGGTAACTTTACAGCGTTAACAATTGCCAAACCTCTTGTTCCAATTTTTCACCTCTTACCCCCCCCACCCCCTCCCCTAGATGGCAGGATGACCAGTAGATGTTAAATACATTGAAATATAAATTAGATACACAATAAGTATACATGACCAAAATGTTATTTTGCTGTATAAAAAGAATCAGGCTCTGAAATATTGTACAATTAGCTTGTGAAGGAAATCAAAAATGCATGTGTGCATAAATATAGGGATTGGGAACTCAATGTAATGGTTTTTAGTCATCTCCCAGAGTTCTTTCTCTGGGCATAACTGTAAACCTAAAAATTCAATCAGATTTTCAGTTGTCTTAATGTTCCTCAATTTTTCTTTAAAAAAAATTTTTTAAATAGAAAAAGAAAAAACATCATGCACAGCAGAATATTAAGAGGATTCAAAATATGTAACAATAAATTTCCAATTTAAGAAAGCATATATTGTATTGAGAACTGTCCAACTTTGCTTCCTTGTTGATTTTTTTGTTCTCTGCTGTGCTCTTTTTATTTTATTCTTTTCCCTTTTCCTCTCCCTCACCTCCCCCAAGGCTTTAGTTAAGAATATATGTGTGTGTGTGTGTGTGTGTGTGTATATATATGTGTGTGTGTATGTATGTATATATGTATATATATGTATGTATATATGTATATATATATATGTATATGCATACAGACATATATACATATATATATATATATATACACACATAGGTACCTATAATCACACATATATACATTCTGTCTATTAAACGTAACATTCCATTTGCTTTAAACACTTTTTTATAGTCAACAAACTACAAGCACAAAATGATCTTAAATTCTCTGCACCTTTCAGTCAAATGTGTGAGTATAAAGATATGGTCTGAGTGAGAATATTATTTGTGAAAGCCTGCCTATTTTTGTCTTATTTCCATCAAAGATATCTGTAATACACACACACACACACACACACACACACACACACAGATGCATATATTTTTTTTTATTAAAATTTTGTAGAAGTAAAAAAAATTAGAGTTGACAGTTATTGATGTCCTCTTGACTGCCTTTTTTTCAGTAATAGCATTTTTTTTTCCAATTGTTGGTACCCTACCTTCTTACAGCTATCTTAAAGACTGATCTCTATGTATGCCCTCAAAATTGCATTAAATCCAGCATAACCCTCTTCCTCTGTGAATACTTTTTGATCATCTAGATCTCTAGATGCTCTTCCTGTCTTCATTTTGTGTACTGCCATTTCCACTTCTTCACAAAGCACAAAGTACCAAGCTGTTAAGGCTCCAAATATTAAAAAACAACAATAATAATAATAGCACTTACTATGTGTCAGGTATTATGCTAAGCACTTTACAGTTACTTTCTCATTTAATTCCACAATAACTCTGAGGTAGTTATTATTATTTCCATTTTACAGTTAAGAAAATTGAAGAAAACACATGAAATGACTTGCCCAGAGTAATTAGTAAATGTCTGAGACTAAATCTGAACTTGGGTCTTCCTGAATCCAGGCCCAGAAATTTATCCATTGCACCACCTATCTGCTTCAGAGGCAAATGTAATGGTGTCATTGTCAATAATGACAAAAGTATGTTTTACTATAAAAATGCTGACATTTTTTTCTATTTTTATTCTGCTTCTTGTTCTCCTTCCAGCTTTATTTAAACATTCTTGGAATAAATTAATTTTTCTGATCTATGAACAAAAATTTCTGAAAACTTAATTTTTCCTCCACTGCTTTTCAATGTTCTGTAAGATGCTGCCCATAATCTTGCACCACTTTCTTGCATAAGACTTTGCAAATGATTTCATATTGTAAACACTGTCTGCTATGTATCTTAATTGGACAAAATCAAGTTTTTGATGGAGTGGGTAACTTTGGCCTCTTCACTGTGGGAACTGCTTAATAATATACTTTAGTAGAAAATAGTGATGATAATAACAACAACAACAAAAAAAAAACACTGCTGATTCACATCAAGATCTATTCTTTTGTCTATTTTTCAGCATGAAGAGCTTTGTATGAAGAGCTATTTTAATAAAAGAGTAACTTTAATTGCATAGTATATCTTTTCATCTTTTATCTTTTCTTCTAATTTGGTGTGAATTTTGAGCATGATTCTAACAAAATAAAAGATCTAAATGTACATAAGTAGCTGATTCAAAAAGGACTCCCCTATTAGCAACCATCACTTTATGGCTATTAAGATAGACAGATCAAGGATGAGCAGGATATGAATTGATGCAAAATAGAATGAGCAAAACCAAGAGAATACTGTATACAGAGTAACAGCAATATTGTATAATGAAGAACTGTGACTCAGCTATTCTGAGCAATACAATGATCCAAGATAATCCCAAAGAACTAATGATGAAACATACTATCCACTTGCAGAGAAAGAACTAATATTGCTTGAAAGCAGACTGAAGTATGTTCTTTTCATTTTCTTCCATTCTTTAGTGTAGTCTTCCTGTTCAAAATGACTAACATGGAAGTATTTTACAGTATCCCACACATATAACCTATATCTAATTGCTTACCATGTCAGGGAGAGGTAAAAGAAGGGAGAGGGAGGGATAGAAAAGTTTAAAAATCATTCTAACATGTAATTAGTGGAAAGATAAATAAGTGTATATGTGTGTGTTTTTAAAACAGTATGATGTAGTTGAAAGAGAGCTAGCCATGAAACCAGGGCTCAAACCCTGAACCTTAACTTCTTAGTGTCCCAAGGCAACTATCCAAATCCATTTATTGCAAAATATATATTTGTCTTAATTGGTCAAGCAAGTTCACAGATCAATTCAAATAAGATCAATTTCTTCCCTCCTCCACCCCTTTTAAAACATTACTTGGAACACATGATAACCAGTGACTTCCCAATTCTCTTCCTGAAAAAAGTACTGATGAGAGAGATGGATAGATGCATAAATCATACAAATATACATATCAATTTGTATATTATATTTGTATATGCATATAACTGCTTGATATGGTACCATGCTTCAATTTATTTTTCATCATTCTCTTTTATATCAACTTTTACATTGATGTTATTGTATTAAAATACATGCTGACCTAATTTGGAGGATTTCTATTGGATCCTTTGTAAAATGTCTCTGTTTCCTTACAACCTGCTACAGATGTCGGCACAAAAACTGCAATTATTTCACAATGGCATTTTTTGATCATATTTAATATAATGAAAGAAGAGATGATAAAGCATTATGTTAAAAAGTGTTTCTTATTGCCTTTGAATACACAAGGAGAAATATGTAAATGAAACAATCCAAAATATGTATGATTGGAATGAGGTTGGTCATATAGCAAGATCAAGGGATAGCAGATATATAACTCAAGTACTATGACAGTACCTAAATAATGTGAAGAGACCTAGAAGACAGTCATTCACCACTATCCCAACTTCTTAGGCCATCTGTGAAGAATCTAGACAAAAGTCACAAAAGTCAACTGATCAATAAACAATTATTTCTAAATTTTAAAATGCAGGACTAGAAGATCTTTCAACACTCTCCTTCCCAACTCATGAGTCTATGAACTCTGAAAATAAATCCAATCTTCTTAGTTCCAGGGAACTTGCAAGGAAAAAAGCCCAAATGCAACTGTGTTGAAACCACCTAAACCAGACACTAGATGGAAAAAGATAGGTATGACTATTATGAATCTTTAGACAGTTCGGGTTACCCTTCCAGACCAATTACTTCCATAATATATGTTATATTAGGAAGACACAGGAAAAAAAAATAAACAGTCAGCCTAAACATGAAAACAAAAAACAAAAAAACAAAAACAATGAAAAAAAAAAAATGGGGAAAAAAATATATATATATATATATATCACTTACCTTGATCTGACGATCTCTTTTTCATATATGGCTTCAATGACCTATTACCAAAAATCAAAATAAGCAATACTGAATCAAAGTTATTTGGATAGATTCTATTCATTTTTCAGATAGTACTTTTATTTAATTAGTAGTTTTCAACTCCTTAGATTACATAAGACAATCTTTTAGAAACAATGTATAATCATTTTAAACCAATATTTCACAATACATGTGAAGTAAAAGAACAAATTAATGTAAAACTGCAGGATAAAATATAGTATTAGTCCAAATACAGGTTGTACAGCTAAAATGAAATCTCATTTACAAACTTTTTGAAAAGTAAAAATACGTTATATAGCTAAGAACAGTTATAGATACACCAAAGTTTTTTTATAAATCAAACTAAGAGGAAAAAGTACAACCTTTATTTGGACTAGTATGATTAAATAAAAAACATTTACAGTAATGTTAAAAAAACAAAGCAAAAGGTGTCACATTTTGGAAAAACAGGTAATGACACTTTAAAATATTTAATAGAGTTTTCCAACTTCAAAATTCATAAACAATATTTCAGAATTCAGGCCCCAAAACGTAATGCCTAATAGAAGCAATTCATTTCATTTATGGATACAATTTGTTAAAATATTCAAGGACACTTGAAGCTCTTCACTTAGTTCACCTGGAAAATGTTCTTTCCAGTCATCCTCTCCAGTTATCAATCTAGAATAACTGAAATGCATGTGGCAGTCTTTAAGTTCTGAGCAAAACTACATCCTCAATACACTGTGACATACTTTGATTTCTGGGGAAAGTTTGTCATTTCTTCAAGTTTTGCCTAGTTGGCATGGAACTTGGGGAATCATCTACTGTTGATACTTTGCATCAAATTTCAACTAAAATAAAAATAGTATATATCAACTAGGGGAATATTACATTTCTTCTACCTTTCTAAAACTAGTAATTAAAATAGTACTGATGTTATCAAAGTGATCTAGGAGTTAAATCTTCCCACTCTCTGGTTGTAACGATGCTATTTGGGCATTTCTGTAATAACAGGAAAAAATTCGTTGAAGTCATATGTACAATCTAAATTATATCAAAGCAGTCAATATTTATCTATTTAAGGAGCATTTTTAAAATAAAATTCCAATATTTTTTTCAAATATCTTTAGGAATTCATTCTTTGGCCTCTCTCTCAAACTGAACTGAGTTTAGGTTACTCTCATTCAGCGGCATAATGAAGAATTACAGCACTATTACATACCAGTCTCTATTTTAACCCTCCATCCCTTTATTGAAACTGGTCTTCCTCAAATCCATCAGATTAGAATTCCTATTCCTTTAGTCTTTCCTCCCTGGTTTAAAATCTCAAGTTATTTAAATATAATCATATGTTTAAAGATAACTAAGACTCCTAATTTACAAAAATAGGAGCCCAAAGTTTTACATTATCTAGAAAATTTGTGACACAAACCAAAAATGCTTACCTTTGAATCGAAGGGAGATTTATTCTTGACATGTGGAGCCCAGTACTTACATGCTAGCTAAAAAGGCAAATAAAAAATACAGTTATTATCATATAATAAAATAATTTCTTTAATTGTAAAAGACCTCTAAAATAATTTAGGTTTAAAATCAAATCCATTATTTTTTTTTTTCCCAAAACTTTCTCCTCCTGCTCAACTCACTATTTTCTGCTGCAGCTAGCGGCAGCACCATTCAATCAGTTACCATCCTCGAAACTTGTCACTTATGATTCCTTCCTATCTTCCTTACATCACATATAGTTACTTGCCATGTCACAATGATTCTGCCTCCAAAATATCTCTTGCAATGAGCCATACAATTTTTGGTCATGTCATACGTAGTAATTTGTTTTATTTGATTATGCATATACATTACAAGGCTTTGTTTTTCTTTTCTCTTTTCCAATGGAGAAGGGAAATAAGGAAAGAAAATGTTATTTTTTTTCATTAAAAAAATAATTTTTAAAAAATCTCTTGCAATCATCATTATATTTCCATTCCCTAGCCCTAGTAAACAATTACTTCTTGTTGGATTATAATAGTCTATAATAGTGTCTGAATTTTTCCTAGTCTCTTTCTGGCCTTCTCTTCTATCAATTCAACACATCAATGTCAATATCCTTCCTCCCCTTTCCACCAAAAAAAGCAACCTTCAGATCCTGACCTCCAAAGATTAGACTGGAGAGTAAAGAGTCTTAGGCAGTCCACCCTGAACCTGAGCTATGGTGAATGGTGGATGAGCAACTTACATATATATATATATGACAGCTCAGAGCCATGTTTCACAATTCCAGGGTCTACTCAAAATGGGCAGCATTTTTTTATCATCTGCCTCACATTCCTCTTACTCTACACCAGGAATAAGTCAATGCTACCATTGCTGCTGAAAAGGAAATGACAACTAACTATTCCACTCAAAATCCCTCTACCTCCCTGAACCAAAATTACCTTTCATCACACATGCCCCATGGTGTCCCAATAAATAGTACTGGGACTGGAACTGCAAAGACCTAAACTCAAATCTGGTCTGAGATATGACTCCTTAGGTGATGCTGAGCAAGTCACTTAACCTGTTTGCCTCAAGTTTCTTCCACTGTAAAATGAAGATCATAAGAGCACTGACTTCACAGGATTGCTGTGAGGAACAAATGAAATTATATTTTTAAAGCATTTAGCACAATGCCTGACCTAGTGTAGGCACAATATAAAAGCTTATCCTCCCCCTCCCTATACATATCTTCTCATCAGAATGTAAACTTGAGAGGAAAAAGTCACTTTTACGCTTGTATCCTCAGACTTAAGCATATTATAAGTCCCTGTTCCTTCATTCATTGGCAATATTCCTGATATTTTCCTGAAGTTTTACCCTGGTCACACAGGTTATACACCAAGATCTTTTAATAACTAAAGATCTTAAAACAAAGATTCAAATAGTGGAATCAAATAATCAAGAATTTCTTAAAGCCTACTATGTGCTAGGAACTGAAGACAAAGACAAAATTAATCAATCTTTGCCCTCAAGAAGCTTACATTCTATTAAAAGAGCCATGTTTATAAACAAATAAGAATGAAATATATACAAAATAAATAAAAGGCAATTTGGAGAAAGGTGGAAGGACAAATTAGCAAGGGAAAATAAGGAAAAGTTTCACAGAGAAGCTGGAACTGTGCCAAGTTTTGAAGGGGGGTTGGGGGAGAGGGAGGAATGTCTTAAAAAGGGCAGAAAAGGTTAGTACCAGGTTGTAAAAGATCTTAAAAGCTAAAGAGTGGAGTTTACATAAGATTCAAAAAAAAGCCATTGGAGCTTAATGAGTAGAGGAGTAACAAGGTCAAACAAGCACTTTAGCAACTGTAAGGCAAATGAAAAAGAATCAAGTTACCACCACACTTCCCAACAATTAAAACCTAAGAAAATCTAATGCAAAGATTGATAAACAGGAATAAAAGAAGAAGGATATATAAAATGACAGATAAATAACTCATCAAAAGAAGACTTGTACTACCTATTCACAAATGTGGTCTATACATCAATGTCTAAATATACAGAATTATCCCTTAAGAAATTGAACAGGCACAGATTAACAGATCAAATAAATTATGCTTCAGTCTAAGAAAAGGTAGGTGTATAATGATGTCTTTATAGGTACCAATAAATAAAAATAGAAGCAAGAAAAAAGAACTATATTGAGTTGTGTCCAGGTGAAGGAGGATACAACATTTTGCTATCCTCAAAAGTGGAAAGCACTGTTAACACACTTGGTTCAAGACATACTTGTTACTTAAGGAACTATGAACAAAAACTTTTCATGACCCCATGGCAAAGTTTCTCTACAATGTGCCTCAAAACTATTTTTCCAGCATCATTCATATTGCTCACCTTCATATTCTGTCATTCATTCTGTCTTCATATTCATATTCATATTCTGTCCTCCAGCCAGACTAGATTATTCAATTTCCAGAATACATCCTGAGTTTTTTCATAACTGTGTCAATGAATCATATATTACCTACAACTGGAATGTCCTTTCCCCTATCCCTACCTGTTGAAATCCTGTACATCCTTCAGGCTTGGCTAAAGTTCTACTAATTTCCATGAAAATATCCTCTGCCCTGGCAGTCCAACCCAATCTCCTTCCTTTGAGCTCGGACAGATAGAACATAACATAACATATTTTAAAAAGATTTTAGCACCTGCACATAGTTGGAACTTAATAAAGGCTTGTTCCCCCTCTTATAGAAGAGATTCCAATGTACCCTGAAGACCACTGAGCCTTTCCATTCACCAATTTGCAACTGACTCTCTTACATGTGTTGTCTCCCAAATATATGGTAAACTTCGTGAGAGAAAGACCTGCTTTCTTTCCCTTTGTGTTCCAGGATTTAGCACAGTTTTGTTACATATTAAACACTTAATAAATGACTTTTAATTCACTTATTTATTTCATATGTATATACAAATATGAATACCAATGATGAAGAACTCTTATTTGAAGAATTTACTCCACCAACAACTAAATTCATCACTCAGAGAACTTCTTTCAGTACAAAGCAAGTTGAATCACTTGTCCAGAGCCACAAAGCTAATATATGTCAGTAAGAATTTGAAATCAGGTCCTCAAGAATTAGAATACAGCACTTCTTTTATATATAAAAATCCCAACTTGCACATTTACTATGGAATCATGAGCAAATCATTTAACCTAAAATTCAATATCCTCATCAGAAACATTTAACTGTGTAAAGCCTAGCTCAAAGTTGTTATGAAGATAAAATAAGAATGTAAAGTACTCTGTAAATTTTAAATCCCCATTAAAAAACCATGTATCTTATCCCTGTCTATCTGATGAGATTGTAAATTCCTTAAGGTGGGAATAGTACCTTATACATCTTCTGCAACCCATCAGAGGGCCTTAAGATATGACTATATATATATATATATATATATATATATATATACACACACACATATATATATATATATATATATACATATATTATATATGGACTATTCCTGTTTTGAATACTATAACATATAATCTTATACTTTTCAAAATAATACAATAAGGATTAATTTCATTTGCTCTTCACAAAAATCCTGTGAACTGAGGGCAGGCAAGAGAAAGTGAGGAAAGGGAAGAGTTAAATAATCTGCCCAATATCCAGATCTCCTGACTTGGACCATCACACTGCTTCATACTTTTCAAGTCTATGTATAAGAAGGTTCAATACTCAGAGTCTCCCATGTCTAGAAAGAAGAGAGAAAAATCCATTTTATCAACTTCTCTTTGGGCTTCAATTTACTCAACTGTAAAATAGAAATTGGTCCACTACCAATAACTAAAGATGTATAAAGTAACATCCCTTCTCTTAAAGAATTTATAATTTCACCAGGAAGACAAGATACACAACTGGTTTTTAGATGAGGTTTTAAAGTTTACAAATGTGCATTCTAGCCCCAAATCTATGATACTACAAGTTATTTTATTCATATGAAAGGTTTTTTATAGACTGATGACAGGTTTGCATGGATCCATACATGCACTTGTCACATAGCAGGCACTTAATAAAAGCTTTTTACAAAGTTATTTTTCCCTTTTGGACCCCTTTATTGAAAGGATCCTGAGTATTTTCCAGAGTCCCAGTGTCCATCAAGGAATGCTAAGTAGGACTAAAAGAGTGCCTGACAGGGCCAAGAGATCATTATATACTTCAACAACAATACTATATGATGACCAGTTCTGATGGACCCAGCCCATCCTCAGCAACGAGATCAACCAAATCATTTCTAATGGAGCAGTAATGAACTGAACCAGCTACGCCCAGAGAAAGAACTTTGGGAGATGACTAAAAACCATTACATTGAATTCCCAATCCCTATATTTATGCCCACATACATTTTTTATTTCCTTCACAAGCTAATTGTACAATATTTCAGAGTCTGATTCTTTTTGTACAGCAAAATAACAGTTTGGTCATGTATACTTATTGTGTATCTAATTTATATATTTAATGTATTTAACATCTACTGGTCATCCTGCCATCTAGGGGAGGGGGGGAGGGGAAAGAGGAGAAAAATGGGAACAAGAGGTTTGGCAATTGTCAATGCTGTAAAGTTACCCATGCATATAACCTGTAAATAAAAGGCTATTAAAAAATAAAAAAAAATTTTTTAAAGAAATTGTTTTAAATGTAACTAGGGAAAAATATTAAATTAAAAAAAAAAAAAAAAAAGAGTGCCTGACATATTGCAAGTGCTTCGTAAATACTTGCTGACCGCCGATTTAGGGATAACTGCTTTCAATTGCCTGCATTTGTGTCTGTTAATGCCACATTTATTCAGTAACATTCATGCATCTTTGACTCCTCCCGGTTTTCCTCACACCACTTTTATGATCAGTTTCCAAGCCCCGAAGATCCAACCTCCTAAGTCTCTTCCATCCATCATTTTATTTCCTCTCTCTAATTCTAATAAACACTTGATTCTTGTTGGATGACTTCTACAATAATCTCTTAAATTAACCTCTTAATCTTTTCCACTCTCTTTCCATCCCCCTCTTCTAGCAATCACATACGGTTTAACTGAAAGCTTCTAACTTTCCTCCTGCCTCACTTTCCCTTTCTAGATTTAAAAAGCAAACATAATAATAATAAAGAAGCCTCCTAGCAGTTTCTGGATGGACAAGAAAGCCGAACTAGAATCTGTTCCCCAAAAAAAAGGAGCGGAGAAGCCCCCCAGCACTGTGCCGTCCTCTTGCCTCACCCCCATCTACTCAAGACCCGGGGGTCTGCAGGTCCTCGCTCCTCTCCCCTCCCCTGCTCCATCCCCGCCCCCTCCGCCTTCTCCTTAGACTACTAGATCCCCATTGCTCCGAACCCCGCCGCAGTCACCTGGGTTACGAACTCGGCGTTGATCTGGGACACCGTGGGGGCCAGGATCTTCTTGGGCGGCGCGGGGGTCGCCATAGTCGGGCGGCCCTTGATCCAAGCCTAAGAGCAGCGGGAGGCGAGCGCAGGCCCCTGGCTCGCCCCAGAGATGTCTCTCCACACACACCGGCGAAGAACGGCCAGTGCTTCCGGGATCCAATCCCGAGCGGAAATCGTCACTTTCAGGAAGAGAGAGAAAGGAGCCTGCGGTTACAAGTTTCCCGCGGAGTAGAAGGAACGGAAGTGGTCATAGAAACACTCTGGGATAGAGGAGCAAGGAATGAAGAAGAGACCTCTTTCTATACTTCCCCCTGCCGGCAGACTTAGAGAAAGCACGGAGGGCAAAGGCTGATTTCTCTTTACGTTTGGTGCTGGCAGTGGGGAGGATGGTGTTGAAGAAGGAGGACAAGGCAGGGAGATGCATACAAGCAGTGATGAAGGGAGCGAGTTTACCCAATCATCTGCTCTGTCTTACTTGCCCATTCTGTAGCAATGGGTGACCTACGTTTCCCAAGTCCCTAGGAGATCACTGGAGTCATCAGGAAGACTGATGGAATCCAGATGGAGACATGGAGATGCAACATGATACTTTTTAAATACTATTTAAATAAAGTATTTAAACTACTTGGGAAAGTCCTGAATGCAAAGTCACTCCCTGTGGCAGCTAAGCACTTTGTCACAGGACCTAACTCTTTTTTTTTTTTTAATAACTTTTTATTTTCAGAACCCATGCCAGGATAATTTTTTACAACATTATCCCTTGCACTCACTTCTGTTCTGATTTTTCCCCTCCCTCCCTCCACCCCCTCCCCAATATGGCAAGCAGTCCTATACATGTTAAATAGGTTACAGTATATCCTAGATACAATATATGTGTGCAGAACTGAACAGTTCTCTTGTTGCACAGGGAGAATTGGATTCAGAAGGTAAAAATAACCCAGGAAGAAAAACAAAAATGCAAACAGTTTACATTCATTTCCCAGTGTTCTTTCTTTGGATGTAGCTGCTTCTGTCCATCATTGATCAATTGAAACTGAGTTAGGTCTCTGACAAAGAAATCCACTTCCATCACAATACATCCTCATACAATATCGTTGTTGAAGTATATAATGATCTCCTGGTTCTGCTCATTTCACTCAGCATCAGTTCATATAAGTCTCTCCAAGCCTCTCTGTATTCATCCTGCTGGTCATTTCTTACAGAACAATAATATTCCATAATATTCATATACCACAATTTACCCAATCATTCTCCAATTGATGGACATCCATTCATTTTCCAATTTCTAGCTACTACAAACAGGGCTGCCACAAACATTTTGGCACATACAGGTCCCTTTCCCTTCTTTAGTATCTCTTTGGGGTATAAGCCCAGTAGTAGCACCGCTGGATCAAAGGATATGCACAGTTTGATAACTTTTTGAACATAGTCCCAAATTGCTCTCCAGAATGGCTGGGTTTGTTCACAATTCCACCAACAATGTATCAGTAGGACCTAACTCTTAATGTGCTTTATGCTCTGGACTTTATCCGAGCTCAAATCCTGACTCTGCCACCTGCTACCTATTTAACCTAATGTCTTTGGGAATATATTTTCTCAACTGTAAAATGAAGTTGAATAAAATGACCTCTAAGATTCCTTTTAGCATTAAATCTATGACCCTATAACTACTCGACTAAGTTGACCATGTTCAAATTTCTGCTTTGCCTGTTGACTTTGGACAAACCACTAGAAGCTTCAGCCTCAATTTCCTCATCTGTAAATGGCAGGAAAGGGATCAAATTGCCTCTAAAATCTCCTTCAAAGCTAAATGTAAAATAAAAATTTATAATATATATATATATATGTCTACAATCTTAACTTCCAGCCACTTTTAAATTTCCCTCTTCCACAACTAGATAGAGATGAAGACAATTTAAGCATTTGAAAAAAAGTTTTTGAAGTTTTTGTTTGTGTTTGGTTGATTGGCTTTTTGCTTAATGGTTTTTTGGTAGAATTAAGAAGGATATAGAAAACTTGGGGGGGGGTAGAAGGGAGCAGGGAATGGAAAAGAGATTGTAGCATGTTTATTTTGAGATCTGGCATCTGGATGGTCCCAGGCTCCAAAGTGGAGGATGAGAACATAAAACTTCTTCCTATGGTTTCTATCCTATTCTATCCTTGAGGGTAAGTTAAAGGGTAGGGAAAGGAAAGATGGTAAGTGGGGAAAAAAAATTATAGTGGACTGGGAGTATCCTACATGTATTTAAGAATGAATTAAGTGATCATTATGAGTTCTGAATCTTGAAGCTTTCCCAGAAATTTTTG
Organism: Sarcophilus harrisii; assembly: GCF_902635505.1. Lineage (NCBI taxonomy): Eukaryota > Metazoa > Chordata > Mammalia > Dasyuromorphia > Dasyuridae > Sarcophilus > Sarcophilus harrisii. Next base: position 254,731,633 of record NC_045427.1, read on the forward strand.
AAATTTTAAATATTGTTATCAGTAGTTTAAAAACCCAAGCTTAATTTAGTTGAAATATGACTTGAAACTAAATAAGAATGTGCTCTTTAGAGTGCTTCCCTATTAGAATTCAGCCTTCCTTCACTTAAATCCAATTCACCTGCTTTTCATGGCATCACTTCCTGATGCCATGGCCCTCTTTGAGAAAGAATCCGAACCCTGTTTGGATTGTCAACCTGAAGAAAAAAAGAACTTCCAAAGCAGCAAAAACTAAGGTCTTTTAACTAAGGCAAGGGAATTGCATGCAGCACCATGATGCAAGAGTATCCAAGACAGGCAAAGAGGGAAGGGTTTAAATAGCAACAGGAAAGGGAGTCTCAAGGGAAGGTACAGCCCCAAGAAATTGTTACAAAAATTGTTTTGCACAACCAACTGGATGATTTCAGAGAAGCCTGGAGAGACTTACATGAACTGATGCTAAGAGAAATAGCAGAACCAGGAGACGATTATACACAGCAACAACAAAACTATAGGTCGATCAATTCTGATGAACATGGCTCTCTTCAACAATGAGATGATTTAGACCAGGTCCAGTGGTCTTGTGATGAAGAGAGCCTTCTACATCCAGAGAGAAGAGTGTAGGAACTGAGTGTGGATCACAACATAGCATTTTCATGATTTCTGTTGATGTTTGCTTGCATTTTGTTTTCCTTCTCAGGTTTTTTTCTTTCTAGATCCAATTTTTCTTGTGCAGCAAAAATGCATAGACAAAACAGGAAAAGGTTCAGCAGTAATAAATCTGGTCAGAATTGGGGCTCCTGTTTCCCCCCTCTTTTCTGTTTTGACCTGGTTTTTAATTATTTTTTAAATTGGTTTCAATTGTCTTTGGGCAATTCATAGCCTTGGAATCAGGCAAGTTCAGCCACATTCAACATTCCCCAGTCTTAGTTAATATGAATCCCATAATGAACAAGAGAGGCACTGAAAGGTTGGATGCACTGCTAAACTATGATAATATTAGTCATCTTAGTCCCAAGTTTTACTAAACAACCAAAGCTTCCAAATTGTATACCAATCCCAAGCCAGTTTGAAGATAATGAAGGAATACAGAATCAGGAGGGGAAATGGATGAGGGGGCAAATGGCAAAGTCCAAATACTCATATACTTATTTGTAAAGGCTACTGAACGCCTACCATGATTATTGAAATTTTCCATATAAGGCAAAGAAGGACACAGATAAGGTACAGGAAAATGCTCCCCTAGCTAGATGTCAATTCCAGGCAAGAGTCATATGAGTAGACAATTATATTGACAGAATGTCACAGTCAAGCTTAAATCAGCCGGGTGGAAAAACTGTCTGCTCAGATGGAAATATTAGGAAAGTACTACCTCAACCTAAGTCACTATCCTTGCTTTCCAGGAGCTAGAACTTCACCTGCTGTTCAAAAATGTATCCCCAGAGGGCTATTAGCATTATGGATCATTGGCTCAATAATATTTCTTGACAATCATATCTAGAATCACACTTAGAATAATATTAAGTCCAGTCCCATAAGACTTAACCTCCTAAGGCAATAAAATAGAGAGGGAAAGTAACAATATGGTAAAAACGGAGTGAAATTATAAAACCTTGAAGGAATCTCACCAAGAATAGGATATCAAGAGGATGGGCACAGATTCAGCAGGAATTAATCCCTGTAGAGAACATAACCTGTTGTAGACCAGGAGCAAAAAGACAACCCAGGTAAGTGAGGATAGAAAGGGAACAAAAGAAGGTGGTTAGGACAAGAAGGCCAAGTCAGTGAACAACATGGATAAGGAACATAAAAGTGGAGTCAGGTAAATACAGGATATTCAACCTACATCTGGAGTCTTGAGGAGTGGTCTGCCACTGCTGTTGCCTACTTTTTTTAGGTCAGTTGGAGTTTGAGATCACCAGTGGTGGAACTGTCCACTTGGGAGATAGAGACCTCTTTAGATGAGACAGATGTATCCCTCTATCAATTCCCTTCAGCTTTTCAGTGGAGAGATTGATCAAAAGAACTTGATATAGTTCTTTCCACCTGGGTTGTAAGGCATCCTTATGCAGATATCTTTTCCAGTAGACCCAGTGTCCAAGTTCCAGATGCAAGGTAAACTAATCTGAGCTTAGATCCTTAGAAAATGACTGAGAAACAAGATGGTTAAGGTCCCAAAGATTTTGAGTGAGCCCTCTGCAGTAGGATAAAAGGGGAACTTTGTTGGTGAGGAAGTTGGTATGGAGGAAAAGGAGGAGTCTCAGGAGCCCAGTGACAATCTCAAAAGGGTGAAAAGGAAAACTTTATAAAAGGAGTTGCCCCAACAGTCAGAAGGACTAAGAGAACTCTGGGCCAAGGCAGACTCAAATCATGCATAAATTTCACAAGCTGTACTTTAACAATCCCATTGATATACTTTACTAGATCTAAAGATTAGGACTGGTAAGTGCAGTGGAGGTGCTGAAGTATGGCCAAGCAGCTAGTGGTTAGGAGACCACTGAATTAGTATGTAATGGATTTCTTTGGGGATTGCTCAGGTAGGGAAAATCCCTTCTAACAAATCCTTGGCTACAGCAGTTACAATGACTTGCTTGCAAGAGGAAAGCCTCCACCACTGGGAAAACATACAGACCATGACCAATACAAACTTATTCAGAAAAGGTTGAGAATTGAATAAAATCAATCTCCCAGACTTGAAAGCAGGTCTCAGCGAGAGGGAATTTCCCTAGGGGAGACTACAGGAATTTACCAACATGTATTTGGTCAGATGTCACATTACAATCATGTATAGCTAGTCTCATCTTCCCCCTACAATATTGGCAGGTCAAACTAAGCAGTCTAGCAAGGGCTTCAGTGACTCAAGGAGTGCATGGATTCCATAAGATGACACAGGGAGTTAGGGAGGATTAGGCAGCTATTTGGTCCATGCTAGAGCCCAGAGTTTTTGTTCCTTGAGCATCCTTCTTGTTCAAGCCTCTCCTGGATGGACTGGGACATGATCTCTTAGACAACAGCAATTTCTGCCACAGTGTCAATCCCGAGACAGCTATGGAGGAAGACAGGTCTATGAGCATAGAGGGTTGCAAGGCAGCATGGTTAGCATGCAGGTTAAGCATGAGCATAGGGAGAGTCCAATGATGGCCACTGCTGCTGCAAAAAGAATGAGTCAAGCAATATCTGAACTTAAATTGTTCTTAATAAAGGTGCCAGGAAAAGACAAAGAGCCTTGACATTTCCCCTATATCCCAAAGTTATGTGCCATCTCAAAGTCATACCTGCTTTCTGTGTATATGTTCTTTTTTTTTTTTTTTTCATTTCACAGGCTCAGACCAACATTTCAAGTTCAGCTTGAACAGGGCTGAAGAGGCCAATGGGAGGAATCCTGCCTCAATAATTTCTTCAGGAGTAGTGATGACATACTAAGCCATCAGGTTGCCAGAATCATTTAGAGATCTGGAGAGCACAGGAATAAATCATTCACATACTTGAAAAAAGTGGACCCTGAAAGAAATTCAAGGCTAGCAAAGGCTGCTTTCAAGATCTGTAAGAAATAGGTGGAGCTTCTGTTGTAGCCTTGTGGCATTACAATCCAGATATTCTGCCAGCCTTCCCAGATGAAGAAGAAAAGGAATTGGCTATTAGAGTCAAGGTAAACACACAAAAAATGCTACACAAATCAGTGGTGGTAAAAATGGTGGAGTCATGGGGGATGAGATTAAGAAGGGTATGGGGGTTAGGAACCAAAGGCGTTCTGGGGATCACACAAATAATGACAATCCATGAAGGTCTTGGATAAAGCACCAGTTATGGCTTCCAAGCTCATGGATAGAAAGAATGGAGTGATATAAGGGATACTGCAGGGGGTCAAAAGTTCAGAAGATAAGTAATAATTGATGAGGGACCTTATTTCCTCAACTGCCTCTCTGGACAGGATATAATGTGGCACAAAAAAAGAGAGATTTAGAGGGATACAAATAAAACTATACTAGGGGTGAGTTAAAGACCCTTTTAATATCAGAAGTGCTACCTACCTAGAGGGAAGGTAGAATCTACTCAATGGGTAGAAAAGCAAACAAAGATGGAATAAAGAGTGTATGAGGAAAAATGAGGGAAGGCTGTGACAAGGAGAGAGCAAAACTGAATATCACTATGGGGAGAGAAATCAATTGGGTCCCTATATGTCTTGGAAAAATCTTGGTTGAGAAGGTAGTATCCAGTGAAAGAAGGAAAATATGGGTCCTATACAAATTCTTGAGGAAAAAATGGAAAAGGGGTGAGAAATATAGATAGACTGCAAGTAATTAGTGAATTCTACTATTGAAACTTTTCTAAAATGCCAAAGGGATGGATCAGGAAAAGAAGTGGGACTCAGGACAGACATTGTGGAATCTATGAGGATCTCAACAGGATAAGAGGCCACAACAATGTGAATGAACTCTATTAGAGATGCAGACACCCTGGGAAAAATCCCCTCTATACCCTTGGAGTCCCAGTAATCTAAGCCAGACCAACTCAGGTCTGGTTCTCTCTGAAGAGTTAGAAAAGTAAGATAGCTGGCAGCTCTGTAGAGTATGCTGTAGCTCTTGGTAGTCTTTCTTCCAAAGGCCTAATTCTTTATTAGAAACTCACCTCTTCACCCTGGGGTTCTGGGGACTTAGTATCTGGAGGGATGTCTAAAGATGAGGAGAAAGTGGAGATTTATTGCCTTCACTGCAGCTGTTGAAGCTGTAGGTTCATTATTTGATTCTTTTTAAAATGTTTTTTTCCCTTCTGTGGAATTAACTGAGTGAAGACACTCTCATAAGAATATAGCCTTAAACTATACCTTAAGGTTGCCAGAACCTTATAACAACAAATAGAGCTATAGCTAAAAAAAAAAAAAAAATGTTGCAGGTGTTTGTCTCCTAGTTCCTACCACCTCTTAGTTAGGATTTATGTACTTCTTTTATAAGTGATGATGCTTTTGAATTCTCTTATTGGAGGATATATGCTTGTTTAGCAATTCTCTGGGGAAATTTGAATTAAGATTTTATTATTATTGACTTGTATTCTTTTGTTTCTGGGATAGATTTCTGGGTTTAGGTATAAGCTTGGAGTTCCCCAAACAATGGGAGAAAAGGTCAAGGTAGGAGACTTCTGTTCTATTTAATCTGGTGTTTTGCAGTTTATGCTTTGCACTCCTTTTTACTGACATGTGGGACAAGTGCTAGATCCTCTTTCCCAAATTAACTAATCAGAGACATCTACAGGTACAAAGAAAAAGCATTTATTTAGTCACTGCCGGGAGAGGCCCAAGCACACCGGGGAGCCATCCCATGTGCTCATGGAACCTGACCAGCTTCTGGCTTGTCATGATTTAAATAATAAAAGACCCAACCCTTTTCATTGGATAGAGTAAAAGGAAGTAACCATCCTTGACCAATAGTCACCAAAGTTATCTGCTTCCTGTGGGTCACATCACTTCCTGTAACTTCACTGACTTAGGGTCTGACCTTCTGGCTCTGGAAATAGAGATCATCTGATTTGGGCCTAGTCTCATAAATTGAGAAAACTTTACCCAATCAATCCCATTCACAGATAAACACCTTGTCAGATGAGAGATGCCCTTTCTCACAAGATCGTAATAAACCCCTTTTTTTCTTTTTCTTACTCTGAGAGTCTCTGTTTTTTATGGTTGATTCTGTCCCACACAGTTTGGGGGCTCGTCTAGGATGTTTCCTGTTTGTGGCGAGGTCTCTCCCTTCCCAAATCCTTGGGCAGACACCTTCTCTGGTGGTCCTTGGACTTGGCTCAGGAATTCTGGTATTTTTTAAGTTTCTCAGGTTTGTGGAATGTATCTTGGCTAGGATGGTGTCCTTGGCTGGTCTGAATCCTTCTGGAGTTTGTGCTGATGCTCCAACATCTTTGACATGGGCCTCCACTTCACCCCAGCATTTTTGGCATGGAGAGTGGGCTAATCACTGGCCATAAACCTGTAGCTGGACACAAGGGTTCAAATTTCTCCAACCTGCTTTCCCATAGGGTCCCAAAGTCTGCCAAAATTTTAATACCCTATGAATGTACTTGAAAGGGTAATTTTCTGCCACCTTAAATTTTAGGGCTCTGTGTGTGTGTGTGTGTGTGTGTGTGTGTGTGTTTAAATTGGAATTCTGATTCTGAAATTGTATGATATAATTGCTATTAACTAGTTAGTACATGTTAAAATTGTGAACTTGATTATTCTGGTATAAGGTTTTAGAAATGTGTGTATTTATACTGAAGTAGTGTTACTAGAAATTTAAATCTGTATTTGATTTGATTTTAAATTTAAAATTTTGTTCTCTAGTAATTAATCTAAAGAGGTCACATGTTTGTATCTCCTAATTAGATGAAATATATTTAAGTTACTATGTTGCTTGCTAAATTGTATATTGAGCAATTTGTAAAAATTGTATGAGCTGTGCTTTTTAACATTCTGTCAGCCCAACTGGATATAAGGTATAAATTTTGTGAAATTTAGTCCAAAACTGTTGTGTCCTGCTTTCTATAGCCCTCAAGTTGGGGTGACAAAATGTACTGTTGCTTTCTAGAGCCCCCTCGCCAGGTTGATTAAAATATACCCTCCTAGAGGAGAAGTGATGAAGTGGAACTCCTGAGGATGGTGGGGAAATGGAGTCTGTTTATTTCAAGGACTTTCCCCTTTTTATAATGTAACAAAAACAACACTGTGCATGTGGGACCACATAAACAACTTGCTGTTGTACATAGTTTGCCACCTGGTATCACTCTTCAACCTGGTAACACTGTTTCAATCACAACACAGGTTGTCACCACCCCTTAACTTCTCAAGAAAGCTGAGAGCCCTTAGGGGAGATGGGAGCCGAACCAAACATTGTTAGCAGATTCCTTCTGGGATGAAGGGTCTTATACCTCACCCAGAGTTTCTCCACTGATTGTGACTCTCTGCACAAAACTATTTAGAGTATTAATCTTAAAGGTTTGTCTTGCTTTCTCCCTTAACAAAGAGTAGAGGTAGGAAGGTTTGGCATATGGGGATGTGTATAATTAAAGAGCAAATTGTATCTGAAGGGTGTGTAATATGTCTAGAGATAGATGGAAAGGTATTGAGGAGGTATCCTTCCAGAGGGAGGGAGCCTGGCTCCAAATATTTAGTTAGGTTTTAGTGAAATGACACCAGTGGAGAAAGTGAAATGTAGGGTATGTGCAATGTTGAATTTAAAACCCATCTACTTAGATATGAAAATAAGTTATGAACTTATATATACAAATCTCTTAACTATTATCAAATAAGGGTACGTATAGTCGATACTTATTTAGGATATGTGATCTTTGAGCTAAATTCACAAACCTTTGATTAATGAGACTTGCTATTTGAGATAAAATCTTTTGGGGCTATAGCTGAAATTATTTGGAGTTTTGAATTCAGATATGATTGTCTTTTGGATCATCAAGCCAGTTATCTACCATCTGAAAGGAATAGACTATAAGCTATTCAAAGGAATATGATCCTGAATTGTTATTGGTCTCCACCTATAACAGATACCTGTTAAGAGTTGGGAGGACAACTTGGCCTCTGCTTAAGGTGGGATCCTTCTGACTCAGTTTACCAGGAGTATTCCTTTGAATAAGAACCCACCTGATTATTTCTGAGTGGCTGTAAGGTAGAATTATTACTGCATAATTAGTTGTCAACTGTAAACAGCTGCAAAATCTTACAATTTTCAATCTGAAAATATGTAGTCATTATATCTTAAATAAGTAGGTATATGACTATTTGGCCTAGTCGTCTGTCTGTTGCTAGATGTATATATCTGTTTCCTTTAGTATTTTTGTGATTGCTGATAGATATTTTTGTTTGCAAAAAATTACCTACTCTAATTACTGGAGACACTAATGGGGTGACAGATGGCTCTAGATGGGAGTTGGGGGTACAAGACTGAAATTTTTATGCTGAATAGACTCATTAGATTCCAGGCCCTCATTGAAATAATTACTAACCAGACAACAAAGACAATGAATTTGTTATAGATTTGAGAGAATATATAGTCAGCAAGGAAAAGACTTTTATAAGTTTCTTGGTGGAACTCACAATGCAATTATGGTTGATAGATTTTACATTATGATTTCTTAACCTATGGTAATAAGATAGTCTGGGAAAATTAAGTTCCCATTAAGGTTGTCTCACAGGTTGTTATGAATGTCTTTAAAGATGCTGGATAGATGAATTAACAACAGACTCTTACTTCATATTATTCTACACAAATACGGTTTGGGCTTCTTCCTGACAGGGAAACATAATCAGTTCATATCACTATTATTAGACTTTAAAACAAAATGTTGGAAAATGTATTGGTCAAGGAAGCCTCCAATCTCAGGTAATTTAATAGCTGTTTTGCTCTTAAAATAAATTGTGTTACTTCAGTTTACTAATACACAATGTGAGTAAAGAGTGCCTAACATAAGTTTGATTGTATTGAAAATTGTATTAGAAATATTGTTAGAAAAGTGAGCTTCTCTTTGACTTTCTTGGGTTAAAGATTTAATTGTTACAGGAATAGTGTAAATATGTTAGAAAACTATTTAGAAAAATAAAAGATAACAATATGGTTTTCTCTTAATATGGCAAAGATCTCTTAAAGTTTCCTCATCTGGGAAAATAAAGCCCTTGAGATTTTACCAACTGCTAACAATTTAAAATATGGTAATTTAACTTAATTTTTAATAATTTATTTTATTTAAAAACAGAAGAAGAAAGAAAAATACAAAAGGAATACAAAACAAAAGAGAACATTGCCATATGCCTGAAGAACAGCAGGGAAGATTCAAAATATATAACAACAAATTACCAATTCAAGAAAGTATATATATATATATATATATATATATATATATATATTTTTTTTTTTTAGAAGAATAAATTAGATTCATGAATGTCCATTTTTTCTTCACTTTTTTATAGTTTTGTTCTCTGCTGCACACCTTTTTTACTTTATTCTTTTTCCCCCCTTTTATCACCCTCCCCACCTCCAAGCAGGCTATATAAAGGATATATTTATATATACATAATGTATATATACATATACATACACAGACACATCCTCCACATACATACATATACACATCTCTTTCCTGTCCCTGCTGACTCTTTAATTGTGCCTTGCTATTTAACTAAACCTCTCACACCCATGCATCCTTTTTCTCCTTCTCTCACTCTTTGCTTCCCTGTTCACCAACCCTTCCTCCCTTATTTCTTTATAGATCTTGCAGAGGCTATACCCTTCATGGTATATATATAGTACTTCCTATTCAATCCATTCCTGATATGAATAGGTTTTCAGAAATATGAGCTCTCCTCCCTCTTTTAATGCTTCTGTGTCTACTCTCCTCAGAACCTCATTTGTATACTATTTTTACTTTAACTCTGCCCTAATCTTTCTTTTGAGCTATCCAATTGTTGATGTCAATCTTAAACATATGGTATTCCTTTCCCATGTAAAAAAAATATAAACAGTTTGTCCATATTTAGTTTCTTGAAAGTGATCTTTGATATTGATTCTATGTTAAATTTTCTATTAAGTTCAGGTTTAGTTGATAGAAAGTCCTGAAAATCTGCAAGTTCATTGAATGAATTTTTTTCTAATTCAATATTATAATTTTGCTGGATATGATATTTTTGGTCGTAGGCCTAATTCTTTTGAATGTCTGTATATATGATTCCAGGACCTGTAGTCTTTTATTGTGGCTGGTAAGTCCTATACAATTCTAATTGTAGCTCCAGTATATTTGAATTGTTTTTTTCTTGTTAAAAAGTTTTCTCTTTGATCTGGGGGCTTTGAAATTTGGCAATAATGTTCCTAAGTGTTTTCCACAAAGGATCTTGTTTAAGTGGTGATTGGTAGATTTTTTTCTCTTTCTATTTTCCCTTCATGTTCTATCATGCCAAGTCAATTATTGTGTCAAGATTCTTTTTTTGGTCACAATTTTCAAGTAGTTCTGAAATAATAGAACTGTGTCACCCTGATTTTGGGGGGGTTGAATCTGTCCAATGTCTAGACTAGCTCTCTGGAGGATCTCAGGACCAGCCTTGATCTTAGTGGAGGAATGCAGGAGACAGGAGAGCCACCAGGAGGATGGTCAAAGAGGGAATGTCTCATTTCCAGTCCTCTCAGCCTTTAAATACACTATTACAATTACATCATTACAGCATACTGAGTATGTGAACTAGAGAACCATTACATCACCATGCTAAGTACTAAGTATATGTGAACTAGAGGACCATTATCTCATCAAACACACTGAGTTAACACCCTGCTGTAAGTATCTTTGCTTCAAGTATACTTTTCTCAGAGTTCCCCAATATTTGAGACCCTCTACAGACTTGGATTAGAAAAATCCTGAATCTCAGCCCCTCCCAGCTCTGGGAAAACAACCTAGTTCCCACAAAAAATTCCCACCTCCATTGATCTGGGAATCTTTGGTCTGGGAAACAATTACCATAACTTATTCAGCCATTCCCCAACTGATGGACATTCACCAGAACAATTTATACAATAAAAGCAAAATTGTAAAGCCAAAAAAAAAAATTAAAAGTTGTAAAATCTATGATAAATGTAATAACCATATATGCTTCCAGAGGACTAATAATGGAGCATGTTGACAGAAAAATGATGAATTTAGGGTACAAAATGAGACTTTTTTTTTTAACATAACTAATGAGGGAATTTGTTGGTTTTAATTATGCATATTTGTAATAAGGCATTTCTTTTTTCTTTTTTTCCCAATGGGATGGAATGTGGGAGAGAAAAAAAAAAGATTTAATTAAAAATTTTTTTTAATGAAAAAGGCGGGGGAGAAAGAAAGGGAAGGGAAGAGAACAAGGGGGAGAAAGAGAAAATATGCATTTCTGCTATAGAGTCTTCAAGTTCTCATAAGCTTGTGAGAGTGATGGTTTTCTTCAGAGAAGAATCCCCACACAGTATTGGGCTCCATTTTGTTTGACCAAGCAGGGAACAGAGAAATGGTAGATTGTTATTGTTCAGCAGGCAGTTTTTAATAAAGAATGATGAAGCTAAGGAGTAGGGGGAAGAGCCAAGGAGCTAAGACACTTATGACAGTGAGTAAAACTGGGACTACACAGATTGTTGAGAAATGATATAGTAGTAGAAGTAGCAGCAGGTATGTTGTAGTAAGACATTTCAGGCAGGTCGGAACCTATCTTGGCTTTTCATTCTTAATGGGTCCAGTTTAAGGTTCTCAGATCTTTTTCAGTCAAACTATGGTCTAACTGTGCCTCTCCACTTTATGATGCTGATTTTATTTATTTATTTATTTTTATTAAAGCTTTTTATTTTTAAAGCATATGCATGGATTTTTTCAACATTTACCTTTGCAAAACCTTGGTGTTCCAAATTTCCCCCTCCTTCCCTCCATTCTCTCCCCTAGAGGGCAAGTAATACAATATATGTTAAACATGATAAAAATATATGCATACATATTTATACAATAATCTTGCTGCACAAGAAAAATCAAATCAAGAAGCAAAAAAATAAGAAAACCAAATGCAAACAAACAACAACAAAAGAAGTGATAATACTATGTTGTGATCCCCACTCAGCCCACAGAGCTCTCTCTCTGAGTGTAGATGGCTCTCTTCGTTACAAGATCATTGGAATTGGCTTGAATCATCTCATTGTTGAAAAGTGCCACATCCATCAAAATTAATCACTGTGTAATCTTGTTATTACAATATATAATGATCTCCTGGTTCTGTTCATTTCACTTAGTATCAGTTCATGTAACTCTCTCCAGGCCTCTCTGAAATTATTCTGCAGATCATTTCTTATAGAACATCTTATATCATATACCATCACTTTTATTCAGCCATTCTCTAACTGATGGGCATCCACTCAGTTTCCATTTTCTTGCCATCACAAAAAGGGCTGCCACAAACATTTTTGCACATGTGGGTCCTTTTCCCTCCTTTATGATCTTTTAATATTACAAGCCCAGTAGAAACACTGTTGGATCAAAGGATTTGCAGAGTTTTATAGCCTTTGAGCACATTTTCAAATTGCTCTCTAGAATGGCTGGATAGATCTGTTAAGAATTCCATCAACTGAACCAAATCAGTTCCAATAGAGTAGTAATGAATTGAACCAGCTTCACCCAGCGAAAGAACTCTGGGAAATGACTATGAACTACTACATAGAATTCCCAATTCTTCTATTTTTGTCTGCCTGCATTTTTAATTTCTGTCACAGGCTAATTGTATACTATTTCAAAGTCTGATTCTTTTTGCACAGCAAAATAACTGTATGGACATGTATACATATATTGCATTTGACATATATTTAACATGTATTGGTCAATCTGCCATCTGGGGAAGGGGGTGGGGGAGAGGAAAAGTTGGAACAAAAGGTTTTGCATCTGTCAATGCTGAAAAATTACCCATGTATATATCTTGTAAATTAAAAGCTATATAATAAAACAAACAAATTAAAATAAATTAAAAAAATAAAAAACAATTCCATCAACAATGTATCAGTGTCCCAGTTTTCCCATATTGGAATATTTTCCAATATTCATCATTATCTTTTCCTGTCATCTTAGCCAATCTGACAGGTGTGTAGTGGTATCTCAGAGTTGTCTTAATTTGCATTTCTCTGATCAATAGTGATTTAGAACACCTCTTCATATGACTAGAAATTATTTCAATTTCTTCATCTGAAAATTGTCTGTTCATATCCTTTGATCATTTATCAATTGGATAATGGCTTGAATGCTTATAAATTTGAGCCAGTTCTCTACATATTTTAGAAATAAGGCCTTTATCAGAACCCTTTATTTTTTTTAATTTTTTTTTTAGATTGATAAAAGAAGTTTATTATTGAGTCTAGAAGTAGGAGATAGGTGAAGGTAGAGACAAGGAGGGCACTGGACAGAGGGTCTAGTGGACAGAGGGTCCTGACATGGCTACCATGTTTCGAATCTCTGCCTATCAGAACCCTTTAATATAAAAATGTTTTCCCAATTTATTTATTCTCTTCTAATTTTGTCTGCATTAGTTTTGTTTGTACAAAAACTTTTTAACTTAATATAATTTAAATTATCTATTTTGTGTTCAATAATGAGCTTCAGTTCTTTGTCACAAATTCCTTCCTTCTTCACAGACCTGAGAGATAAATTATCATTTGTTCTTCTAATTTGCTTACGATATCACTCTTTATGTCTAAATCATTTCGACCTTATCTTGGTATACAGCATTAGGGGTGGGTCAATGCCTAGTTTCTGCCATACTAGTTTGCAATTTTCCCAGCAGTTTTTGTCTAATGATGAGTTCTTATCCCAAAAGCTGAGGTCTTTGGGTTTGTCAAACACTAGATTACTATAATTATTGACTATTTTGCCCTGCGAAACTAATGTATTCCACTGGTCAAGTACTCTATTTCTTAGCCAGTACCAAATGGTTTTGATGACCACTCTTTATAATGTAGTTTTAGGTCTGCTACAGCTAGACCACCTTCATTTGCATTTTAAAAATTAATTCCCTTGAAATTCTTGACCTTTTGTTCTTGCAGATGAACTTTATTATTTTTTCTTGACCTATAAAATAATTTATTGGGAGTTTAATTGGTATGGTATTGAATAAGTAGATCAATTTAGGTAGTATTGTCATTTTTATGATATTCACTCAGCTTATCCATGAGCACTTAGTATTTTTCCAGTTGATTAGATCTGACTTTATTTGTGTGGAAAGTGTTTTGTAGATGTGTTCTTATAGTTTCTGACTTTGCCTTAGCAGGAAGACTCCCAAGTACTTTATATTATCTACAGCTATTTTAAACGGAATTTCTCTTTGTATCTCTTGCTGTTGGACTTTGTTAGTAATATATACAAATGCTGATGATTTGTGTGAATTTTCTATCATGAAACTTTGCTAAACTTGTGAATTGTTTCTAGTAATCTTTTAGTTTATCTCTAGGATTCTTTTAAGTGTATCATCATATCATCTGCAGAATGATAATTTGGTTTCCTAATTACCTACTCTAATTCCTTTAATCTCCTTTTCTTCTTTGCCAAATCTAATTTCTAATACAATATTGAACAGTAATGGTGATAGTGAGCACACCCCTGATCTTACTGGGAATGGTTCTAGTTTATCCCCATTACATATGCTATTTACTGATGGTTTTAAATAGATGCTACTGATCATTTTAGGGAAAACTCCACTAATTCCTATACTCTCCAGTGTTTTTAATAGAAATGGGTGTTGGATTTTGTCAAATGCTTTTTCTGCATCTAATGAAATAATCATATGATGTTTGTTAGTTTGGTTATTGATATATAATCAATTATGCTAATAGTTTTCCTAATATTGAATCAGCCCTGAATTCCTGGTATAAATCATACTTGGTCATGGAGTATTATTCTGGGGATGACTTGCTGTAATCTCTTTGCTAATATTTTATTTAAAATTTTTGATGATGCTGATTTTTTAAAAACATAAGTATAAAATTGTATATTTACCCCCATTTCATTTTATCCTATTTGAGGCCCAATGTTCTAGTCTGTCAATAACTTTTAGACCCTTAAATCTGTCATCCAATATATATACTATCTTTTCATTTAAGTCATTGGTGAAAATGTTAACATAGGACCAAGTACAGATTCCCAGATTGTATCACTGGAATCAATCTTCCAAGTTAACATCAAAACGTCAATGACTATGCTTTGAATTGGGTTATTCCAAATCTCAACTGAATTAACATCTGATCCACAAGAATAGCACAACTTTGTCAAAAGCTTTACTAAGTTAGGTAAATTACACATATTCAGGGTCTAATAAATCTAATTATCCCATTCTAAAAAGGATATATACAATTAGTCTGGCATGACCTGCTTTTGGTGAAGTCATGCTGTCAATTATCACTACTCCTTTTTCTAGATGCTTATAAACTATAACTTTTAATACTATTTCTGGAATGTCCCCAATATTTTAAACTCACAGACCTATAGTTTGTAGATGCCATTCTTCCTTTCTTTTTAGCTGAAAAGCAAGATGATATTTTCCCTTTTCCTATTCTCATCCTTTGAAGCTGGCTGACAATAACCTTACAATTCTTTTCTTTATTTTCTTAACAAATAACCATCATGTCTATCCAGCAAACTAGAGGCTTTATCCTTGTTCTTTTGGTATCTTAGTGGTACCACTTCAACATTTGAATTGTCTGTCACATGTATGTTAGCAGCAACCTCTTTGCCCTTCTCTCCACACAGGTTAGACTAGCTTTTCCTGAAAAAGGTACTGAGACATCTTCAAGATTTACTTGGTTCAGAAAATTAAGGGCTCATATATTACTTCCTAATTGCCTGAGTACAAAGAAGCCACAGGGCTCTAGTGGGGCTTTGAGATTCTTCACTAGTGGATTCATTCACAGGGCTTCTCAAGTATACCCTTGTTAAATGTACTTTTCCTGCTATGGCTAAGGAAATTCCCTTTTGTTAATTGTTGAATGGCTCAGTTCCTAAATCAAATCTAAATTACCAGAGGACTGATCTGAGTTAAATCTGACCCAAGACAACACAGAACATCTCCCTCACTATGCCTCCATACTTAAACCTTAATAATATCTCTAATCATACTTGCTTGTAAGCCTTTGGAAGCACACTGGGGCCCATTTAAAGCCACTATGCATCTTCTCATTGCCTTCATTTTTAAGTCAGTAATATGCTGTCTGTGAAGATCAGTTAAGGAAAACAAACAAAATGTAGTGAAATATTAATTAAAATATTGCAGTTTAGATTTTACTAATTAAAATGTTGCAATTCAGATGTCACACACTACTTCCAATTTCATTCATCTAGTGTAGAATGGCAAACTTCAACCTAAGAGTCACACAAATTTGCCTCACAGGCTTTATTTTGTTGATCCTAATTGAGTCTAAGTAGGGGTGATGTCATATTCATGTATGACATAGTCCCTGTTCTTGTTTATCATCTAGCAGAGGATAGATATTTGAACAATTGTAAAATCACATAATCTGGTAATAGTGGATTAAAGAGAGGCAAAATTAAAGGCTGGGAAAGCAATTAGGTTATTGCTTTATTCAAGTAATGAGAACTTGAGTTAGTGTGGTTCATAGTGGCAATGGACTGCATAACTGGAAAGGTAGAGAGAGGCAAGAGTTTAAGTCTTTTAGGTGGAAACAACATATGTACAGATAATTATATAACAGAATAGACTGGCTCAAAGCCCAGTTTTGTTGCTGGCCACATATACATAATAAAGGTAATCTGGAATGGAAAACTGAGGTGAAAGTTGATGACTCCAAATGTAGCATCCCATTTAGACAAGATATCCAGCTAAGGAAAATCACAGGGCATCAGACACAAACAGCCCTTTTGGATTTCTTGGAAAGCAATCCCTAAAACTATATGTAAGGGATTCAAGTTGGAGACTGGAGGCAGCAAGGTGGCACAGTGACTAGGGCACCTGAAATCAGGAAGCCCCGAGTTCAAATCTAGCCTCAGACCTTACTAGCTGTGTGACTTTGGGTGAGTCACATAACCCAATTTGCTTCTATTTCTTCATCTGTAAAATGAGCTGGAAAAGGAAATAGCAAATCACTCTATTACCTTTGCCAAGAAAACCCCAAATGGGGTCACAAAGAGTTGGACACAAATGAATAAATGAGAGGTAAGGAATTTAGATCCTTCACACAGGATGAAGCAGATTCAACAAATGAATTTTTGAGTGGGAAGGACTCAGAGAATCTTAACATAGGATCATAGGTCTCACAGGGGTCCTCAAACTACGGCCGTGGGCCAGATGCAGCAGCTGAGGATGTTTATCCCCCTCACCCAGGGATATGAAGTTTCTTTATTTAAAGGCCCACAAATCAAAGTTTTTGTTTACTATAGTCCGGCCCTCCAACAGTCTGAGGGACAGTGAACTGGGCCCCTTTTTAAAAAGTTTGGGGACCCCTGGAGAGCAAGAAGAGATTTCTTGAGACCTGCTCCAGCATCTTCATTTTATAGATGATGAATTTAAGACTTTGGTAGATTAAATGCTTTGCCCAAGGACTCACAAAAACTAAGTGGCAGCAGTGGACTTCAAACTCAGGCTCATGCTTATTAAACATTCTTTCCATTGCTTCATCTGGTTTTCTGCTAATGGAGCAGGTCACAGTGTAATGGGATAAGAGATGGAAGAACCAATTTGGAATGCGCATTCAGAGGAATATAGCTGATAAAAATAAGGATGGGTGTGTCAGTGACAGCATAAGCATGCACCTTGTGTCTGTGGCAAGAGATCAGATGATCTAGAATGGGTATTTTGTAAACTAGAAAGGAACTGTGAATAGTATGTCTCGCTTAACTACTACATCAGCACAACAGAAATAGTAAGTAAAAAGTTGGCACTTTCATGTTTAACCTATATTGGATTATCTGCTATTTAAAGCAGGGGAAAGGTAGGGAGAAAAATATGAAATACAAGTTTTTTTGCAAGGGTGAATGCTGAAAATTATCTTTGCATGTATTTTGAAAAATAAAAAGCTATTTTTTTCAAGTTGGTGCTTTGAGTTATATAACAATTCATCATTAAATTCTCTCAAGATGGTGGTTCTGGAATTTCCAGGAGAGCTTTGCTTATAGTAGACTAAACCCAAATCTTGTGATATAACACATGGGAAAATAGGGAAGTTAGGAGTTATAAAGTATGATATTCCACAGAGAATTCAATGCCTAGAACATAGAAAAGGCTAATGTTTTGGGAATCAGGAAGTTATTGTAGATGTCTTATATTTTAAAATTTTCTGTAATTTGGAGAAATCATCAATATAAAAACTTTCTCATTTAAAAAAAAAGTATCCTTGAGTTTGACTATAGTTTTACAGAAAACAATTCCACTAGCCCTACCAAACTTTGAGTCATGTGATTGATAGTTTATCAACTTAGTAGATGACAATTAAAAAAAAAAAAAAACTCCAGTACTCTTTAAAGAGTTTTATGAAGTTTATTCTTCTCAGAAACAAACAAAAAAAAAATTGATTTCAGCATGCAGCAGTCCATCAGTTACTTTGACATCTAATGCTTAATCTTATTAAAATAAGATTTATGTAGCATATATTCACATTTCTAAAATCTTCACGTAGTGTACAATACAAATAAGATGATTTGTTACAAGTACTTCAAAGTTCTACTTTGACAACTTTTTAGATTTTTGCAACTTAAAAAATAGGCAGAAAATTTACTTAAATAATAACATTTACAGGTAAGCAAGAGCTTTACTCCTTTTAAAAAATTACATAAGCCTGTTTTGATTTTATCTTTGTAGTCTGGGAGTGGGACAAATTTCATTCAAACCAAATTCAACCAAATCTATACCAATGCAAGTAAAAACCATGATTCTTCTTTAAAAGGCCTAGAGAAATTCAATATCTTCAAATCCATTCAGACAAAATTAAAGTTATATTTTGTAGAGGAGTGTGTGTAACCTTTAAAGGTATGTGTAAAACAAATTTTTAACAAATGAAAATGTTTTAACCTGCATCAGCAAAATTCAATATTTAAAGGAAACATTTTTTTAAAAAAACATAATGAGCCCTGTTATTTGGGTATTTTTACTAGAGAAATTGTGAAAAGTCAAATTTCTGTGTGTGTGCATGTATATATTTTTTTCTTTATAAATATTAAGCCCCCCAAAATAGGGATGCTCTCAAAACAGATTCTCAAACTTTTTATACTATATCCAAATTCTCTTTCAGAAATGAGCCTCAAGTAAAATTTAAAAAAAAAAAAAAAAAAAAAAAGGAAGGATATGAACTTCTTACAGTGTTTGTTTCCTATAGGTACTCACCTGTTTTATATTCCATATGCTGGTTCTTTTCCTTCAAGAACACCATTGAGTTTAACTAAATCCACCAAAGTAAAAAGCAACTTCTCTATAACTCCTTAGTCCAAAGAAATTGCCTGAGGTACATAGAAGTTAAATAATTTGCAGGGGACACAAAGCTAGTAAATGGTTGACCTAGAATTTGAATCCAGGTCTTCCTAATTCCAAACCCAGCTCCCTATTTCCTAGTCCTTGCTACCTCTATGCTTTACCAGAATTCCTTATTTCAAGTAAGATCAAATCCTTAAATCTAAAAAAAAGTTGCATTCACACTTCCTTTACAGTTAATAAAAGTTTTCCAAATCGTGAATTGTTTTGTAAAGTGATTACTACATTCTCCATGATAAGCATCTAACAAACAGGAATAATCTCCAAATACATAGGATAATAGATTTAGACTTATGCAAGACCTTAGATCATCTAATCTAACCCTGGCTCACTTTGCAGATGACAATCAGATAGTAAATAACTTACCCACAGTCACCCCTAAGACTGCCTTCCCTTGACTCCAAATCAAATCTGCTTTCAAATATATCACAATGCTGCATAATTGTCTGAAAAAGGATTAAAACCAAAGTATTTATCTAACATAAGAATTCTATAAGAGGTTTTAGATGGATAAAATAACACACACTAAATGCGATTGTTGATATCTGAAGCAGCACCACTACATGAAAAGCAGAGTTGGGAGTTTTATGAAAAGGAACTCGGGTATAAGGGAGATGGGGATCAGTGACAGGCCATTGATCTGCAACTAAATAATGTTGGTAGACCTATCTAGTAGTTACCATAAATAAAGTAAGTTGAAGAGTTTTATTCAGTTTCTAAGATGAAAATCTAATCACCACTATAAAAAAGATTAAGGAAGCTATAGAATATTCATGACCTGACAACTGAACATGGCAGGGGTAAAGCCTAGCTTTTGTACCACTTTTCAAATGTATTTTAAAAACATAACCTTTGCCGAGATCAGGGATTCTTAATTGGGGGTCTGAGAACTTGCTTTCTTAATATTTTGGCAACTGTATTTCAATATAATTGATGTCCTTTATAATTCTATGGATTTTGTTTTATGCATTTAAAAATGTTATTCTAAGAAAAGGGATTTATAGGTTTCATGAAACTGCCAATGGGGTCCATGACTCAAGAAATTAAGAACCCCAGACCTTCAACCAAAGCAGGTAAAGGAAAAGATCTGCTTCTATCTCCTGAAAAGAAATGCAATATTACTATAGTTAATTCAATTCAATAAACATTTCATATTCTCTCTTTATGAAAAAGCATAAGGTTCAAAGAGGTTAAATTAGCAACCAGAATATTGCTATAAGAATTTTTCATTCATTTTTATTTCCACTAATTCTTATTAAAAAAAAAAAAATGCTACTAGGGAATTCTGCCATGAATATTAAGTAGTAAATGGACAATAGTCAAAAGACCTGATATTCAGCCCAGGCCCACTCTATCACTAAACACATACCTGTGTAACCATGGGCAAAATCACTTGACTTCTCAGTATCAATTTCCTTATCTAAAAATGGGAGGTAATGCCTGCAAAACCTACCTCAATAAAGTGTTGTGAGAATCAAATGCATGCTCTATCTAAAGCACTTTGTAACCATAAAGGACTATATAAATGTCAGTTATACTTTCAGGTCATATGGAATACAAAGGGACCACAGTGAAGACTGTTTATTACTTTCTGGGTGGGAACAATCTTCAGTCTCTTGGATTTTGTGTACATGTAAAGAGATGGCACAATGTAAGGAATAATCCCACTAAATGAATATCATATTATGATTTTCAATAATACTTTTAATATAGCCACCACATATATTTGCAACATTAAAATAAAACACTGGACACTCAAGTATCATTTTTTAAATGGGTGGATACACATAAACAATATATTTACTATTTTCTCATCCTATGACCTTACCATGCAAGACAA
Source organism: Sarcophilus harrisii (assembly GCF_902635505.1). Classification (NCBI taxonomy): domain Eukaryota; kingdom Metazoa; phylum Chordata; class Mammalia; order Dasyuromorphia; family Dasyuridae; genus Sarcophilus; species Sarcophilus harrisii. The sequence goes on from NC_045427.1 coordinate 254,752,473, forward strand.
GCAATTGCATATTAATTCACTCAATTTCAGTTCCATTCAATTCAACAAACACTTGAGGCCTAGTATATGCAAGGCACTATGCTAGGTGCTGAAAGGCATGCATACAAAGATCAATTAAGACACAGTACCAGCCTTTCAGCTAATGTAGACCCACTGATAATCACACATTCCAAATGCAACAGACTTTAAAAACTAAATCTCCAGGGATATTGCCAGCGGTCTGCCTAGCACCAATTGTGTTGGCGATTCTGTCAGTTACATAACCAAATTTTAAGACAGCCATATTTTCCTAGGATCGTTCTTTGAAATGAGTAAGCTGGTGTCTCTTCCAGTGGGGTGCCTGTCTAAAAGTTTTGCCACACACTGAACATTCAAATGGCTTCTGTCCTGCATGAATTAAATAGTGTCTTTCGAGTTTGGATGGAGACCTGAAACTTTTAAAACAAACACTACACTGGTAAAGCAGGCCTTCATTCTTCTCAGCACTTCCTGAATAGCCGTGGTAACGGCTATAACGCCTCTGCTCTGTCTCCAACAGTTTCTTAGACAGATAGGGCTGCATATTTCTACCATGAGTGACAAGAATGAAATCCCCTGATTCTGTACTAACTTTGAATTCTGATACTTCACTTGAGTCAGTCACCTTATATTCTTGAGCATCAGAAGCCTCAGAATAACCCACCAACTGAGAATTATCTCCTTGATGAGTGAAAAGTTTGTTTAAATTTTCAAATTCTACCTGGTAAATAGGCCTTTTAAAAGGGATTTTTTCAATGTGAGTGAGCTTATGCCTTTTTAAGTGAGCTGACTGTCTAAATGACTTCCCACAAACATTACAGCCAAAAGGTCTCTGTCCAGTGTGAATTAGATAGTGTCTCTGAAGTTTGGATATTGAAGGAAAAACCTTTTCACATTTGTCACATGGACACATTTTATGTCTTGTAAGCACATCATCAGTGGAAGTTGAAAGCGCACGTTGAAGTGCATCAGGGTCATCAAAGAATTCCTCACCAGATGGACTATAAATTGTTATATCATTATTCACTGAATCATCTGCATTTAAAATACCTTCACTATTAATAGTACCTTTCAAATTAACCTCAGCACTAGGGCTCTGCAATTGCTTTTGCCAGGAAAATGGCAAATGTCTTTTCTTTTTAGTACTATTAACTTTTTTGTAAGATCCAAATTTGCCATGAGGACTCTTAAAGGTTTTAGGTGAGGCATTCTGATCAGAGCTTTGCTCACCAAGATGATCACGATTTTTCAAGAACCTAGTTTTAAACTTCTTTTTGTCAGATCGAAAGGCATCTAACTGCTTATCCCCAGGACGCCTAAGCTTAGTCAAAACTTTACCTTTAACATTAGTTTTGTAGTTGTGGTTTCTTTTGATGCTGTTTGTATTTTTTGCATCTCCTGAATGCAAACATTTGTGAACATTGAGAACCTGTTCTGATTCAAAACACTGCTCACATTCTGGACATTGAAAAGGGACAATATAAATAGAGTCAACATCAATTGGAGAATTCTCCTCGGATTCCTGTGTGTCACCATTTTCAAAAGCATCCTGCTTTAAGTTTAATTTAATTGGAACTGAGCGTGACTCTGTATTCTTTTTCTTGAATGAAATAGTTTGAAAATTCTTTTTTCTGGTATGAATTTGTTTATGCTTTAGAAGTTTACTCTGAATCTTAAATCCCTTTTGACAAAAACAACACTGAAAAGGTCTCTCTTCAGTATGTGTTAGCTGATGGATTTTCAAATGAGTTGACTGTCTAAATGATTTGCTGCAAAGAGAACATTTAAAAGGTTTCTGACCAGTATGAATAAGTAAATGTCTTTCCAACTTTGAGCGGGATGGAAACATCTTGCTGCAGGTATCACATGCATGGATTTTCTTTCTTCTCCTTGCAGTGCCATACACATGATCTGACTTGGAGGATGGGTGTAATACCCACCTCTCTTCTGTTGAAAAAGAACGATATGCTCCATAAGTTGGCTTCTCTTGCTTGGATTCTGCCAATCTTTTGACTTGCTTTACATCATTCTGATAGGTTTCATTGTGGAGTTGCTGATGTTTCAAGAAGGTTATTAGATTTTTAAAGTGTCGTTGACAAATACTGCATTTAAATGGAAGCTTGTGAGTTAGCTGATGTCTTTCCAGATGAACTAGTTGTCTAAAAGTTTTATGACACACATGGCATTCAAATGGCTTTTGACCAGTGTGAATAAGATAATGTCTGGCTAATTTTGATGGTGTTTCAAAGTGCTTGAAGCATATATTACAAATATATGGCCTCTTCCTAGGTAACTTGTTAGACACCACACACTGCTGAGCTTTTACCATTTTAAAACGTCAGTCACAAAATTCTTTAGTGAATTCCATTGAAATCCATTGCTTTCTTAAACTCCATAGGTTTCTAAGAGTTAAAAGAAAAAAAAGGCATTAATTCAAGTACTTTTTGGTCAGATTTAAAAGATGAATGGGTTAGGTTAAAAATACTATGCAGAAAGAAAAACTTGGACCTTTTCTGCATTTAAAATACCCTCCCCCCCAAAAAAAAACCTAAAACTAAAATAAAATAAAATACCAGTTCTAGATAACAGAATAAGAGTGATCTATCCTTCAAAATAATATTACTAATTTCAGACATCCTAAGAAATAAGACTATTAAAGGAAAACAGTTTATAACAAATAGTTATCAATAATTTATAACAAATAAAATTCCTTAGATAATTTCTTTGGAAAAGATCAGCCATAACCAGCAAAGAGTAATATTATTAAAATATACTTGCACAAAATCGCGCTGGGAAAGGAGGTACACATTACCCTTCTGTGACAAATTTTTTGATGTACTATTAGCACATTCTTTTTACCAGTCAATTATTTCTGCATATGAAAGAACACCATAAGCAATATGCAGTACCATGGAAAATTCATTATACTGAGTCAAATTTTTGATTCTGGCTCTGCCACTTAGCAGACAAGTGACCTTGCACAAGTCATTTCAACTTCTAGGCCTATTTCCTCCTCCTTGAGACAGGGAATATAGCACCTGCCCTGTTTACTTCACAAAATTGTACAATAATCAAATGGAACAATATGGGGAAATTATTTGAAAACTGAAAAATGATGTATCAATGTAACATATCATTACAGACAGTAGGGCTCTGTGAGGGAAGGGACCATATGTTCTTAATCCCCAATACAGAATCTTGAACACAATAGGTAGTCAACAAATAATTACTGAATAACTTATCAGAGTAGCTAACAATTAAACTAGTTATAATTCCTTTTATTTCTCTGTAGTGGGAGTGACTAAAAGGGAAGGTAGAAAAGCAAAGGACATAGATTATTAGCTCCAGGATGGACTAAGAGTTGCCTATAAAGTCAGTAAATAATAAACAGGTGGCATGGTGGGTACAGCACTGGATTTGCAAGTTTGGTAGACGTGTGTGTGTGAGAGAGAGAGAGAGAGAGAGAGAGAGAGAGAGAGAGAGAGAGAAATTAAAGTTAAGTGATTTGCCTAGGATTATACAGACAGTAAGTGTCAAGTGTTTGAGGCGGGATTTGAATTCAGGTGCTCCTGATTCCAGGGCTGGTGCCATCTAACTGCTGCCCATCCATAATCTTCTAATGTTTACATAGAGGTATTTTTCCCCCTCAGTGTTCCCTTGCTGTTACTCTGTCCCACTTCTCAACTAGCGGCAGGGTTGAAGAATGTCTAATCATGGACTAGCTAGATAGGCCTTTGGATAGAGTGCTAGGTGTGGAATCCGAAGATTCCTCTTACCAAGTTCAAATTGGCCTCAGAGACTCACTAGCTGGGTGATCCTGGGCAAGTCATGTAACCTCTCTGTCTTAGTTTCTTCATCTGTAAAATAAGTTGAAGAAGGAAATGGCAGACTACGCCAGCATCTCTGCCAAGAAAATCCCAAATGGTGTCATGGAGAGTCGGATATGACTGAAAACCAATGGAGGTCAGAAATATAGTTCTATTTTGTTAGCATGAAACATAAACCTTTGTCTTTTCCAAGTTCATGATTTAAACCCAGAATTGTTGAATTAAAAATTCCCTTCCCATCATGTCTACGAAGTTGTTAACCAATTTTTTCTCACGGGACTCCAGAAATAGGGAAATCACCACCTCCTTTATATCTGTGTATAACTGTTTGGAAATATTCCTTATAGGAAGTCTAAATTTTCTTTCAGTCCTCCTTTTGCCCTCTGGATTCAAGCAGAACAAGTACAATCTTTCTGCTATGTAACAAGCCTTCAAATACTTGGAAACATCTATAACGCCCATTCTAAGTGTTCTCTTCTCTAGGCATAACATCCTCTGCCCCAGACGAGTTCCTTCTAATGATACTCAAATGAAGTCAAGGTCCCTCACCATGCTGATTGTGCTCATCTGGATAGACTCTAGCCTGTCAATTCCTGAAATGTGAACTGAATAAGAACTGTACAAATGCTACATATAGTCTGACTATGGCAGAGGGGAGAGGACAAGAGGACCTTCACGTCTGAAAGACCAGATACTACACTTCAGATGACAACTGCCTCTGTGGCTTCCCTGTGATTTTGTTCAACTACATAGCTCTAGATCTCTTTATGACAAACTACTAAACCCCAAACTTGTCATACTCCTTGTAATACTGATCTTTTTGAATGCTAATGCATAAAAGTTTATTTACTCCTATTAAACTTAATCTAGTTTGATTTGGTCTATTGTTTAGCCTCAAGATCTTATTGAATCCTGAATGTCATCTAATGTGTTACCTACTTCCTCTTCCCCCCAGCTTTGGGTTATCTGTAAATATGATGAAAATGCCATCTATGACTTTTATCTAAGATAAAAATGTTAAATAGCACGGAACTCTGAGGCATTGAGAATACTGAAGACATCCTTCCAAGCTGACATGAAATCATTAATGATTATCCCCTTTTGTTCTAGTCATTCAACACAAAATGATTCAAATCACTTTGGTTTTCCTCAGTAACCAGCATTAAATATAACATGAGTTGTAATTTATAAGAATAAGCTATTTATATATTACATATTGTATATGTATATAATTTCCCAAAAAATTCCTACCTAGAGCAAGGGGTAAAATAAACTTAGCAGCTTTATTCAAAATTACTAACTAGCCTATTAAGCTGAAATGACCAGAATACTGTTGAGATCAAGAGCATGTCACAGCTAAACTGCATTCTTTCCAATGATCTATCCTTCCAATGATCTCCTACCAACTGAAACAAAATGCGTGAGTAGAAAGTCAAAAACAATTCTAGACTAAACATGAATCCTTAAACAATAAAACAATTAACTACCTGTTGTTTTTTATATGTCCAGAATTTTCTTCTTAAGTTTAAAATACTATATAAATTTCCAAAATCCTCATTGTGGATATTAAGACAATGGGATATATGTAATCCATAGAGTCAAAACTAGAGAACAAACAAGGTAAATAACTGTTTGGTATGGAAGCATGCAGTGTAGCACATATTGGGCAGTCAAAAGAAACAACAAAAATTTTTTAACTTAATTATATCTGTGGGGAAAAAATGATAATATATATTTTAGTAATATAAAATTATATTCTCAATGTTTAGAAGAGAATTTCTTGGTTTTGCAAGGGTGAATGTTGAACACTATTTTTGCATGTATTTTGAAAAATAAAAAGCTATTATAAATAAAGTTTTTCTAAATAAAACATTTTTTTTAAAAGAATTTTATAAGAAATCAAGCCATTCTCCAATTGATAAATGGTCAAAGGATATGAACAGACAATTCTCAGATGAAGAAACTGAAATTATTTCTAGCCATATGAAAAGATGCTCCAAGTCATTATTAATCAAGAGAAATACAAATTAAGACAATTCTGAGATACCACTACACACCTGTCAGATTGTCATGTTGGAGGGGATGTGGGAAAACAGAGACACTGATACATTGTTGGTGGAATTGTGAACACATCCAGCCATTCTGGAGAGCAATTTGGAATTATGCTCAAAAAGTATCAAACTATGCATACTCTTTGATCCAGCAGTGTTACTACTGGGCTTATATCCCAAAGAGATTTTGAAGAAGGGAAAGAGACCTGTATGTGCAAGAATGTTTGTGGCATCCCTTTTTGTAGTGGCCAGAAACTGGAAACTAAGTAGATGCCCATCAATTGGAGAATGTCTGAATAAATTGTGGTATATGAATTTTATGGAATATTATTGTTCTCTAAGAGATGACCAACAGGATGATTTCAGAAAGGCCTAGAGTGACTTATATAAACTGATGATGAGTGAAATGAGCAAGACCCGGAGATCATTATATACTTCAACAACAATACTATATGATGATCAATTCTGATGGACGTGGCCCTCTTCAACAATGAGATGAACCAAATCAGTTCCAATAGAGCAGTAATGAATTTAACCAGCTACACCCAGAGAAAGAACTCTGAGAGATGACTATGAACCACTACATAGAATTCCCAATCCCTCTATTTTTGTCCGCCTGCATTTTTTATTTCCTTCACAGGCTAATTGTACACTATTTCAAAGTCCAATTCTTTTTGTATAGCAAAATAACTGCTTGGACATGTATACTAATATTGTATTTAATATATACTTTAACATATTTAACATGTATTGGTCAACCTGCCATCTGGGGGAGAGAGTGGGGGGAAGGAGGGAAAAATTGAAACAAAATGTTTGGCAATTGTTAATGCTGTAAAATTACCCATGCATATAATATGTAAATAAAAAGCTGTAAACTAAAAAAAAAAAAAAAAAAAAAAAGGAATTTGTTTTACAAAAAGTTGCTCATGTTATAGTCAAGACTCCATATCTTCACTGAGCAAAGGTAGTATGTAGACCTTGCCTCTGAGTACACAAATACCATGATCTAGTTAGTTCATGATCAAATTTTTAAAAAACTATGAATTTCATGCTTTGCACAATTGCTTAACTTCTATGTCATCTCTGTGAAATATTTTTATGGTAGTTTATGCCTGAATTGCAGAGTCCAGAGCAGTAAGGCTGCTGTAAGGTTGTTCTTTAAGTTGAAACATAATTTCCTTCTTGTATTTATTAAAAAATACTTCAAAATGAGATTCTGAAGATTCATCTATGTGATTAGCTTTTTCTGGAGATAACAGTTCTTTTTTAAAAAAAAGAAAATTAACAATTCTTCGTATTCTAAATGGAAAATAAATACCAAATTGAATCAGGTCAAATCCAACCAGGAAATACTGAAAGTTTCACATTTATGGCATAGCATAATTGTCCTCTGTGTCTCGACAATTTAGGTGCATCTAGTACGGCAAACATTCATAGAATTTTGAATGTGGAAATGATTAGTCTGAACCCCTAATTTCAAACTCCCAGAGAGAGTAAGTGGTCTAAGTTCATAGAAGAGGTTAATGGCATAACCAAAACTGAAAAACTAGGTCCCTAATCTCCCAATCAAAAAAAATTTTCATATAAAGTAACTTGAACCACTTTGATTCTCTTTAAAAAAAATAAAAAGGTGCTTTTTTGCAATTGTTTTGACTTGATAAAAAAATCATTCTTGGGTTTTAATACCCACAAATTTATCTAAAGAATTCTTAAATCTACTGAAGAATATCCAAACCCTCTTTTGATAATGTATTAACTCTTCCCTTGATTTATATGGGTTCCTAAAATACTGGTCTTGGCAGTTAAAAGCCCTCAGTACACTTAGACCATCTACCATTGGATGTATAAAATCAGGTATAGATTTCTTCATCTGTAAAATAAGGGGAAGGAATTATTTATTAAGTGGCAACGATGTACCAGAATTCAAATCCAGCCTCAAGCACTTATCAGCTGTATAACCTGAGACAAGTCACAACCTCTGTCTGCCTCAGTTTCTTCACCTGTAAAATGTGGAGGATAACAATATTTTCTAAATACCTTCCCCTCCCTGGATTAGTGTGAAGATAAAAATGATAAAACCTTAAAGCGCTTGCAAAATATCAGTTTAGTATTAACATCTTAACTGCACCATCATCCCCTTTCATCCCTGGCTTCTCCACAAAACAGTTTAGAAATGTTACCTAACTGCTTGTCGGGTGGTGCTTCCCTTTCTAGGTAGGTACCCACTTTATCCTTCTACACCTACCTCCCGGGATGTCTGTAAAGACAAAAGGAGATATTTGTAAGGTGCTTTTCAAACATTAAAGAGCTTTATAAACGCTAGTTATTATCAACATTATTTTCTCAACTCCGCCCACACCACCTTTCATCCTTGGCCTCTCCACAAAAAGTTAAAATTTTTTTTACCTAACTGATGGTCTGGTGCGTTTCCTTCCGATCCCTACGGAGCCTGGAGAAAGGAATCAAGCTGTCAAGCGGGGAAGGAAGAAAGCTACTTGGGGGAGGGGACCTGAGACACCGCCCCCGCCCCCTGCAGATGGAGACGGTCACGCATGGAGACAGTCACGCACGGACACAGTCACGCACACACACTCGCTTATGCACACGCACGCACGCGCTCGGGGCAGGAAAGGGGACAAGGAGGGGGCGGGCGCAGACCCGGCTCAGTAACTGCAACGAGGCGGGGGCGGGGAAAGGGGGGGGGGGGAAGGAGAGAGGGGGAAGGGAAGGAAAGGAGGAGGCCGCTTCTCTCCCTCCCCCCCATCCCCGCCCCCGCCCGGGGCGGGTCCCTTCCCCGGAGGCCAGACGGGCAGGGCCTTCCCACTCGTGTCGGGCTTGCCCCGCCCCACCGACTCAGCCCTGCACCTCACGCACCTGGAGTCGGGCAGCGAAGAGCGAGGAAGAGTAGAGCGACAAGCCAAAGGGGAGCAGCTTCGGCTGCAGAGGCAGAGCAGAGGCGGCGGCGGCGGCGGCAATGAGGCTCAGTGCGCAGCCGCAGCTCCGCGGGAGAGCACCCAAAAGAGGTTCCGGGCGGAAACTAGCTCTGGGTTCCCAGTGCGGCTTCCGAGATCGTTTGTGGTGTCTAGAAAAGAGCGTTGGCTTCAGCTCGGCCACTGTGCCCCATACGCACGACCAGCAAGCCGGTGGGACAAGCAACTATCCCTACTTTTACCTGACAGATTGTAAAAGGTAGAGAGGACATCCCCCTCCTCCCCTCTCTTCGGCCGCAAATGGAAGTAGGCTTCCTAAATCCTTCCGACCGGAAAGCACCGCGTAATTCTCCCGGATAAAAACGATTGCTCTTAGTATTAGTTCCGGAGCTCGGACGCTCCTCTAGTACTGCCCCAATTTGAATAATAGCTGACTTTTATATATAGCGTTGTAAAGCTGGAAAAGTGCTGTAGATACTTTAAATTTCATTCGAGCCTCACCACAGCTTTCTGAGGCTGTGCCGTAGATACATAGTATCTATAAATAATAGAACCTTTTACATGCTCATCTCCGCCCAAAGTAAGATTTCCTCGTTTCTCTGTGGCGTGAAGAGAGAAACAGGTCAGAGGAACAGAAACGACTCAACCGAATTCCGTTTTTTAGAACTTTCTCGTCTCTCTTCTCTCATCTTGTGGCCTAAACACAAATTCACATGTTTCAAATGGGGCCTTTCAACCGACCAGTTAATAAGCATTTACTGTGTACTACCCACCCACTGGGCTAAGCCCGGGGGTTCAAAGAAAAGCGGAAGGCAGCCCCGTCCTCAAGGAGCTTACAGTTTAACGGAAGAGACAACTTGCAAATAACTTCAGAAAATTTGAATATAAGATAAATTAAAAATAATTAACAAGGGAAGCACATTACTATGCAGAGGAGACTGGGAATGGCTTCTAGCAAATAGTAAATTTTTATCACTCGAAGTGATGAGGACAATACAGCCTCGCCCAGAAGAGCATCTGCATTTCCTGGGAAAGACTCTCTTCCCACACATTATGCACCTTTTGGATGCAAAACCTACATTTCCTAGGAAAGACTCCCTTCCCACACATTATGCACCTTTTGGATGCAAAACCTACATTCCCTGGGAAAGACTCTCTTCCCACACATTATGCACCTTTTGGATGCAAAACCTACATTCCCTGGGAAAGACTCTCTTCCCACACATTATGCACCTTTTGGATGCAAAACCTACATTCCCTGGGAAAGACTCTTTTCCCACACCCTATCTCAAGTATGTTCCTTTCCGATGCAAAACCCAAATTGTTTTCTGTATATAAGTAAGCTCCGAGAAAATGTCTCTTTGCAATTCTTTGACATTGCCCACTAAGAGAACATCTTAGTGTCTTTCTTTATTAAAGTGCCTTTTCTTATCACAGCCTTTTGTGTAGTGTTTCTCGCTGCGAACCCGCCCTAACTTGGTTGTTTTGGAGAACTAGGAGACCTACCCATATTCCTGCCAAGATCCATACCTCTTCAGAAGGAAGCGGGTAGGGGGAGAAAACGAGAGAACATTCCAGGCACAGTAAACAGGCAGCAAAAATGCCAGAAGTTGGAGTGTCTTTTTAGAAGAGCAAAGAAGTTGGGGTATTATGCCACAGTTCTCTTTAACTGTCCTGACTCAGTTTCCCTGCACTAGTTTTTTGTAAAGTATGTGGAAAGTAGGAAGGTCTAAAAAGCGCGAAAAGGTTGGGGGTCGGGATATGCGGGTGATAAAGGCGTTTGAATGAGGTAATTGGTAGCTGCTGGTGTTGAATGAGGTTGGATGGGGGGGTGCATGTTTTAGGAAGATCCGTTTCAGCAGCTGAGTGGAAGATTTCCTGGAGTGGGGAGAAACTTAGAGTATGAAAAAGCCCATCAGCAAGCAATTGTAGTTGTCTAAAAGTGGACTAGGGCCTTCCAGAGTAGTAGCATTATCAGGGGAGAGAAGGGGACACCTGGATGAACTATTAGGAAGGTAAAGTTCATAGGCCTTGACAATAGATTGAAGAAGGGGGAAGAAAGAGAGGTGTCAAGCAGAAAACCAGCGGGGTCACCTTGGGTGACTGGGAGGATAGTGGTTCCTTTGACAGTAATAGACAAGTTAGGTTTTGAGATAATGAGTTTAGTTTGAGACATGGTGAGATTAATAATATGTCTATGGGTCATCCCGTTTGAAGTGTGGAGTGGATAGTCAGAAATGAAAGTATGGAGATTAGGAGAAAAGTTATGGAAACAAGCCGGCCAGCTTTGAAAGTGTCACTCTGTTACATACTTTTTAAGAAGCAAGTTGTAGATGAAATAGACTCACAGTGTCACGGAATTCTCTTTTCTGTTCTACTTTGTTTATAGAAATATTCCTTTTTTTTTAAAAATGAGCATTAAGTTTAGAAGGAAAAAAAGAATGAAATAAAATATGCTTAGGAACCAAAAATATTGCAAAGTTGTTATTGTCCAAACTTACTTTAAACGGGCAAAAAAATAAATTGATGAAATGAATTAGTTCACCAGACATTCAACCAAATACATAAAAAAAGATTTGTGTTTCAGCAATAACAAGATTATATGACGATCAATTCACATATAAGAGGCTCTTTTCAATAGCAAGGTGATTCAGGCCACTTCCAATGGTCTTGTGATAGAGAGAGCCATCTGCACCCAGAGAGGGTTATGGGAACCGAGTATGGATCACACATAGTATTTTCACTTTTTTTGTTGTTGTTGTTTGCTTGCATTTTGTTTTCTTTCCCATTTAAAAAAATTTTTTTGATTTGATTTTTCTTGTGCAGCATAATTGTGGAAATAGGTTGAAGAATTGCACATTTAACATATTGGATTGTCGTCTAGAGGAGGAGGTAAGGGAAAGGGAGGGAGGGAGAAAAAGATGGAAGAGAGGTTTTGCAAAGGTGAATATTGAAAACTATGCATATGTTTTGAAAATAAAAAGCTTTAAAAATAGAACACAAAATAACTTACCAAGAAATAAACTGATGAATTCTGGAAGGATTTTATTTCACATTCTTGCAAGAACGATCTGAACCACAAACTGGTTCCCCATGAATTGGGTGTTCGGAAAGTTACCCTGGGTGAATCTCTGCTCCCCATTAAATGTCACAAGTATCTCCTATTCTAATTCTCCACCTTGGATTACATAAAGCAGCCCCTGCCCTTTAGGGATGTACATTCTTATGGGGGAAAATGACTTTGAAAGGAACCTGAGAAGTGGAAAGGGGCAAAGTCCTGAGGGTTCCTTATCAAACCTAGAACCCCCAACCCTGATTACATTCTTTGATTTTCTTGTTCTGGGTCCTAGCCTCCCATTTCTTATGTTTCATTTTTCTAATTTTTTCATTACTCCTATTTTCATAACTCCGTGGAAACTAAATCCCCATCCAATTCTCACAATATGAATTAGGGAAAAATTATTTAACGAATGTAGTTGGGAAAATTGACTTCCAATTTGACAGAAAAAGAAATTGGAATTTTGTCTTATAATATATATATATTATATATATATATATATATATACACACTTCACTCCAGTGAATACCTGCTGAATGAAAGGATTAAGCTGGAACAAATGAATTCTAGGAAAAACTGCTGCTCTGAATGGTGAAAAGACTTTTTTTGTTCAACAAACAGAATTCTTGAAGTTTGAAGACAAACTAGATGGGCTTGGTTTAAAATTTTAAATAGTCTGAGCAGCAGAAAATATAATTAAAAGAAAACAGATTGGGGTAAATATTTATGGCAAACAAGAGATAAAAAATCTCATCTAAAAATGGAACTGTTAAAAAGGATAACTAATCTACAACAGATAAGTGATCAAAAATATGAACAGTTTATTTTCAAAAGAGGAAATAGACATTGTTAATTCTCACTTGAAAAAAATGCTCAACTTCATTAATAAAGAGGTGGAAATTAAAACAACTTGGAACTACCATTTCACATTCATCAAAATGGAGAGACAAAAAATTAATGAAACTATACTGGCATGATTGTAGAGAAACAAATATATTTGTTTTTTGCTGGTAAATTTTAAACTTGAAGAGTCTTCTTGGAGACCAACTTGGTAATGTTCAGCAGATTATAAAAATGATCATATTCTTTGACCTGAATAATTCCATGGTTAATAATATACCCTTTTTGAGTATCAAAGAGAAAAAGCTATTTGTCCAAAGATATAAACTGGAAGCATTTTAAAAGTCCAATAGTGGGGAATAATTTATGTAAAGATGAGCTCAAAGACTTTTGGTCTCTCTGGCTGTATGACTAGAGTATGGACTAGAAAGACTTTCTAGGTTTTGCTTATACCTTTATCTCTTCTATTGATCTATGAAGGAAAATAGATTTGGAATTGGAAAACTGGAGAATCCTGAACCTTTTAAGTTGCTTGATAGATGATGAGGTCCTGAATGGTGCTTTGGACAGAAAGAAACTAAAGAATTGTTCCCCAAAGCAAGCAAGGAGAAAGTATTAATAGAGATGAGTTTAGCATCATGGTCCCACCCTTTGGGGAAGTCTTTCAGTCAGAAATCCAAGTTATGTCAATTCCCTGAGACCTGCCTGTGTGGTTCAGACAGCATTTAATAAAAAAAAAGCTGTAGAGATATCTAGAAACAAAGCAAAATTTATTATACGTTCTCACGAGAATTTAGCGTCCCACCCATCGAGCAGACAATCGAAGGGTGGAGACACCTTCGGGGGCAGGGCCAACACTTTTTATCCCTAACGCAAATACTCCGTCCCACCACTGACCCTCATTCTTATTGGCTGAGGATCTTACATTCTAAACGTGGGAACTACCCAAGAAATTGAACTTGACCAATAAGTACATAGTTGCCCATATTTGACTGGAATAGGGAGGATAACAAGAAGGGGATTTAAGTATGCCCTCAGGAGGATAGCAGGGAGGGGGCTTAAGTATGCCCTTGACTTAATGCTTTAAGTCCTTTAGGCCTACTCAAACTTTGAAATAGATGAAGCCTTACTCGATTTTCACAACTGTCTTGAAATCTCACCTCATCTTGTTCACGCCTTCTGTAGAAGTCTTGAGCAGTCTCCCCTTGCTATGTCCTATCAAAAATCCCAGTCATGTCCCTGAGGTTAAATTTGCCCTAGCAAACCTACCTATGGGCCATCCCATGGCTGCTGCCTCCGTTGGGTCAGTCCACCGTCACTCTGCTTCATGGTGATTTTCCCCTTACCCTTCTCCCATGCTATGTGGTATCTCCCCTAACTCCACTGTGCTTCCCAACCCCACTTCTCCTCGAAGCTAATTAACTCTTCTAGGGTACTGAGTGCCTTTGAGAATTTAGCCTGCTTTCTAAGGGCATGCCCCAACCTCATCTTTTTCTACTGGAAAATTGTGAGTTCCACTAAGGAATTTGTTTATATGCTCTCCCAACTCTATTTCATATTTACCCTTTCTTTTGTCTATTGTATCCTTTGATTTTGTCTGTAACCTCTTTCTTCAATAAATCAACTTTTTGCCAAAGAGAATGGCCATTGTGAATTCTTCACATGACTAAACCCTAACTTTTGCTGCCTACCTTCATTTGGTTATCGACATCACCTATATAAATAGATATTAATTTAATAATATCAGTAAAAACCAGGTATAATCTTGGCTTCAGAGATTAAAATCAAGATGCATAGGGAATCCTCACTATAAATTGGGGTAGGAGACCCAAAAGGCTACACCATGAATTGGAGTCCAACTAAAAAGCTAAGCCTGATGGCATAATCTAGTTGGGAAGGGAAGCTTAGTGCCTAGGGCTAAAAAAAAAAAAAACCCACAACTCCAACTGTATATAGAAGAAATCAGTCTAGCTAGACTGGAAACAAAAAGACTACTTTAAAGAAAAAAAAAAAAGAGAAACTCAGAGGATTTTTCCTAGGTATGTTGCTGGTGTTAACAGGAGGGTAAGAATAATTGTTTTTCTAAAATAACTAATTTTTTTAAAAAAGCCTCTTGCTTTTGATCTGAGAGTTGCCAAGACCCATAGGTCCAGTGAAGTGCTTTCTTAAAAAGCAGTATCCAATGGGAAGCGAGCCCAGTGAGAGCTAGGGCTCTCATGATGTCCCCAGAAGCATTCCCCTGCTCCAAAGCATCATAGCCACGAGCTGTCCCTCGCAACTGGCCCTTGGTCACATGCGCATTTCCTATTTGTTCTCCCTTTCTTGTCTCTCAGTGATGATATGTGCTCCCTATATACACTCTTCCTACTGATGGTACATGTGACTTGGCTGATATAGATACCAGAGGATGGTAGACCCCAAATCTTAGGATTCAGCCATGTGAAAAATGCACGATGGCCATTCTCTTTGGCAAAAAGTGAGCTTATTTAAGAAAAGAATTTACAGACAAAATATAGAAAGAAGTTTATGGAAAGGTTTCCTAGTGGAAAGGAAACAGGCCATGAGGTTGGCGCATGCCTGTAGCTGGCAGGCTAAATCCTGCCCCAGGAGCAGCAGCCAAGAAATGGACCCTAAGTAGATATATTGGGGGAATTTAGTCTCAGGGACATGACTGGGATTTCTGACAGGACATGGCAAGAAAAGGCTGCTCAAGACCCCTACAGAGGGTAGGCCTCAAGTTTGTCTGGGAAGGTACGATCTTACCAGAGGATGAAACCTCAGAACTAAACTGATCTCTCTCAGAGCCTTCTCCCCACCTGCCAAACACATCCACCATTCGGGACTTAATCACATGTATTTGTGGGAAAGTACAACCCAGTGCACTTGTTGCAAAGGTTTACTGGGGAAGTTGTCTAAACGCAATCCCTTTCAAGGCTGAGACTTCTATTCCCATCTCCACCATTGGTCATTCATTCAAATATCAACTCCCAACAGAAGAGACAAGCCAGCTTAGTCAAACCAGAAAGCTGCCTTATTTCACTTAAAGGTGAATTAAGAGAAAGTCTACCAAGTAGCCCAAACCACTGGCAACTCAAACTTGCTGAAATCTCATTTTGTCCTAGCACTGAACCTAAACTAAAAAGTTGCCAAGATCCCTAGGTCCTGGTGTTAAAGCCTCCTCCAACATTAGTGCTTTATCTAATAAATGCTTTTTGTTCATTCATTAAACCTTGTGATGTTCTTTGTTTGGTTTTCCTGTGGGTCTCTGGGGCAGCCTTTGTTTCAGCTCAGCAATCACCACAAGAACAGCCAGGGGTTAAAGTCCAAATCTTTTATTATCTCCTTCAAAGTTTTGTGTCCTTGCCTGGGGCCTGGTTAGCTTTCTTAAAGGTCTTCTGGAGTCTTGGTTTCAGTGGAGAAACTAAGGAAAAGAGCCTGCCACCAAGGGTGTGTGAGATGGGATGAATGAATCTGAGTCCAAGGGGTTGTGCTTCAGTCTCCAATCCGCTTGTCTTCTCTAGCTCTGAATGAACCTAGCTGAGGCTCCTAGCTTATATGCTCTACACTGAGTATAAACAAATCATTATATCACTAAGAAACCATTTTTTGTTGTGAGAAAGATTAAATTAATCATACTGAACTTAGAGAACTATTAATCACCACCCTAAACTAGATAACAATTGTCTCATCAATTCCACTTAGCTAGTAACTTGTAAGAATCCTTGTTTTAAGTTCAGAGTTTTGGCCCATAATAAAACCTAATGCAGCCTTCTTCTAGTGGACCTACTTTATAAGGTGAGTGAGGGTCTTCCAAGCAATACAACCTCAGTAACATGTTAATGTAATAGAAATTTATGAAGCAATAAAGATACAATTATGGGCAAGACATATGGGACCTAAATTTAAAAACAAGATTTTGCCATGTAAGATCCACAGGAAATAGTTCAAGTTGCTCAGATGGAACTTCTCATCTTTAAAATGAAGGAGTCGGACAAGAGGACCTTAAGGTTCCTTCCAGCTCTAGATATATAAACCTATGATCTCTGATCTTATGATCTTTATGAGATGATACAAATTTAAAAAAAAAAAAAAAAGAGAAACAGAATACTGATTTTAATCATATAAGGAATACTGATTTTAATCATATAAGGAAAAGTAAATGGCAATGAAAGGACAAATAATTCTCAAGGGCATTTGAAGGAATAAATGTTTTATTCATGAAAATGAAATCTTTTAAATAGCTACTAAGCAAGTATAGTTGTTACCAATATTTAATGTTGTTTCTAATTAAACATTTAACTAAAAAATATTAAGCATTATACAAAAATAAGTTAGTATGAGAGAAGAGATTGTTAGGAGGCACTATTGTTATCCCCTTTTCCAGCTGTAAGTGCAGTACAGTAGAACAATGGAGTCTCTCCCCTCCTCCCACCCCAAGCCCAATCATCATGACAGTACTACATTATTGAATAAGTGTGTCACTGGATGGGGGGAAGAGGAAGAGAGAACAATATTTAAAGTTCAGAGCATCCAGGGTGGCGATATAGCAAGATTGTCAAAAATACAGATTCTTTCTCTTCAGGAAATCATTTCTGTCAGGTATTTTGAGATCTCAGCATCCATTGCTCATGACATAGCTGCCTATGTTTAGGCAGTTTAATAGTGCCAAAAACATTCCATTCCATGTCAACAACTGTCTATTGGACATTTCCAACTGCATGACTGAATCACAGGCATCTCAAATTCAGTATGTGCAAATTAGCACCCATCTTTCCAATAAGTCCATTTCTCTTCCTAACTTCCTTATTTCTGTTATGGAAACTACCACCCTTCAAGTCACCCAGATTTGCAACCTCAAAGATATCGTTGACTCTTTGTTCTCTCATCTAATATTTAATCATCAATTTTTATTACTTCTACTTCCACAATATCTTTCTCATTTGTACCTTTTTCTATTCATATAGCCAGTGCCTTAAATCATATTGTCAACATCTTTGGCATGGATTATCACATATACCTCCTAGATAGTATTCTTGCCCCCTGTCCTCTCTAATACTTGGTAAATAAACATTCCTAAAGTTCAGGTCTGATCATGTCACTCTCTTGTTCCCATAGCTTCAGAGGTTCCCTCTAACATCTAGACATTATATAAAATTTCCTGTTAAAAAGGCCATTTTAAAGCCCATTGTAATCTACTTCCAACTTATCTTTCCAGAGTGATTTCGTATTTCTTTTCCTCATACACTCTACAATCCACCAAACTCCTACATACTCAACAATTAATCTCTCATCTACATGCCCTTTCAAAAGCTGTCCTGTCATGAATTCTTCCTCTGTCCCTCATTCAAAGCTCATCTTTTAGTTGTTGGTACTCTTCCTTCATCCCCAAATTATTTTTTATTTGTCTAGTATTTATACATATTGACTTAATCTGTGTATATGTAGACCCCCCTCCAATAGAATATAAACTTCTTGAGAGCGAGGATTGTTTCTTTTTTTTTTTTTTTTGTCTTTGTAAATAGTTTGCCAGCATAGATGTTCAATAAATATTTATTAAATAAAAGGATGAATGAAGAAATAGAAACCTTCTAGCACATAGTTTTATTATTCCAATTGAGTAAAGAAATAAGAGGAATGCATATTTGCACCTTGGTTAATCTTTAAAATATACAATTAGAAGCAGAGATAGAAAGAATAATATATGTGGTCTTGGAGATTAGATGAATTAATTAGATTAATTTGGTTAGCCGGATTAGATAAATAGACAAAGTTGCCCATAGAATTGTAGGGAGGCCTGCAACAAAGGAAACTGCATACAATCCATCCTTCATGGGGAAAAAAACCCATACCAAATTAACTGAAGAGTGATAGTGTGAGACCTTTTTCTTTATTCATGCTGTTACTTATAGACAGTGTATGTCTAGGACAGGATGTGGTTGATACATGAATTGTCTTGAGCCACCCTGTAATATGTTAGAAGGATGATCAATTGATAGATAGATACCTGTATGAAGTGAGAGATTTTTATTCAATGCTTAGACTTGGGTATGAGTTCTTTCTATCTCTTTATTGTATGTATCTTATCAGCTTGAGTATTTGCAGAAGGAGAGTGCTCCTTTCAGGAAAGCAAATTATTCATTTCAAGTTCTTTGGATTTTCTTGAGTATGGTTACAAGACAAATATTTATGATTTCCTCCCTTCTAAAATTTTATAAATGAAGAAACAAATCCAGCATTGTAATAGAAATAAATGGACAATTTAGAAAGAACAATAGTAAAAATTATGATATTTTAAAGTTATTGATAAAAAAAAAAACCTTTTGGGTTATAAGTGAATCATGAGTGAAAGAACCAAAATTTCTAATTAAAGGTGGTCTGTTTTGTTAATGATACAGAATGATCTATATAACAAAAGATTTCTATGAACCTTATCTTAATATCTTTTTAAATTTTAAAAATTTTTTATTTTTTGTCTGCAGAATTCTTTTTTTATATATAGCTTTTTATTTACAAGATATATGCATGGTTAATTTTTCAGCATTGACAACTGCAAAACCTTTTGTTCTAATTTTTCCCTTCCTTCCTCCCACTCCTTCCTCTAAATGGCAGATAGACCAATACATGTAAAATATGTTAAAGTATATGTTAAATACAATATATGTATACATATCCATACAGTTATTTTGTTGTGCAAGAAGAATCAGACTTTGAAATAATGTACAATTAACCTGTGAAGGAAATAAAAAATGCAGGCGGACAAAAATAGAGGGCTTGGGAATACTATGTAGTGGTTCATACTCATTTCCCAGAGTTCTTTCACTGGGTGTAGCTGGTTCTATTCATTATTGAACAAATGGAACTGATTTGGTTCATCTCATTGTTGAAGAGAGTCACGTCCATCAGAATTGATCATCATATGGTATTGTTGTTGAAGTATATAATGATCTCCTGATCCTGCTCATTTCACTTAGCATCAATTCATGTAAGTCTCTCCAGGCCTCTCTGAAATCATCCTGCTGGTCATTTCTTACAGAACAATAATATTCTATAACATTTATATACCACAATTTATTCAGCCATTCTCCAATTGATGGGCATCCACTGAATTTCCAGTTTCTGGCCACTACAAAGAGGGTTGCTACAAACATTTTTGCACATACAGGTCCCTTTCTCTTCTTTAAGATTTCTTTGGAATATAAGTAACACTGCTGGGTCAAAGAGTATG